>NC_060254.1:28200889-28507899 GCF_921293095.1 Ischnura elegans | reverse complement strand
TAGAAGAATTGATTGGCTCGGCTAATTTGAAAAACCATCTACGTAAATCTTCCTTAACCGGTAGACTGCTTTAACAATAATAGCCTCATTAGCATCACTGACTTTACCTAGCCATAATTTTAGCTATCATAGGTTTCGTTAAAATATATCTATGTGATGGACTTTTGAATGTTTGGGTCATCCCTACGTCTGCAAAATCCTTGCTTATATATACCAATTGTGTCAATGAATGCTCGTTGAGAAAAATATGTACGAAATTAGGTGGTAATGTAGTGAGTGAATAATTTTTCTTTTCCTCCCTCTAATTTTCCCTTGATTGGTTATCTAACAAATACATGAGCAACGGCATACTTTTTTAAACCGCATAAACTTTAAATATCTCATTTCGCAGCTAAACCTTGATATTAAGTCTGCCTTAACATGGCGATTTTGCTGTTGTGATTATTTAGAAATCATAAGTTTTTGATTTAAGTATTTTTCTTAAAATATACCGTGAAAGATAAAATAAATAAGAGCTCATTAAGATAAACAGATACATATAAATTTAGTACAACTAGCATAAAATAATGTTCAGAAAAATGAAGCAGTGAGGATGTACTATTTGCTTGTGCTTTTACTAAGTGTGTTGCGATTGTTGAACACGGCTTTTTATCTCCATATTGGATCATGTTATTTAAAGTTAACTGACGATGGCATAAATGTTTCATATGACCAATAAACTATTGCCTCTTAAAATTAAAATTTTGTTGAACATTATAAATTCATTTCAGTTCAAATGGGAAAGTTAAGGGATTGTGTGGAAGAAAAATCCTCACAGAGCGTGAAGATATCGTGTCAGAGCTGAGGATACTTCCCCTGCTGATCGGAGGTAGGAAGTGGCTTAAGGTGGATCTTACATTTTTTTGCCGTAAGAGGGATGGTATCGCATGGGAAATGCCTCTTAGGCCGCCACGCAGGGATAACTGCCTCCCTGAAGGGTTATTTCTCTCTTGGGAGCGTGGGAGGAATGTATCGCGTTCGTCTTCACCCTTTCATTCCAATATCCTTGATTATCCTTGCATCACGTTCATCTTCACTATTGCATGTAATTTCCTTATATTTAAATAATATCGGTTTTCACTCTCTTTGGGCAATAAAAGTATTATTAATGGAAGAGTTTCGCAATTTTCAACATTAAACGCCCTTACTAATGAATGGAAGAGTAATTTTTTGGCTCCTTTCTATAAATTACGTCACATTTAGTTTAAAATGTAATTGTTATTTTTCCCTCTCTAAATTACAAAGACAGAGTTGAGTGAATTTCTCACGTTCAGATTATTCAGGCTCATTTCCCGGCACGAAACAGCACCTCGGGGATTGTTCTTTATTGGCGTCCTAAGGTTGCACTCGGAATCTGAACCTAATAAACCCATTGACTAGAAGCTCGACGCTCTGCCATTTGTCCACCATGTTTCCAAAACTTAAGGAAGTAGGTAAACACGTATTCTTCTTTTATCTTTGTTAAATCCAGCTCAAACTGGGTTTTTCCTCTCCGTAATATAAAATTTCTATTAAATACCTCAGCAGCCAATTGAAAGATATTGTGGTTCAGTGGCAGTAACCGTCCACAGCTCAAGGTCTTCTTGATACGTTGTGTTTCAGAGGGAGTAAGTTAAGGCGATGCGATGATGCCATGGATTTTACGTAGATATGACATTACGAGTGGATATAAAACTCGCGACGACCTATCATCCAGAAAGATATGCATTTTTTTCCAGTGATGGTAGAAGTACTGAACTTGCAGATTCTATACTTTTGTGTCAAGATGTTCTTATGTGAGCACTGTTGATTTTTCCCACCATTGCTCCAAATGTGTATTTAAAATTTTTGCAAACAGTGGTAATTATCCGTAATACCTGAATTGATAATGCCTGTCGTCTTCGTCACATTTGAGGGTACAACTTGCCATTCAAATTGATATTTATAGGTAAAATAAGTTATTATTCCTAATAGCTGATTTTTTGTAGTTTAAACCCCTGGATCTGGTGTAATGAATCTGATTACTAAATTAATCCACTCCAAATTGGAAAAATTGCAACTACCCAAGGCTGTAAGATTATGAAAAAGATAATTTTATAAAATGACCACCTCTGAGGTACAATTTTTTATGATGAAGTTTTTGCGTTTTTATTCAGCATATCTTGTTATAAATTTTTCATTAAATAAGTTGGATAGTTTTTCTAGAGTGGAAAATAAACTTTGAATGCTTGAATTGAGACCATTTGTAGAATAAAACTGTTATGAATATTGATACATCATTCATTCCTAATTTCATTAGCCGTCTTTCATCGCCGTGGGCACATGTGATCAAAACCATGGTTACCTAAATTGCCGAATTGGACCCATTGTTTTATTTTGATTCCTTCATTTAAGACTAAAATCCTTTTGCGGAATTATTTAAAATGTATCGTGGGAGAGAAAGGATATTTCATGCGACATAAGAGGATTTCCGTCTTTCCGAAGGCTTGGTGGGATGGAGTTACGAGGAAACGACTCAGGAAGAAATTTAAAAAGGAAGCGCAGCCATTTGATTGTAAAATTTTATTATTTTCTGTAAGCTTCAGCTCAGCGGTTGGTATTTATAAAAGAGGCGCGTTGGAAATAAAGAACGAAAATTTTGGAATAAAACCAACGATCGGGAAAACATGGAAATGAGGTATATTCGTCTGGAAAAAATTAATGCTTGCTATATTATCCCGAATAACGCAGGTCTTCTTTCTGGTTAAATGTGTTCAACATTGTATGATCCCATTGAATACCATTGGTATCGAATGGTTACAGCAAATAATTTCAGTCTTACTCGAGTTAAACATTAAAGGTCATAAATATTATTTTTTTAATTCATTTATTGCTCAAGAAGGCTAAAATCCTTTAGAACATAGCATTTAATTACAAGGTATGCGTTGGCAATGGACGTAGAAGTAACAAAGGATTCATACAAAAATATGAAAAAAATGACTTTCTTTTTCTGGAAATAAATGGGCATTAACGTGTCCATAAACAAATAAATCGATTAACTCAGTTGACAAAAGACTTGAGGGTAACAAAATATTCGTGCAACAAAATAAAAATAAATCAAGTCAGTGAAAAAAAATCAACTGCTGTTATTATTAAATCAGTTATCATTTATAGGTCAATGGAAAGTAAGTCAGGGACGGCCTTCCTTCTAAATTTTTCAACTGAAGCACTGTCTTTTGCCTGTTTAGGCAAATTTATTAAAAGTCGAAAAAGTACATTAAGACTCTTTAATGGCCTAATTTCAATTTTAAAGCGTCAGCAGTTGTTTCACTTCGAATAAAGTCCGTATTAAAAGTTTTGAAAATCCCCAATGAATGCACAAAGGTTAAGGAAAGACTTAGCTGTATCACAAAACAAAATATATTTGCGACCGGTTTCGATACAGCGTATCATCATCTGGCAATTACAAGTATCAGTACATAGAATTTATGCCCTTGAAGGCGTTAGAGGGGTGGTAGAGTGGAGGTGGAGAAAGGGCGGACATTCGGAGTACCCATTATTGGATGCAATTAGTTTGATTGTGTTTAGCTCCTTCATCGTGTTGTAATTTGACAATGGAATCAATCATAATCTGTGAAGCATACAATGTATTGTTGATAGTTTGTGAGAGAAGTGGTGTCGTGAATTGCGGTGTATCGAAACCGGTCGCAAATATATTTTATTTTGTGGAACAGCTGTCTTTTCTTAACCTTTGTGCATCATGAAGGAGTTTCACCATGATATGCCAACCACCATCGCATTTTTCCCCAATGAATGTTTACTCTTGAAAGTCATGAAAAGTGGTTAAGGTCCCTATCTTATAAATGCATTGTCATGAAAAAATAAGGAGGTATTGGAATTTTTATCAGTCCAACGTTTTCTGCTTTTATCTTAGCAGTAATATGCTGTGATCGCATATTTAATGGCGTATCGGAATGATAAAAATGGCGTTTTAATAATGTGTGCTTCTATGTATGCTCAAGTTTCAATACGCCTACTAAGCCGTACTTTATAAATTTATTACAATACTAAATTATAAGTACAAAAAATCTTTCTCACATAGATTGATAGAAAATATGGTTTTCGTTATTATATGTAGAACATTGATTTTGTGATAGAGGCTATGTATGCTTTGTACAAATGGAATTGTTTTTTTTACAATTTAATTTTTTATTTTCCTTCTTTCAGGTGAGTTTCAAGTTCGGTGGATTACTATTGACTGACGCCACTCGGCCTGCAATGTTTAGTCCAGAGATTCCTTTCACCCTCACCAGGTTTCATTACCAATTAAAGGTAAATAATGAATGTTTACTAATAGGAATACTAAGATTCAATGCACGCCTTTATGAATTGTCATAGTCTGATCAATAAGTCAATTCAACAAATCTCTATGGAATAATGTTTGCTGTATCTACTACGCTTAATTCATCTTAAAATTTATGTGCTTTATTATGCAACTTTAAACGAAAACTTCAAAGTAGGGTCGTCGATATAAGGAGTCGCTCTGGGCAGTGGGGTAACGTTGATCTTCTTTTGGGGGAGGGGTTCTAAGGCCAGTGGGGGAAATATTTGGAGAACAGGATACTAATTATAGAGGGTTTTAAACTATTTTTAACACTTCTCATAATCGGAAAAACTTCATTCATCAAAGAAATATTTTGTAAATTCATTATTTTTCAATATTTTGTTTTCTTTAATGAAGCAAAGTAATTGTTTTTTTTACATTGGTCTTCCTTCTAAATTTTTCAATTGAAGCATTGTCTTTTGCCTGTTTAGGCAAATTTATTAAAAATCATAAAAATACATTGAGGCACTATAATTAGGATGGTGTCCAG
The DNA here is from genome assembly GCF_921293095.1 of Ischnura elegans. Taxonomy (NCBI): domain Eukaryota; kingdom Metazoa; phylum Arthropoda; class Insecta; order Odonata; family Coenagrionidae; genus Ischnura; species Ischnura elegans. The sequence continues at coordinate 28,503,028 of NC_060254.1, read as the reverse complement.
GTGTCTCGTAGCTATGTAGGGGGTCCAGACCCCCGAGATTCTTCATGCACCTCTCGCTACGCCACTGGTTGAAGGGGTTCAAGTCCCTGCTGAAATGCTTAAAAGATACAACCATAAGGGTAGGAACTCCCTCAAAATTTACTCTCTCGAAATGTACTCGCTCCTTAAATGAGCCATCACAGAATTAATTTCTAACTACGACGTTGCATGTTGAATTGTCGATGATATGGGCGCTATGTGTATAGGAATTTAAAGTTGTTTAATATTCACTATCAGCAATTTCTGCCGCTAGTAATATTGTAAAGTTTAAACCCTTGTGTTACCAAAAAACGCTGTAACTTTCTTCACATCGGAAACAGGATTGAATTTATTCAGAGATGATTTACTGAGGACGTTTATAACTTGGCCATTAAATAGGTGTCTTTATATTTCATTCGTCTTTGAGCTGCATGGAATGCTTTGCTCAAGTCAACATTGTTTTCCATGCAACTTATTCTCCATCAATATTACCATCCCCTTTCAAGCTCCTGCATATTTTATCAATAACGTGCTTGGTTTTGTAAAGATTTAATACGATAGAATAATGTCCGCGATCGTAAAAGGAACAATAGCTACGAATATCATTATATTTTATTAAGTAAGTAACTAATTTTAGTGCTTTTACTTTTCGAGCTATAAAATCCCCATCATAGGATTCATTACACTTCTTGATGAATTTTCCACGTCTGAGAAGTTGGGGAAGTCATTAAATCCGTTTACGGAACCTTGTATCCTTGATGCTGAGACATCCATTTTAAATTAGCAATCATGATTCACCTAAAGCTCTGAGCGTAGCTTACGAATCGAACTCAACAGCAGACAAGCCATGTTTATGTAATATAGTCAAACAATGGAATATTTTTAAATTTTAATCACCGGAAGAACAGAGAGGTATGGTGGTGGAATTGAAGCTATTTAAACGGAATCTGAGCTGAAAAAAGTATGACAGACTGTAGGCAGCTTATTTTATATCATTGGACGGTTTTTGAGTCTCTGACCATTTTTCTACTCCATTTTAAAATCCTGGTGCCCATATGTATTTTAAATAATTTTGAGTGATATTAGTTTGTATAATTTCTTTTAAAAAAGCTACTCAAATTATTGAATAAGAGTAAGAAACGTGAAAAATAATTATTACGAGGAGACTTCAATAAGTAACGTGACACATTTTTTTCTAAAACAGGAGTTGTTCTAAGCAGCATTCTAATGCACCATGTTATTTTTCAAATCTTTTAGCTACACAACACTATTTTTCAACGCAATCTCCGGTCAATGCTACGGATTGACGACACCTTGAATGGCCTGTATGCCTGCATGGTACCATTCTCCTGGACTATGTAGGAGCCTACGTTGTACTGTATCAATAACCTCTTCATCATCCCCCTAACGGTGAAGATGATGAAAATCACGTTGCCCAACGACTCACCGTGCTTTTTTTCACTGCCAGATCACTGTAGACATACTGAAAGCGACTGTGAATAACTTATCGTTTTCCGCCAAAAGCAACTCAATCACTACCCCTTGTTTGGAACGTACCTCGGTTACAGAAGCCATTTTAACAACTCCGTATAGCTCGGTCACCAGTCGGAAGTGAATGCAAATGTTCCACGAGATATTCTAAGTTTTTTCAACCGAAATTTGCCGTGAAAATAAATGTGCAGCAATACTAGTTGAACTGCCCTCGTATTAGCAGTTTTCATTATGAATATGAGGAAAGACCTGCATTTGTATCTCTTACGCGTATATTTCGTTGCTCTAACCCGGTCACTGGAGGAAATGGGAAAGACATTTGTAAAGTTCACCTATATGATTTTAAAGTGGTCCTCCCATTACCCCCATACTCCTATTACCCTTGCTGTTAATGGTGTTTTACTTAATTATTATCATATTAATGCCCCCAACTTACAAAATGGCATGCCTTTTGGTATAGTATCAAGGAAAACTCATTTCAAATATATTTTCTTTTGGAAAACTCGTTCCTCTGGGGAAGGAAAGCTGTAGGATTTGGCATTTGTGCAATTTTTCAGTTTTTATACACTCCAGGGAGAAAAGGGAGTCTTTTTCCCACTACTGAAACATTTCTGGATGCACGTCATTTAACACTGTTGTAGATGAAGACCATTCACCATTGAGTTGAGAATGACTTTGATTTTGAGAATATTGAAAAACATGAAAGAAATCCAGAAATCAGGAATTGGAGAAGTATGCGTTTTTTAGGGAAGAGTTATTAGAAACGTAAAAAATTAAACTTGTAAGGCCGATGCAATTTGAAAAAAGAAACAAGTGAACGAAGTTGAAGAGGGGGATGCTCATTATAATTTATATCTTGAAGATGCATTGATGAGCTGGCGTAATGTCACCTTATTTCCATTGAATATATCCCACTCAAGGATTCCCAAAAAATATTAATTTCGTATCTCCTTCAAAAAATACCCTTTTAAAGGTCGAAGAAGAGTTGAGTTTTTTTATAATCAAGGCGGTTTTGTTTGAAGTGTATCCTCTTGATTATTTTTATCCTCTTGGCATGAGGAGGAGAAGGGTCTTGGCATTAAAATTTTTTCCAAGAGTGGAATTGGATTGCTAAGGCCCACATTCACTTATTTTTTTGCGAATGAAACTGTCGTTAATCCATGGTAAAGCTTCTGTAATTCAATTTTACTTGAGTTCAACGTATTATACAACGTATAACCAATGGTATTTTAGGCGTATAAGCTGGCTAATATGACCATTTTTCCCGTTTGGGCTTTGTAGTATTCTTTTGAAAAAAACGGTGTGTGTAATGGCAAGTATTGATTGCTTTAGTGTTACTTATGAACCCTAACGGACTAAATTTTACTTGCCTGGTCGCAGGTACTCCCTAATGCGAATTTATGCTCTGCTATACTCCAAGGATGAAATAGAACCGCACGACAGGATTACACATTATACTATTTGTTTTACGATGCTAGATGTCCCTCTGGTTTAATTGTTGAGAGCGCACATTATGCGATACGATTTCGGAGCTTAAATATGCATCTTTTTTGTTTTATTCTATCCTTACATTACCGTGGAAAATATTTATTCAGATCAGAATCGTCTTTTATCTATAGGAGTGCTCATAGGAGCATGTTATTAGTTATCACCTTTAAAATAGGGTTAAAGTAGCCTTTACATGGAGTTAAATTTATGATATATTTTCCTTCCCTTGTGCTGTGGGACAAATTTCAATGTTAATTAACACCCATTTCTTCCTATGGAAGAATTTTCATCACATTGAGAAAATTATTTTCACTGTCAATACTTACCGTGATTTTCTCGTTGAATGTAGATATATATTATCATAATTACAATTATAGCTCTAGCTTACCTAAAATTATGCTCATTTATACACGATGTTGCCATCAATTAAGTCACATTGATAAAATTAGACCATTCATCTTGGTAGGTGAAGACAAGCGCTATCCCCCAAAGTTACTGACGCGTATAGTGTATGTCTTTTAAATGTGTAAAAATGTTATGTACGAATAATATTGTGACATAGACTATTTTTCATATTCAAAATAGCCAAAAACTAAATCACCTAATGCTCTATTGAAGGAGGAAGTTGTGCCATATTTTGTGTACAGCGTGTTGCTGCTGATTTAGTATTAATATTGAATTAGTGATGAATAATATTTCTACTCCTAATTTGAATAATGTTTTTGGATAATTAAAAAATAAGCCACTGATTCACATCTTTTCAAAGTATATTTTCGATAAAGAATTAAAAATTAGCTCCCTAATTTCATATTTTCCTTATTACCAAATGATATATTATGGTAATATATTATAGCCCAAAGTAACCCTGGTCACAATTGGGATAGTCTTGGGACTGTCTTAATTGCCCTATTTCCTCTGCAAACTGCTGTTTTAATGTATAAAACGTAAGGCTAACAAAGATTATCATTTATTGAGTAAAAATAATGATGGTTAGACCTTTTATGAATATATGGCAAAATTGACATTATTTATCAATACACCCTCAGTGGAATTTTAGAAGTGATGCTAGTCGCATTCTAGATTACACTCTTACCGATAAGATTAAATTACGGTGATGCTAGAATCGTTTTTCTGATTAAGGCTTCAATTTCGATTTCACAGAAAAGGCGATCACTTGACAGCACATTATCATTTACGGAGATCATGGTTTTTTTGTTAGAAACTCATCAGCCGGAAGAACTATTCGCTCTTTTCACATCCCCTGGTGTGGCAAAAAGTTTGTAAAGAATGGAAATTTGAGAACAGAGATGGATGTTTGGAGTAGGCACCTATAAAGAAACAATACGAATCCCTTGAACCCACGCAAACCTGTCCTTGCCGTGGTCATTGGATAGCAGGAAGTGATTCCTCCGGCCCATTTATTCGTGGAATAAAACATCTCCCTTCCTCACGAAGGAGTCTTCGGGAAAAAAATCAAATGGCCTGAGTCACGCCAACTCATTGGTCTTTTAATAACGGAAAAGAAACGTCTTCTTTTCCAAGCACCCATCTGCGAGGCCTTCTTCACTGGGAAAGGAGGATTTGTCCTCAACATCCTGAATCCTTGAAAAACGGGCATTAATACCTGCATTAGGTTAAAACATTAACTGTAAAAATTGGAAGTAATTAGTGGTAAGATGTTCAGGAAATGAAAGTAATGCCATTAATAACTGGTAACTGGTAATAAGTGCTTAGGATTGGAGTAAAAGCAACTAGCTGACGCCCAATTACGATGCTGCTTGGCATACAAAATTCCATTTTTTTTCTTCTTTTACTTTTAATACCTACTTATTTTATTATACAGCAAACTGCAGACTGACGGTAGTTAGTGAAAGGAGGAAGCGTTTTTCAAGTTAAGTGGTTAGGAAGGAACAGTTAGGAAACAAAAAAATCATAAAGTGAACCAGGAAAAAAACAAATGACTGTACTGAACAATTAATCAGAGGTTACCACGCTATTGACCTTATTAACACTTTGTTGTAACCAAATGGACACACATTTTCATGATTACAGAATCTATCAAATTACTGGTCTGTGTCAGTAAGCGTGGACTTTCTAATGAGGTCTTATTGCCGTGTTTCTCCTTATATTTGCCATGTAATATAAATTTATGTCCTTGTGCAAGAGACAAGAGACGAGCTTATTGCGAATGAGGCAGCATTTTATACGTTTATTTCGCACACCTCAGATTCACACAAAACTCGAGCTATTATTGTTTGCTGTGCGTTGAGTTCGAGTCCATATCTTTTTAACACAGTCTTCAGAGTGTTTACTTTATTTACAGCACTCTTTAGAACTCTCTTTTGGGTGTTACTTCCTAAACCTGGCCTTATTTTTCCTCCTAGTGCTCCATATTTTTATGGGGAGCTAAAATATTTTCACTATTTTTTCGTCGCACTGGAAATGGACGCCAGATATCCGTCAAAAGATACAGTCCCTACCAGTGTGAAATGTCCTTTCTCGGGAAATGCACTCATAAAAGAGAATATTTTCTCCGGGGCTGATGTATGGGAGATCCCCGTTCAGACGTCCCGCTGTGTGCCATTTATATCACTGCAATGGAGAAAAAAAATCGTCTGCTTCGTGTTTTCCGAATTATAGTGCTCTCATATTATGACGAAGTTATATCTGATAACTTTTTTCTCCCGGGACTTGCATGAAAAACCACAAAACTTGTTAAGCAAAGTGAAATAATAAGATGAAATATTTCACAAAAATAACTTTTAATTTTTAGGAATTCTACTTGGGTTCTACACCACATCAATTCAGTTGTATTGGCCGAGGTTTCGGAAAGCGACTTGTTTCCTATTCTTAAGGCGTGTTATTTTCTGAATGTTCAATTTCAAACTGAACAGGATTGATAGTTTGGCGAGTACAGCAATAAGGCTCAGGTGTTGTGCGATTGGGTGATGGTATTTTTAAGTACTTTATGTACATACTTTTATTATCTTTTCAATTCAATTAATTACAGTTGTCCAAGTGTTTCTTAGAAAGCCAGTATCATGATTGAAATTACGAATTGATATTACTTTAATTAACTTTCATTAAATGTAATTTAATATTTTTTTCACTTTTAATTCACTTGAATAGAACTTTTAATTTGACCCCGTGTTTTAATGCTCCAGCAAATTCTGTCCATTGTTGGAAATATTGCTGGTTAAGTAATGAATCATATGAAAAAATATAAAAAAACACCTTTTTCATAAAACAGTATAAAATGTCCCAAAGAGTAAAATACAAACCTTTCCTCACTCAGGATCAGTATTCACACCAAGCGTGGATACTGACCAGGTTTTGATATGTATTTTGCTCGCCAATCCTTAGTGAGTAAGTGTTAATCACAATGAGTATGAGATAACTTTTAATCCAAAATGGGTGAAAAATTTACAAGAACCCACAGTTGAAACATATAAACAGACTGGGCCGATTTCACCAACCTCTCTTTGATCGGCGATCAGTTGATCGGCATCAATTCCCTGATCCGAGATCAAATCTCGCATCCGTTTCACCAACGTCTGATCCTTGATCAACAATCAAAATCACTTGATCGGCAATCGCGTAGCATTATAATTCTCATATATTTGTAAGTAGCTTTCCTATTGGCTGTCTACGGCGCATGACGACGGCATTTGTTTAACAGCGTGATTACCGCGACATTCGAGTATAAAGATCAAAATGTCTTCAGCAGCACGAGGCAACAATTTCTCCGAGTTGGAGAAATCGCGACTTTTAGATCTTGTGGAAACATATTCCAATGTAATAGAAAACAAAAGAACTGACGCAACTACATGCCACGAGAAGATGAAAGCATGGGAAGGTATAAGCGTAGCCTTTAATTCCACCGAAACAAATGCTGTCAGAACATGGAAGCAATTGAAAAATTGCTATGAAAATATGAAACGTCGGGCTAAGAAGAACGCGGCCGATGAGAAGGTGAGTAGATACGCATGCATCGTATAAATATCATCACATTAAGTTCCAGTATCAAAGTTGTATTTACTAAGGCTGTAAAATGAAATCCATTAAATTTCAGATAGAAAGATACAAGACTGGGGGAGGAAGCTGTCACACACAGCTAACCAGCCAGGAGGAGAGATTGATAGGTATGGTTAAGGATCAATTCAATTCATTGAGGAACCCTGCCGACAGTGATGCAAGTTTCAGCGGCGATAAAGGTGGGTAGAATATTTTTATTCAGCGATTGTTATGGTGACGATAATATCTTGCAATTACAAATGGATTTCTAGCATAAAAGCCCACGCTAACTCTAAGGTGTCTTGGGCGAACAGGTATACATCATGAACCAACAGTAATGAATTATTTTCGCTATTATAAAAATTAATATTGATAAAGAGTGTGCTTGGTTCTGATATTCTTCTTTCATTACAGATGTGAGTGCAGAGGGAGATATTTTTGAAGTAAGTTCTAAAAAAAGAATGGCCTCTTATTCTATTATTTTTTTTAAATAAATACATTCTTTACCATACTATTTCAAATGTAATTGACTTTGAATCCAACTAAGCATCTCATTTCGTCTATGAAAACATTTCATCCTTATTTCACAAATTCTGAAGACTAAATAACTGAGCAAAATTTCACTAAAACCTTTGTTTTCTTACTTTTAAGATCATGGAGACAATCACAGATAAGGATGAAGAAACAACAACAGAAATCCCATTAACACCCAACGATGCACCTTATGACTTTACTCAACAGCCAACAGAAAGCAATAGAGCCAGTACTTCCAAAATTTCATCATGCAATCCACCATCCCACAAAAGAAAAGCTGAAGAAGAAGTAGCAACCATGGCAAATAAAAAAACCATTTTAATCAACAGACAACTGGAAATCCTAGAACAACAGCATAAAATAAAAATGGAAATATTGAAAAATGAACTAAAAAATAGTGTACTAGCGTTGGAAAACCAACAAATTGAAACTGAAATCAAAAAGGCTACCTTGGCAAAACTAATGGCAAATAAATAAGTCTTATTTCTCATAGCCTAGGTCTATTTATTCAAAATCATGTCATCAAATTTAAGCCCCAGGTTATACTATCTGTAAAAGAGAGGGAAACTGATTTCTATAATGAATGCTGCAGGTTTAAAATTTTATTTACTAGTTAATTTCCATAGTTGAAATTTGCTATTTAATTTTTTATAACGCTGTAAAATATAAATATGTAAGAAAACTATTTCTCATCAGAAGCTATCCTATGGTTATCATAAAAAGAATATATTTTTAAGAAAATATGCCATTTATTATGGCTCGCCGAACAGCAGCTCCTGTGGCTCTATCATTTCCCTCTGCCATTGGTTGATTGACTTCATCATACGGATGAGGATTCACATTGGCATCATGAAGGGGCTCCTCTTCTTTGAATAAGATTGAAATATTGTGCAGAACACCGGTGGCCACAATAATGATTAAAGATGTATTTGTTTTTGTTCTTAGTCCAATTGATAGGCAAGGAAACCTCCGTTTTAACACCCCAAAACATCTTTCGATGGGGTTTCGGCTTCGAACATGAGCCAGGTTATAATTTCTTTCCCCTCTGCTCACTGGGTGTAATAATGGAGTTAGGAGATATGGCTTGCAAGGATAGCCACCATCTCCTAATAAATAGCCATCAGGTATCTCCCCACTTTCAAATTTAGCTCTCAAAAAGGAATTGTTAAAAATGGTGCTGTCGTGAACTGACCCTGGCCACCTTGCCACCAAATTTGTTAATTTAAGGGTCGGGGAGCAAACTGCCTGAACATTGATGGAAAAATATGACTTTCTATTTCTAAATAATTCAGCATTTCCTCCTCCAGGTGAAGTAATGGGTATGTGGGTACAATCAATAGCCCCAATGATGCCTGGGAATCTGGCAATTGCAAAAAATTCTTCCTTCAATCTGTTCAGTTCCTCTCTTCCACTAGGGAAATTAATAAATTCTTCCGACAGCATAGCTATATGTAGGGAGACCTTCTTAATTATCCTGCAGACACTGGATGTACTCACTCCAAGTAATTCACCAATGACTACCTGCAAAAGTATTTCAATTTCAATATGATAGGATTTTCATCTGAGTGCTCAGTAGCCTCCTCATATCTAATTCATAACATTTATATATATATATCACTTGAGGCAGATTAAATAACTGTCTGCTACATAAAACAAACCTCAATGTGAAAATAAAATTTCATTTAAGCACATTTTGACTGTAGTTTGTGAGGTAATTCACAATGTGATGGTAAAAAAATTATGAATCAAGACTACAATATAAGATATTTCAGCAATTTATTTACATATTTAAAAAAAATTTATATCATTTAGTAGCCACTGCTGCTACTATTGAATTATTATGAAATAGAGATCTAACGGATGTTATACTATCATAGTGATTTTTTGACAACATAAAAGTTAGGTAGGAATTTCAGTCACCTACATCATGACAGTTGCTCCTTACCTCATGAGTAGTACCTACTGACCTAACAGCTACATTTGGTAGGTATCTAATTATTGAAGTGAGATGAGCCTATCACAATATTTGCAATCATCTGAATTATTCATTTGAATAGCAGTCTAGCAACAAGCTATATGATGAGTTGCACTTTCAGGTGTAATTTTTCCAGACCTAACTCTTATTAACTCATTCAAATATTACAAATGTCCTAGCATAAAAAAATTCCACCAGCACATTTTCCTTTTCGTTATATTGTATTTTCTTATGCTGACAGGTGTATATCATAGACCATATGAAGAAAGATGTGGATCATGTATTTTCACGTTTTGAACTTTAAAAGAGAATTCGAATCAACTTAATTTCAGAACATCTATAACTAGGATGGTTATGATGAAATGAGTAATAATAATGACTCCACATAATATAATAAACTAATCATATAGATACAAACCAAGCTGCAGCATATGTCAAGTTATAATATGTGTGCAGAATGTAGCATAATAAACTTTGTACTTCCTGTCACTAAAGTATTGTGAACCATCACAAACAGTATTTAGACAACATTGCTTTTTATTAACAGAACTCATAAATTTACAGCCACGTCTTACCTCATGACAACTATTTATCATCTCATTTTAATAGGAGTGATAACTCATCATGACCAAGAATTCCAGTAAAATAAAATGTGATTTGCATCCAACACCAGTAGACATTACTTATATCCAATTCATTGTCATTTGAAAGTCATGGTAAAAAAATTGCTTAATATACTTTGCCATTATATTACATAATACCACAACTGTTAATGGTTTTAAAGTAATCTATGCATTGAAACTGTTGATTATTGTGATTTGAGCCCTTTATGTTTTCATGGGAGTGCTGAGTATTTAATTATTTAGAAATATATCGGTATTCTATCACAGATTAACCATTTATGCCTTAACTAATAATGTTCACCTTAAAGTGAAATTACTTTCAGCATTACATCTTTTAACATAACATTGTGTGTTCAGTGACCCCTCACCCACATCTACTTTAAGAAGTAAGGCATTTTACAGTGCACTACTATACATTAATTACCTTATAATATTCAAATTACCATTGCCAGTATACTCTAGCTCTTGCGCCGTAGTGCTGTCTTAGAAGATCACCTAGCTAAATTCGACAAACACCTGAGCTTGTATAATAAACAGTACTATGTACATCAACCATTATTTCTGATCTCTTGTCCATTGATTAATAAAATCTACGCAGGATTTGTTGTTCCACAGTATAACATAAACATACAGAAATACCAATATCTTCTGTTACCTCTATGACATAAAAATCATGTACCATTTTCATCATTGCCACTATTCACATTATCAGACCAAGTTCACTCTGCAAGTTACAAAAGTGTCATCTCAAATGTCAAAGGAAATGCCAACATCGATCATGAGAAGGAAGGATCACAAAAATTTATGGAAACTTTTTAAATGTTTTTGATTTTTATGCCCATTAAACTTGATTTACATAAATTACACAAAAAAGTGAACGCCTTAATATACCAAAATGCTTTTCATGATATCGAGGTACTTACAAGGAACACTAGGCATGATTCTTATCGTACCCACATCATAATTCTGCGTATTGTTTACTCTACTTGATCAGCATTAGCATTGAAATTAGCTAATAGTGTAAGTTTCTCTCCTCAAGATGATAGCATTCTATCCAACAACTTGAAATTCATCGTTACAAACCTTCGTAATTCTGATGTATTAAACTAGCATGTAACTTAAGGTATGTATAATTTAAATTACATACTATTACCGTACACATAGCAATTATATTAAAACGTGCGATTTAAATTTAAAATCATCAGCGAAACAAGATCAACAGCAGCAATATCTTCCAACGACATACCGGTGTCTTCAATAACAACGTCAATCTTAGCGTTACGATATTTGCTACTCTCATGTTGAAAACCCGCTAAATTTAAATACCTTATGTTCAAGTCACTCAATTTACCTGAAAGCTTCCTGTCGCGTAAAATCTTAGGGCTATCAAAAGTTGTTTCAGTGGAGAAATCGGGTTATTTCTTTTGCTCCTATTGTCTATCCTGTTACGAATTCGCTCAAGGACAAATTGAACAGCAGGTTTCGATAATCTAAATTTCATTTTAAATTCATTTTCTTCATATACATTATAATCGTTTCCTTCCAGGGGCCTATGGTGTGCACGTAAGTTAAAATAATCTATAATTATATCATACTCCTCGTCAGATGATGACAGTGCGTCGGGCATCTTGGTTGATCATGGTTTGATCAAAGAAAATCCATGATTAACTTGATCAAGGATTTTGATCCCCGATTAGCGCTGATTGTCGTTGGTGAAACTCGATCAGTGTGATTGGCGATTAATTGTACGGTTGATCCGAGATCAAGCGTTGATCGGCGTTGGTGAAATCGGCCCTAAGCAAGTTAAGAAAGAGAGTGTAGCAATGGAATTCCAAGGGTGACAGTGCAATTGTTTCTTCATATTTTTTCAAGGAGATAAAATTTCAACGGTAATTTTTTTATACTTTGGTCCGTTTGAGAGTAAATTGCGAGGCACATGGAAGAAATTCAACCATTCTAACTTACACGCTTGAACCATTCACCTACAGCATACCCACTCTCACTCACCACCAATTACTCACATAAGATAGGGATGTGAGTTCCACCGGCAGAATGGCTTGGTGTGGCGCATCGTCCGCCACATTGTAGAGTTGGACCAGTGGATAAGTGTCCGCCTACTAATCGGACGGCGCGCGTTCGAGTCCTGGCGCCGGCCGGTATTTTTTCCTATATCTTTTCAGGAATTCTAGAAGGTTCGAGGAAGATCCGGCGCGGCGTTCCAGAATATTCGCCGCATGTATATAAGCTAGCCATCTGGGCTACCCAGTTCAGTTCTGTATTGTCAAGTCACAATAAACGCCTCTCCGCAGATAACCGAAGTGTGTTATTTAGCGTAGCCATCGCTATTGGAATGCATATGGCCGGCAGAATGGGTTGGTATATGGCTTGGTCAAGGAATAACGGTGCTAAATTTCATGCTTTTCTCATCATTTGCAGCATTTTCAGCTTCGTCCCTAGCTCTAAAATCAGGGTAGCGTAATTGACTACCTAGGAATTTCTCCTTCGTCAAAATTTTAGGATGGTATTTTCCATTGCCACGCAGAATGCTTTCAGTTTCACTCAGGTACTTAAGGTAGACTTATGAACTTTATTCCTCTTTCTGTACCAAAATGTTTTTTTCAATTTTCCTTTATTTAGTAAATTTTACATCATTAATGAATATGATCAATGTTGTAAAAATATAAATATGGTTCGCATTCATTTTAAAGCAACTGTATTTCTATTACAGCAGACATACAGACTCTTCCACTAGTTGTGTGCCATTTTGATCTCTAATTTTAGTAACTTCACCTCGTACAACATCTAAGAAAATTGGTATAGTTATAAAGAAAGATCGTAAGTTGTGTCGAACGTAAGCAAAATTTTACAATTTTGGCCATTTGACCTCACGATGTGGGTGCTAACCAAAACTTTTGTATATTTGTATACAAATAAATTCACAGGTAAGGAAAGAAAGGGATAAGAACATGTAATAGAAAAGGGCGAGGACAACGGTGCTGTGGTAGATGGAAAAAAGCCAGAAATCAGAGGGTAAAAATGCGGCCTGACTGGGACTCGAACCCAGAACCCCTTGGTTGCCGGCTAGGTGCTCTACCAGTTGCGCTACCAGGACGCTTAGATCCACCATGATTTCGGCGGCGCTTTACACAGTAAACTCCCTTTGCTTTGGCTCACAAGAGTAACCAATAGATGGCATTGGGGCAGCTCACCACGAATTTATTTGTATGTTTGCGTTTAAAGTTAATATCGATAAACACAGAGACACAAAAAAAAACACTCATATTGAATAAATATGCTTTCTATATTGGCCAATGCACTACCCCTCTCAATCTCAGAATCAACAATCATCGCGCCTCCTGTTGTCCATCTTCCCCCCACTCCTCTCTACCAGTTCCTACACATTGTCTTTCACATGATTCCATTTTCAATCAATGCTACAAAGTATCCATTATTGCCTCCCTCCCTCCCACCGACTCCGCCCTCAACCTCCACACCCTCGAATTGGCTTGCATTTGGCACTTTCAAGCCAATAGCTTTCCAGGTCTGAACGTCGCATCCTAACCCCTATTCCTAACTCCCCCTCCCCATACACCTCTCCCCTAACCCCTCTTTTCCTATATACATACTTCATATTGATTTGGGGGGACCATGATCAATGGTAAAATTTCTCCACCTGGCTATCCCAGTTTCACCCGAAGAGTGGTCCCTCGGGGTAGCAAATAACGTGAGATCGCAGAACGGAAAGGGTGAGGGGGGTAGATAAGGTCGGAAGGCGAAGAGGGAATTGCCACTAGGAGATTTGAGTTAGTGAAGGGTTCGAAAGTTGCCATTTTCTTGATTGGAAGGAGAACGTCTCTCCCAAACCTTTTTTTCCCTTCGCCTTCACTCTCCAAGGTGACCACCAACTCGGAAAAGCAGGGGAAAAATCGGGGAATTAGAAGCTTCAGGTAAATATCCGGGAGAGGGAATTGCAGCCCTAGCGAAGATCATTCTCTATATGCGTGTAGAGATTTGGTATTTTACGTCTTTCTTTGGTGGACGTGTATCTGGATTACTCACCCTCCTCCGTCATCATCAATAGCCCACAATACTAACAATAAGATTAGTTTGACGCATCTATCCGTTCCTCCTCCTATCCGCTATACATGTACCTATACATGTATCCGCTATATATATGGCCTGCTAAGTTATCCCATCTTCTCCTTAAACTTTTTGGAAGACTCTTCTATGCGATTCAAAAAGTGCATGTTCGTAATCTAGGGATCAAATAAAGCAGGAAGCGAAGTAACTCATAACCATAACTTTCCTAGGAATATTTTTTTTTTATTTTTACATTTTTTTGCAGGGAAACCTTGTTTCACCTTAACTGTTGCAAACTATCCCAAGTTCCAACCTTTTTATTAAAATATGGCCGAGAAATTGTAATAATGACTTCATAGGTGGCATAGAAACCGTAGCATGATGGAAAAAGTTTACCGGTACAATCAATGATTACCAATGATGCTACCAAACTCAATGCCACCACAATCATGAGCACGCAAGGCCCTCGCTATCATCACACAGTCCAAATAAATGGAATATGGAGGAAAATGAGTGCAGAGGAATGAAGCAGTTTTTGAGATGAGTGGAAGTGGATGGATGTTCATTAATTGCTTTTAGTAATATCTATTTTTTTTAATGTCTTCATTATGTTTGAGTTTTAAGCATCTCCTTTTCGCAAACATGTGGATTGATATTGTCTTTGATGATAAAGTTTCATCGTCTTCTATATCTGGAAGGCAATTACTCGTACTCGTTATACAAAATATACCATAAACATTCGAGTGAATGTATTTTTGACATTTTGTACGTCTTAAGCGTTTGTAAAAACATAAATGACTCCTTACAGCTGAAAAAGAGCCGAACTATTTGTATTGCTCTCGCAAATCCCTGTCATTTTTTAATGTGGTGCCATTTTAGGTGCCATTTTAGGTCCGGGGAGTAAATTAATTTACTCCCCTTCGCCACTTCTACGCGGTTATACTTGCATTTAAACTACACCTTTGCATCATTTGAGCTAAAAATGTGATTAATTAAATATAATTAAATAACATATGCTTCTTCCACTTTCCCCCAACCCCTCTTGGGGATTTGGTTGTGGGTTACAACGTAAGTATCAATTAACATTTGTCCATGGAATAAACGTACCAAATCTCATGCTTTCCTCCTAATAAGCAACGATTTGATTTTTACTATCACGTGCCGCTAATGCCACCGAGTTTGCAATGATGTTTGAGGCATATTTCCTTCTTCATAAGCTATTTTCACAAAAAGGCTTAAAATATACTCACAGCATTGTTCATAAATTGCATTTTTAATAGAAAAAAAGATAGTACAAAAATGTTACGTTACCTATTAAGCTCATACGAGATTTCATATAAATACTTCATTTTCACATACCACCTTTTTAGGACGTTATTTGTATATTTATACACTACAAGAATAACTGACTGCAAGTGTCCTTAGTTGTCATTGAACAGCAAAATATACGGCCTCTGTCTAGGCAAGTGTGGTCGTCATTTATGGAGAAAACGTATCCTAAGGAATTGGTTTCTCTCTCGAACTTATTTATTCTGTTTTTATTTCCAATATTTTGTCTCGTGTCCCTCACAACTTCATAATTATTTCTCCGTCTCAATCCATCGTGAATTTAAAAAAGGAATATCTCCAATTCAGGGATCTTTGCCAAAAGTCCTCGTTATTTCTCATATTCATTGAAAATTACATATTTTTTTGAAATCGCAAAGTTTGTGGGCAGTAGCTCGTTAAAAGAAGAGCGGAAGATTAAAAAATCGAGAAAGTATGGAAAAAAGTATCGGGGAAAGATCCCTCAGCTAATTCCGATTTCAAAGACTTTTGTTTGTGTTTCCACTTAAGATTGAAAGATGCTCATGAATGCCTTTCGAAGCTTTCATGGCAAATATCCAAGAAATAAGTTATTAGAGGAAAAAGGAAAAGTAGGCTACAAAAGAAACAAGTCATTAACTGAAACTTTTCAGCTTGAAGTAACGAAGGCAGCAAGTACCTACGGACCTGTTAGTTTCCTTTGAATATCGTCAATAGCTTTCTGGAAATGCGAATTTATTCAGCGTAGTAAACTTAAGGATTATTCAATACGCTAATCACTATCGTAATTATTCCTAGTGATTCTTGAATTTTTTTATAGTTAAATAGGGAAATAGGTGCGCAAATCAGTGTATGTCACATGCAATTTTTCTGCTATTTAAACGACGAGACTACAACATTTACCCTACATCTTTCATTGAGCAGCGCAATAATGATTTAGTGGGCATGTGAGCGTACGTTGCCAAAGTATTAGCTGAATGGTCTTAAAAATGGACCAATTTTTATTCTTCATCATGCTTACAGAATGTTTGTTGATGTTATACCAACGGGATCTTAATCAATCTTTAATATTGGAACTTAGCTATCAAAACATCAATCCCTCATTAATATTTACATTTAAAATCTGTAATTTTTCTATCACAGCTATAATTGACGCGGAATTCATTGCATTGAAGTTCTCTACCATTTCCAGCAATAAAGCTTCTTTTGTCAGCGCTAGTGTTTATATTATTTGTTTCTCCCTGCCAATCACTATGTCACTGAGCTGCAATTTATTTCCTTCTTTTTCAGCCAATGAATTTCAAATCCAGACGAAATGAGAAACATATATTTCAACACTAATTATTTCCCCAGCCGAATTCTTATTTATAACGAAAATAATAACGATATAGCTTAAATTAGCGAATGAGCTTATTAGGCTTATCTACTCAGAATGCAGTTTTAATTAGCCAATATTTATCAATGGCCAACACTGCCTGCTTCGTTCAAAAAATGTTCCCGGAGCATTCTGATTTGAGACCATTTTGATTTATGGCGGGATGTAGAGTGTTTCATGTCTCATTTTTATGTTGTGATGTTTACTCGCGCTTATCAATCCCTACGTCGTAAAAAACTTCAAGTCTGTTCGGAGAAACTCCAATGGTTTTGGGCTCAAAAGATCCCCGTCTCCCATCCCCTCCCCTTACCTTGTTAATTTAAAAACTCTGAAAGACTTCCCAGAAGAAAGTTACTTAATTACTATTTTCATCCCCACACAGTTTTTTCCTCCGTTTTTATTACATCTTACACTCGCTGTATCTCTTGTTGGCAGCCTCTCTCCGCAATACACGTTTTTCCAGCCTTTTTATATCTCGCGCGCTATCGCCACTTTGATGTGATCTCGCACGGTACGATTGTGAGCTCGGAAGCTCAGTTAGGGGCGTAAATGGTTAGCGTTGGAGAAGTGATTAAATCCCTCAGTCCTCGCAAAAGTTCGTAATTAGTTGCGAGGCCATATCGAAAACTTTCATTTCGTTTCTTTTTTTTTTCTTGCCAGGAGTGGAGTAACGTTTCTTTCGAGGTTTCTCATTGTTTGATTTTTCTCTTCGTCATCTGCTAAGCCTTTACTGAGTTGAGCGTGTTCTTCGCTGCCAGTAATAATATTTTTTTATCCCCATACATACATCCAGGCGGGAAATAGACGGGATGTTTTCTCGTATAGCATTTAATGCCTGCCGTAACGACGTGTTAAGTTATTATTTCTACCTTTGCTTTCTTTACGCAATCTATTTTTTGAGAAGATTTGAGCAGTGCTCGGTTTGTTCCAATTAGCAAAATTTTATGTCCAAGGTAAGATTCTCCTCCTCGTCACTGCGTTGAGGCAAGGATTTAGCTACATGAAAAAAATTCTTTGCTTATTCAGTTCATATTGTTCATTTAACTTTTGCAATAAATTGGCATTTTTTTATGAATTCCATGTGAGATCGTTTTAATGTACATGTAGTAAAATACTATAAAAAATTGCCTTATTCCAAATATTAGGGAAAGAAAGTATAATTCTTTAGCTATCATGGTGTTCAACAATTGCTCTTTTATATGAAAATTTTATTGGAATGATATTATTATTAATTATAATGAAAACCCTTGTATATTTATGCATTTTTTATTGGAACTGAAATATTTTATTTTTCACCTCTCGTTTGGTGTTAAAAGTACTCGTAAAAGTATATCAACATCACCCACCCAATAGAATGAAAATCAATGAAAGAAAATATTTACATTAATTAATTTTTGTGAGAAATTGTAGTGAGTATTTGAGTTCATGTTTGCTTATATGTAACTTAAGAATCATCGCGCTCTTAGACCTTTTTTGTTATTGATATCTTTGATCTACAATACACATCGAATAAAAATTTTAAGTTATAGTATATGCATTAAAAATTTGATGCTACGCTTGTTCACATTGTTTTCGCAGGCATATTTAAACATTGTATGCCGCTTTAGTTTCACAGCATACAGCGAGAAAATTCTTCACCGCTCCCTGAGAAGTGCCCTCTTAACTCGTGTGACGCACTGAAGAGGCTGTAGGCAGGCCGACAAAGGGATGGGTACAATCCCATTACTTATTCAATATCCTAGCTCATTAGGTCCACACTCATTACAAGTTCCCCGTGTACCTGCCAGCACGCTCTACTTACTTCTCGTTAAGTCTCCGTCGTCTATCCTCTGTCTTCAAAATCCTCTGACCGAGACAGCCATTTTTACTATCCGTCGGCTTATATAAATGCCAATATAAAATAAACGGGAAATGAAGTGTGCGCCCCTTACTTAACCATGGGTTTCTCGTCTGTTACGAAAGTTTTCTTACACTGTAGTGATTATTTTTTTTTTTACATATTTTGCGTAATTAATCTGTTATGTTGCATTTTTTTTAGGGTCATGATGGAATTATTATCTAAGGAGAGGGAAGAATTATTCTGCAATATCTTTGTCGTAATTTTGTACATCCTGCTACATCAGAGCAAATGTGACATATTTTTAAATAAAATGAAATCTTAGAGAGTGATAACTTTTTCATTTAATACATTCAATTATACTTATGGAGAGAATAAACTGATAGTTATAGGAAAATAAGTTTTGACATCGCTTATTTGGAAGTAAGCAAAGTTAACACTAGCCTTTACAGAGTTATCGGTTTAAGTCAACTATTATATAGGTACGCAGCATATTCCTTGTCAGAGTAATGGATGTGACGTATTTTAAACATTTCTGCCAATATTATTAGAGTTCTAATGTGTGAATAATTCTGGCTACTTATCATCCGTATTGATTGTGATGTGTCAAATTTGCATGTGTCGGAGTTATAAAATTATTTTACCTTCATAACTACTGTTTTCGGAATTATTTATTGTTCAAATTTACTCCCATTATTTTCTAATAGCGCCACTGAGACATGTGTCATGTGATTAATTATTACTCCTAAATTCAACTAACTTCCATTTAAACTAGGATATCTTATGACAAAAATTATGTCAATGAGATCTCATCATTATTTTACAGCCTTCTAATATTCGATGAATTTCGCGCCGTTGACCAGACGACTTTTTGTATGCCAACAGACATGGTGAGAGCGCGGAGAAAATATAGCATATTCCATGCTCTGATTGATGTTTTTAACAATTTCGCCTTCAAAAGAGAGCAAATTTTATTTTCTCCGCTGTATACCGAAGTTTTTCCATGAATTTTGAAGTTATGTCCCAATCCAGTTTTTATTAGCTTTCCTTCAAAATTACTTCTAGTTAACGTTTCCATTCCATTCCTTTCTGGTCACATTTATTGATAGATATTAGTTTGTGATTGTATAACTAGATATTTTTATGGTTCCATTTATTGCTACATATTATTCTTGCTTATTCTCTACTTTTAATCCATCCAGTGACTTAAAGATATCAAATGGGGTGAACGCAACGACTTTGTAATTCTATTTCGTACCTTCACCCGAACACCAAAGCCTGTCGGAGCAAACTGGGTGATGCGATCTTGCCGAAGCCGACACAGGAGCCGCGATAAGCTCAGGAAGCGATGGAGCGTAGTTGGGTGGGCGGTGCTCGCATAAGATTTACTGCACGTTACCCCGTGAGAAGTTATCGAGGAGGGTGGAGTTGGTTGGGTTGCCTGCAGGCCAGGGGATGGACATGGGGGAGAGGCTGTAAGTTTGAGGGGATATTTTAGATTGGGCGGAAAGGCCGGTGAGGCGAAAGGGAAGCCGTTAGGCATCTCTCTGCCCGCTTGGCCTTCCCCAAAGCACTTTGGCCCAATTTCTCCCCGGACAATGTCCGCGCTATTCCCTCAGCGCCCGTCGCACAGCCTCTCCGATTTTACATCTTTATTACTATCCTCTCCCAGCCTCTCTTTCTCGCCCATTTGCCGATGCTTCCTCCTCGACGAACTGCATACATTCCTGTTGTCGCGCTATTCATCTTTTAGCAATGGGCGCCGAAGGCAGTATATCAGATAGTCAGCGGTGAACGCATCGTATGGATGGAGTTTTTTTTTGATCGAGTCTTGTCCGGGATTGTGAACAGAAAAAGAGTAAATCAGGAGTACAAAACATGAAATAAGATTGTAAAAAAGGGATTTTTGCCCTAAGTAATATGCCATAATTATTTAAAGTCACATTTTGGAGGGAAATTGATAATATTTTGGACATCCATCCATTTTATTGCTCTTGGATATCACACAATTACTTATACCACTTCTTTTTACAGAGTGCGACCCGGGTTTCAATAAATTATCATCACCTTCAGGCGAAAATTATGATTTTTGTATCTTATTATTGTTACCTAGTTACTTGATAAATTTAAAACGGACGACAGAATAGGGGAAAAAGATGGGTAAATTTGGCTGGGTTTTCCCCTATTCTGGTGTCCGTTTTAAAATTTATTTACCTACGCTTCCTCCTCGAAGAACTGCATTCATCCCTGTTGTCGCGCTATTCATCTTTTAGCAATGTGCGCCGAAAGCAGTATATCAGAGAGTCAGCGGTGAACGCATCGTATGGATGGAGTTTTTTTAATGGAGTCCTGTCCGGGATTGTCATCAGAATTAGAGTAAATCATTAGTACAAAATATAAAAAAGATGGTAACAAAAGGGTTTTTCCCCTGAGTAATATGATACATTATCTTAAGTCACGTCTTGGAAGGTAATTGATAATATATTGGACATCCATCCATATACCTAAGCTTCCTCCTCGAAGAACTGCATACATCCCTATTGTCGTGATATTTTTATTTTTTTTTTTGTAATGGGCGCTGTATGCAGTATATCAGGAAGTTAGCAGCGATCGCGTCGTGAGGCTTGAGTTTTTTAATCTAGTCCATGTGGGATTGTATTCTTATTCCTATTCTGAGTAGTTCAGGAGTAGGATATATTTAAAAAATGGCGCAAAAGGGGATATTCCCTGAATAATCTCACCGTAAACTTCGACCAATTAGTGATGAATTTCGATAGGTGCAACCTTTTTCGTGGTCAAAATTAGCATGACAGACCCAATTTCATTCCTGCATGGAGACGTAGGGGGAAGCTGCATGGAGACGGCTGCTATGCCTACAATGAGTGGTGGGCAACACTTCGCAGCAGTTGAGAGTGGTAGTGGTAATGGAAACACGGTGTTGTGGTTTATTGAGCCTAGAGCTTCATGCGGCAACGCAGCCGCTTAGGAAACCTTATTTTTAAGTTATCCCTCGTAAATGCCTTGATTATCCCGAAATCGAATTTTGAAAAGGGTTAGATTTTACTTTGGACATAATAGTATCAATGTACAGGAGAGTTTGGTATCCTATAGCTTTGATTGATGGGTTTCGGATTACATTGTCTTGCGATGAGATCCGATCGAATGTATTGAATATTTTCTAGTCACGAGCGTTAACATTGAAAACATACCTCTTTTACGCGGCGTTGTCTAGATGATGTCTCTATGTTTCTGGGCTTCAACGCGTGGATTTTTCTTTATGACGACAGTTTCTCCGGTATTCCAACCGGCGTCTTCAGATCGACCTGAAGACGACGGTTGGAATACCGGAGAAACTGTCGTCATAAAGAAAAATCCACGCGGTGAAGCCCAGAAATATAGAGACATCATACCTCTTTTACCTGAATTAGATAAATTGAATGACGTGTTTTGAATTTTTGGGTGAGCTTTTATGTATTAGTTAGTAAAATATAGGAAAAACAAAAAATAATATCTATTGCCCGTAACAAATATTTTTGTACTGAAGCATTATATAGAGTTTAAATTATTAAAATAAATAAATGAGCAAAAGTTTCAATATGTAAAGTTGTTCTAATCTTTAATCCTTGAGCATGTTGGAATCGATTCATTTTTTTTGTTCTTAGTCATCGTGTTACTGCTCGCTCAAAACTCTATTTTCCATTTGTCGAAGCTTCTGCGCGTATCCACGATGCCTTTATGTGCTCACTAAAAGGCCGTACACTACACACCTCATCCCATAGCACACACAGAAACATATACGCACACGTGCCTACTAAGAGCTTCTCTGTATGGCGCGCGCGAAAAGCTTTTTGAGGGGCCCATATGGAGGTCAGGACGGTGAACCTTGACCTTAGGGTGCTGTTGAGTGGTGCAGATGCCGATTTTACGGCGTGCTGTTGATGGAGGCTGAGTAGCACACTCAGGAATTTGCTATAAAAATTGAGATAGCGTAGATGCAATTTTTAATATTCTTGTTTTTATGCCCATTAGGGCCTTCAATTTCTTCTTGGTTTGTATTCATTTAGTCACAAATGGTAATATGTAAGCACCAAGGATTTTATCGGCTATCAGCTCTTAATGTGTGTGAAAATAATGTCGCTATGATTTTTAATTAATCGTTTGCTCGGAATAAATAGGATAAATTTTAAGTATAATTTTTTTATGCCAAATCTGTAATATCACAGGTTTAAATTGTTAATTCCTCTGTGAATTCATGCTACACCTTCATTTTTGAAATTTCAGTTTTTATAAAATCTCGAGTACTGAAACAGTGAAATTGAATAGCAGCAAAACCAGGTACTTAAAGGTGAAATTTTATAAAATGGCATTTCAAACTATGAAAAATTACATAGTCATGATCATTTAGTTTAGAGCAGACAGTTTTGAAGCCGGTGGTTTCAATTACTATGATATTCATAGAAATACTTTAAAACTTTACAGTATATAAAAAATATCTGAGATATATAATATTGCCATTTTATAAAATTGTACATTGTAAATTAGTTTTGATAGTAGACGTTTCCTTAATATTATCACAGCAAAAGCGATCCTCAATTTTTGGAAAAAATAAATATTTACGAAAACTATTTGGTTTGTCATTACTATTTCAAATAAAAGTAACATCTGAAAGACTCAAAGGAAATAAGTAACCTGAATATAATAGGATTCAGAGGAACCAAAGTCAACCTCTAAGGAGTCTATGTTTGCCTACTGGCCATAGTTTCTTTGATCCAAATCTTAAGTGAATGGGTAAAGGTATTCCTCTCAGGTTTTTTAAATGTTTTTCTGCTCTACTAAGCGCATTTTTATCATTATCATGAGTCAAAAATTCTAAGATTAGTGTAACACAGCTCTTTATTCAGCTAACTTATACGCTAGCCATGATTGGAGACGTAATTCCTCTCATTTGTATCCTTAATAACCTGTCCCATTAGGCCGGCGCTTATTTTTTTTAAACGACTCGATTTAAAAATTCGTGGTCTCAATATGTGCAAAATGATGATAAAAAAGTTTCCGGTTCGTGCGACGTTGGATAGCCGTGCCTAAGGCGCCGAAAGGCGCCTATAAAGCTTCAATGCTGTTATTATGAATGCCGAGTTTGTCGACCCGAAAAAAAAGTTTGCTTAGGTAAAAATGATATTTCACAACCGTCTAGAAAAAAATTTCACCAGTTTGGTCGTATCTCCATTCTTTCATGCCGAAATGCTGCCTCATAGGTGCCCGCCGCACGCCCCCCGCATTCCTGCCGCCAGGCGCGCCGCGCGTTTCTTGATTCGCGCGACACTCCTTAGTTCCGTGGATCTTCCCTCCTATCCCTAAAATGCTGGCAGAGTGGAACTAGAGTGAGTGATAATGGCAAGTCGTGGACAATATGATTTATTTGTCAATACAACTTTAGAAAAAGTACACTTTAAGCGAAAATAGGGAGAAAAAATAGGATTTACACGAGGTAAATACGTTGAAACAACTGAATGAGATCCAGTTACTTTTCATGTCTAACAATCAAAGTTGACGTTTTGTACAAAACACCGCATAAGCTTTCCCGAGAACAAAAGGTATCCGCTGGTGCCAACGTCCAATCCTTGCTTCCACGCAGAAATATGAACCAATTATAAAATCTAATAAATAGCTTTCTTTGCTCATATTCTTGTATTCCCAGCTGTAATTTGATTCTTCTTGTTGCAGAATACCCTCTTCGCGTAGCAATCCTGCTATTTCTTGCTTCGTTCATCCACCACTGGTTGTTCGTTATATCTTTCGTGGTTTTAGTTTTCCTAGAGCATATTGGGTCTTTTTCACCTCCATTTCCCTCTCTACTAGTACCTTAGTCTTCTTTTTGTTGATTTTCAGCTAAAAATTAGCCATTTTCTTTTCCATTTTCGTCATAACCCTCTTCAAATAATCCTCTATTACTCCCATATTGTCTGCAAATCTTTATCCGAGGTTATTCGCACCTGAAGACTTCTGTTTGAGTTCATCGAAAGTTCCCTTGATGTAAACATTCAAAATTACGCAGAACAGTACCCGCTCTTGCCTCACTTCTTTCCTCATCATTGCTTCTTCTCTCCGCAGATTTCATCACAGCTACTTTGATTTTTTTATAAAGCGAGTACATTTTGCGATCTAACTAGAGTACTCCCATTTCTTTCAAATTTCTAAGTTGTCTAAGGTCTTTTCAAACTAAACAAACGCTATGAAAGTCGCTTTTTCCTTCTTCATTTTCTTCTCTATGAGTATCTCAAGGGCGAAAATTGCTTTTCTTGTGCTCCTTTTCTTTCATCTGAATTGGTCCTCATCCAGACATAATTCTGCTCTTCGTTATTTCCTCCAGTAGATGATTCTTATTAGTACCCTGTACATTGCTCGTACCTTAATTGTATTTGTAATAATTTCGCATTGACTTTCATGATTTAAAGTGATTTTGTAAACGGGTAGCCCATGCTTTGTCAATTTTCTATCCATTATTGTGCTCTAAATTTGTTTTTCCTTTTTTTTAAGATAATAGTTATTGCTGTTTGGCTGGGAAAAGTTTCAATTCGAAATTTGAAAGCCAAAAATACTACCATCCTCGGACATTTCACGTTGGCACTTCACGGTTGGTACGCTTTCCATTAGAGCACACCGAAAAAAGAGCGAGAGACCAAATTTCATGGTCCGAGTGACTGATAAAAAAATCGGAGGGTTAAAAACTTTCGATGGCGGCGGTTGAATCATAAAAAAATGCTCAATTTTTTTCTGTTCCCCCTCGTTCCTTTTAACGGCTCGAAATTCCATCCGCGTTTGATTATTCGTCGGGGTCCATCAATTTAATGGGAGTTTGAGGGTGAATCAGTCACCTTGATGGGGGACCCCCTGACGGTTAAAAAGGACCTTTTCAGAGTTCTGGAAATGTGGAAACGGGAGGTGTGGGGGGATGGGAAAACAGTGAAAATAATGCGGTCCAGACCCTGAGGTATTAAAAGGTGAGAGTTCGCGTCGGTTGGGAGTTCTACAGAGACCCCGATGGAGAGGCGAAGCCAAAGGGACTGCCTAGACGAGGCCCAATTCCATCCCATAGAGGGATTACCTCTGTTGCTATTTTGACTAGATGTTAATCTGCTGTCAAAAATGTCCGCGGAGCCGTGAAAAGTTCAATGATTCCTACCTTTTTTATGTTCTGTATGTGTTAAACATGATTGTTATTTTTGAGATTATTTTCATACTTGTTTTATATGTAAATAATACATTTATTATGTACATTTTCATGTATACATAATTTATTTTTTCATATTACCCGAGGCCTTACTGCTTTTTTGGGACAGTATAAAGAAATAAATGTGTTCCAATTTTTTCGGATATTTTGTCGTATAATATTTGTAGAATTCGTGGAATAAATTATAAAGTTATGAATTTTATAGATCACATCATCATGCGTTAACATTTTGGTTAACACCCCTAATTATACGTTATTTCCCCGTAAACCTCGGATCACTTTGTCTATCAGCGACTCGAGTGGCGATTTTTGTAAACCCATTAAAATGCGTGGTGGGTGACAGCACATCTTGAGGCCGACTTGACGATTCTCTTTTGTCATATTCGTGGTCCGGACCCTGCGGTATTATTATGGTGAGATTTTGCGTATGGTTAGAGGACTACAAAGACCCCGACGGAGAGGTTTAGCATTGTGCACGGGAAAAGGAGAGTCAAGCGTTTTTTAACATAGAATAAGGAGTGAGAATGCTCTGTATTGATCTCCATCTCATCACGTTGGAGGGTTAAGAACTCCGTTCATTTTCACGTCATCCTCAGTCGGAGCAAGTTTTCTGGTCTACCATGATGTTGAATATTTTCAATCAAAGTTTCCTGGCTGTGCATTTTTCTCCCTATTTGCATGGGACTCGTCCAGCGCAAAACACGCACCGGCAGCATATTAAATTATGTCGTCCAAGTAAATTGAATTTCTAAGGTTGATATGAATCAGTCGCTGCGAAAGAAATCAATTTGGAAATATGTTCTTTCGTTGCATTATTTTTTTCCTAGGGAAAATATTTAGATTTTTTTAGCAATATAGCAATATCCTTGCCGTTTTCGTAACACTTAAAGACCTTGAATGTGTGCTGTATGAACAAAACGTTTTTGCAAACGCATACGTTATATATAGGCTTTTGGTATCGTAAAAATTGATGTACTGAATGTAAAATTCCCATATAGTGTCATTTGAATTTTAGACTTGCAGGATGAGTTTATGGTAAATTGTATAGAGAGGTGAAGTTTGATTAAAACTTTTGTAGCCTCCACACTATATACTAATTTGCGATCAACAAGCAAGCAGAAGGTCGCTAGGTATATTTACCGTTCATATGGAGGGTTATGAGTAAAAAAGACTAGAAATTACTTACTAAAGTGGTAATACAGGAATACTGGTTTCTTAATAGATGATTGTTCAAAGTCGAACATTAACGACCTATTGAGTCTTTAACTGCTCATTAACGAGTCTTCAACGAGACATTGACGACTCTTAAATGACCAATTGAGGTTTTATTCTCGTTATATACTAATTTTTACTTTGTATATACTCTTGGTATAAATTTCAAGTAATCTTTGCCCATTGGCTATGGCGTCGGAACTTCGGTAAACCTGCGTAGGCTTTCGCAATGAAATCGTCCAACATACTTGCTTATAATAAGCTCTTACCTAGATTTGAAACTATAATAATTTTAAAGGGAAGGATAATTTTACTTGAGAGAACTTAGGCATTTTTTTCGTGGATTTTCCACTGTATCTGCATTTATTTTGGTATTTTTGTGTACTGTCTTAGGTCGGTAACTAAAGGCCGCTTTACACGGTGAATGATCATTCGAAAGATCTTTCGAAAGATCATTCGAATGATCATTCGCAAGAAATTCTTACGCCGGTACCGCTATACACGGTGAAAGATTTCGGTGAATAATTTCGGTGAATTTTCTGCGCAGAAATGATGCGCACTGGTGCGACTATCGATGGTGTATTTCGATTCTAACGATATTTCCGACCGTTTCTCACCACATGATTTGTTTTGGAACTCGCAGACGATGTAACGCTTCGTTTACATGTGCGCTTCAATATACTTTTGTATTGCTTTGACTTTCGGTGGGGTATGACGCACTAAGTAATGAGAGGAATTAGAACGGCACGAATTGACTGCGGAAAACCACTTTAATAAATCGTGCTTTTGTAATCCCGTAACGAAGTGCATAATTGGTTGTTTTCGCTGCACAGCAAAGATGATTATGCTTCAAGATATGCTCTGTAACATGATCATAAGGGAACTTAATCTTCAAATGGCTGCCCGAGGTCTTTTCCCTTCCGATTCATTAAATTATAAAGTAAGTGAAAAGATAATTTGGGGAAAAACTGCACATTGTTACTCTTTCAGAAAAATCCTATCTTATGGAGACCAGTCCCGTATTGACGCCGCAGCGTCCAGCTCCCATAAAAAAAGAACATAATAAGTATAAAGCAAAAGCTCCTCAAGGTTGAAGGCCGGTCGACCATGAGTTTTTATGTTTGGGGTCCCTTCGGGTACACAGCCTTCACAATGCAGTCGAGCAATGATCACTTCTGTGCGAGAGAAGAAAGGTAACGGGAAGAGAAAAAAGGGAGCGACCTGTTCTATTTTCGAAAGAGTGCGCTTCAGCATCCTCATACTTTCTACAATGAAGTTGGCTCAGTGTCATCTCATTGCTTGCTATCGAAGCAAGGGAAGAAAGTGGACTGTGATATTCATGGGCTAACTTATAGGGTTTGCCCCTGAAATTATAGGCAACCCCGTGAGATTGTGACTTCCTTGCTGGGCCAATGTGATGTCACGGCTCGTTTTGGCTGGAATGAGTTCACCGAATAAACAGATATTTTGTCATTAATTGGGAGTCTCACCCCAAACTTTAGCGTTCAAATCGTTCAATACAGTTTGATAATTGTAAATCAAACAAAATATAGACGCAATCGAGGAGAAAAACGACGATTTTGAACTTTAAAAATCCGGAATGTTTTTTTCCAAATTACTCTATTTTGAGGAATGATGTTTGTGAATATACTTTCTTTCAAAGTAAATATTAATGATTTGAGCTATCGCATGAGTTAATATGCTTCCAAAGTTTATATATATGATCTTAAAAGTCCGAGGTGATGCTAATGGCAAGATGGACGCCATGCGCTCATATCATTCATGGAATCATTCAAGCAAATTAGGACATGCTCGAAATTTCTTTCGGGTGAGTTCCTTGAATGATTAGAGACAGGCAATATTGTGATCCCATAGGTGAGCCAAGATAACGTAGCGACTCGTGTTGGCTGGAATGTGTTCACCGAATAAACAGATATTGCGTGGTTAATTGGGACTCTAACCCGAAACTTAGCGCTCAAATCATGAAATATAGTTTAATAATTGTAAATTGAACAAAATATAGACGCAATCGAGGAGAAAAATGACGTTTTTATTCATTGAATATCCGACATGTTATTTCCGAATTACTGACTTTAGACAATTGATGTTTGTGAATTTATGTTCTGTCAAAGTACTTATTAATTATTTGAGCTATTTCGTGGGTTACTATGCTTCCAAAGTTTTTATATAAAATATTAAAATTCCGAGGTGGATGCCATTGGCAAGATGGACGCCGTGCGCTCATATCATTCACGGAAATCATTCAAGCAAATTAGAACAGGCCTGAAATTTCATTCGAATGATCATTCGAATGCAGGAAATTTCCGCTATGCACGGTGAATGATGGTCATTCGAATGATCTTTCGAAAGATCTTTCGAATGATCATTCACCGTGTAAAGCGGCCTTAAGGAAGTTTACCCCAAGCTCAAAGGAAAAAATAAATCTGAAAACCCTTTTCTTAAGATCCTCCGTGTGTATGGGCAATTCTCCCCGAAATAAAGTTTATATTAGATTTACTGTTATCTATTTCTAAGCTTGGTAACAGTAAATATAGGAGTACTTTAGACGATACCATTTTAATCCGTTCGTCTTCATGTGACGAATATAGGTAACTTTCACCAATATAGTGTTTTAGCTTCAATATGCTCATGTTTCACCGTAGATAAAGTGTTTTGAGCATGCAGGGTATAGATGATTTCACCTCCATGTTTACAGCAACCAAAACATTCTAAAATTCGAAAAATATGCGAATTTTTTCTCACGTTCGCCAAGAATAATAGGTCTAACTACTACATCTACTAACAGAGAGCATGATTTTGTTGAAATTAAAGGCACCAAATACCACGCATATGTATTATTCATTTAGGTGAAGATATCTATTCGGCTAATTTATTGCTTCATCAACTGGAGCAGGTATTTTTTTAGGGTATTGAGCTGAAGGTAATTGAGATGTGACTCGAGATTTAATACATTTGGGTCAAAATGACTAAAATCCCTTCACTATTTTTTATATTTCTAATATCCTTGAGGAAAACTTGTAGCAGAAGCACGATACCTTAATAAGAAGTAGTAGGCAATGGAAGAATTACATTGAGAGGCAATGTCTAGAATAATAATATATCGATCGTACAGTGGAGGTAATACGGAAAGTATTTATAGCATTATAACTTGAGGAAACTATTTTTTTGCGTCAAAAAAAGTTTCTATTGACCCTCGCTATTCGAATTCTGCTCCTTTAGTTGTGCAAAATGAGTATGAATAATGAAAAGATCGTAATAATTAAATTAATAGTAAGAATTCAGCAGCCTAATTTTATTTAAAACACTGCGCATAGGTAAATTTTACCTTCTATTTCTAGTTCTTCCGTATCAACTCTTTATTTCCCCAGTAATCGTTATAATTCATGAAATATATTTTTCTCCATCTAATCACATGGCCCCACGATTGATATCATATTTCTTATTTCTTTTATGAGCGGGCTTTCTATTTTTCGTCACTTTTAACCTTTTCATATATCAGCGTATCCGTCTACCCAAACTTTGCTCTACTTCTCCTCTCCCTTTTCCTGCTATTTCCACATTCTAGTGTTAGAATACCTTTTCCTCTGGATTTATGCGAATAATGACGAAGGTTTATCATCTAATTGATATTTGCTCATGGCTGAAAAGGTTGGGCATATAGTAATGGACGACCCGAGTCCAAGGAGTGAATAAAGATCATCCTAGTTCCGTCGAACAAATGAATTTCCCTTATCCTCTACCCGCCCGAGTTGGTTTCATTCCATCCGATGGTTTTTAATTGAATCCCTGGATTGAAAAAGAAATGAATTTGGACGGATCGGGAGACTGAATAGCGAATTGAGTCCCGGGTCGATAGCGCTATTTTCACGGCTCCGTCAATCCCACTTTACCATAGGTAATTAGTTTTTCGGCTTATCGTTAGGGACGACGATTAATCAATATCCGTCCGACGTGAAACTCCGACGCATTACCATAAAAAAGTCGCTTCAAGTTATAACGTTTTCCTTCCTTTTCGTATTACCTTCACTGTGCGACTGATGCATAGGTACTTTTCTCGACGTTCTCTCTCAATGTAATTCCTAAATTGCCCTCTGCGACTTCCTAAATCATGTAACTGGAAATGGAGAGATAAATGTTACGTTTATTTGATGTAATGATACGTTATTTTCGGTGGAGTACGGTTGTAGAATGTTGATTAAAGTTTTTAAAATGTTGCCTTTTTGTTCATTGATAAGCATAACTAACGGTGATTTAGAATATTATTTTCCGAATAAGAGCATTAAAACCTAAGCAATTGAGAAGAAGGTCTATCATAATTTCGTCTCTGATGATTTAATAAGAATGAAAATTTTCCATCAACATATATTATTCGAAGCTTGATTATATTAAGCAACATGAATCACTTCGAGAAGGAAATCCGAGAAGACAATTTCTGAAGGTTTATCATGTTTCATGATTATTAAAACCGAAAAAAAATAAAATTGGATAAATTTTACCCGCCCGTGGTCCTCGAAGTAACCGGAAAAAGGCTTCATCTTCAAGTATGACATCATCCAACATACGTGCATCAGCAGGTTTGTCGGATGATGCATCGTTGCAGGCTTTTCTCGAGGATATGATGAATTAAGGTCCTTTACAAAGTGCTTTGTTTCACAGAAATGGTTTATGTTCCTTTTCTATAGAAATATCATCCATTGACCATACATAATCGTCACCGAGGAGTTTCTCCTTTTATTAAACTATTCAAATACAAAATGAATGAGATGACATGAAGGCATATCATTACTTGACATTTTCTTGTGATTGCCTATGACAAATTAATTTCGTAAGTCCTCTAATACTAAGGTAAATTATACATAAATCGAGATAGGAATTTTAATTTTGATATATCCATTAAATTTTTTAAAAACATTTTGGCATGCCAGATACTTTTTTACGAGTTCCAATGGTATTTTCCAATGGTATGAAAAAATGTACTTAAAAATCACTCATTAGGAATATTTTAAATAAAGTTTGCAGTGGGTAAGTGCTACGCACAGTGTCGCTTGATGAATCAATTAAGGGACCTTTCACGTTAAAATAATATAAGTAAAGGTTAAAAAAAATTTTTAATTGTCTAAAAATATTTTCATGACATTATCATCGCCATTTAACGAAACAGAGAAACATTTCAGAAAGGTGAAGTTTAAATACCTGATAACTTAATATTATCATGACCATCTTCCGCTTTAGATTGAGGGTACGTCGTAATCAGTGTTTGCAATTGACTGACAGAATTATAAGAACGTTCGTGCCATCAATTTGGAGACTCGTTGGTGGAAATGACGATAAATAACTCAGATGAAGTGTGAAAGTGCTCTTACTGTGACTGATATGAAATATCAAGTGTCACAAATCCCAGTTTGTTTTAACGGCGAAAGATCTCATCTTTCAAACATTTAGGGAGGCTCTCGCAGTATCTCTTCTCCGATCTACCTCGGAAATATAGCATCAACCCTTGACGTGCTATTTGAGAGGGAGCTTTTATTAAAAAATGATAATTAAATCTTTTTTGACGCGCCGTAAAATGAGTGAGAAGGTGCCTCCAGGGAGATGGTAACTTCTCTTTCAATTCCATTTCCATGTCGTACCGGCCGAAAGGAGAGATGAAGGAAGGGAGATGTCAGGCGATAGACAAAAATAAATGGAGTAGCAGAACACGCCCATCCGTCCGCCCACCATGCGCGGTGAGGGAAAAACGCTGTCGCCAAGGTTGATGAAAATGCGCTAACTTGCTTTCGTAGTCACAAAGGGAAAATATTCACATGATGGAATGTCTGCGTATCCTTCCACTAGTTCTTTGTGAAGACTCGTGAGCCATTACGGATTTTTTCGGACCCAGTATTAGTGATTGTGATAAGTTAAGTTGTAGATTTGGGTAAAATAGGGACTTTTATTGGACTTATTTAGTCTGCAAAAATATATTTTCCGGGAGTTAAAAGGTTGTGCCTCATGGAATGTTTTTGCCGTCATTTTTACGTTTCACAGACTCAAGTGGCTGGGAAAGTCTTCCGATACCTCCGAAAAATAATCTCTAAGTTTGAGATGACCCAGGAAAATGAACTGGTCCTTTGAGGTTCTAGCATGTAGCCAGATTTTTAAGTAAACCGAGACTAGCCACCGTGATAAATTTACGGAATCACTCGCATCTGCGAATTTTTCGCACAATGTAGACAGATATTTGCTTCGGGAGATGTTTTGAAGCATGCGTGTTGCCTATTCTGATGTTTTGTTTATTTGCACGATTCGGAAAACCATAGATTCCAAGAAACCAGTTATATTTTCAGTTTTCGTAATTCCCAAAGTGAAATAAATCGCTTGGCAAACACATTGAAAATAACCTTAACGATAAATGAGTGTGAGGAGATTGACGCCGCTGGGCTATTGGTCGTCTGTGTATGTGTAATTATTTCAGGGGTGGGGGTGAAACCCCCAAAGCTCATCCCACCTCGGCTTCGAGCCTACTTCGGGGTGAACTCTATCCTCACTTATTCAAATCAGCCTAATCATTGCACTTATGGTTGCTTATGAGTTAAGAGGAGTTTTTCTAGCTCTAAACCTGAAAAGAATGCTTGGAACGTGAAATGAGTGCCTTTATGAATGAATTATATAAAAAGAGGAAAGATTTTTTACTCAATTTCTTTGTTTTTCCGATTGATCTATTTCTATAGAATTTTGTAATTCCAACCGAGAACCTATGGATGGCTTAATTCACGATGGGAGACCCAGCAGTTTCGCAGTGTACCTCCATTACTAAGTATCATTTTTGTCGATTATGAGATGGAACTCGTGTATCAAGGAAAGTAATGAATATTTGTAAGCATTTAACTCGCATTTTCTTAATTCCTTTGGATAGAGCGTAGACTTAAAATTTTTGATCGATCACGAATTATACGGGTGAGTTCAGAGAATGGATCTAATCCAACCTAATTCTCAATTTGATTGCATCCTTTTGTTGACTTGTTGACACATAGACTTCAAACGGTTTATACGCCTCTATCCTATTTTTAATATCAATATATTTCCTGAAAGTCCCACGGCGGCTTACCGGGATTTTCGTAAAAAAGTGTGTTTGAAACATGAAATTTTCTTTTACGACTTTACTACGCTTCAAATTTCAGCAGTAAAAACTCATCGTGGATATTAATTCTGCGTTTAACTATCATATACTGTGCATGTTACCCCAGGGCGTCGTTTATAATGCAACAAACCCTTTCCGCCAGGATTTACGGTCATCGGGTAAAATTTAAAATTACTCTATTTGCACATTCATGCAATGCAGACACTTCCGTCTAATCAGTAGGTTTATTGTATGATATTATCTTTGCTTAAATATGGCTATTGAATATTAGAGAATCTATTTTACGTTCATGCGTTTAGTTCTTTGAAATCTTTGATAACTGGTGGGTTAATTGGCAATGGTAAATTTAGTTACATATACCCTTAATTAATTTCACTGTTGATACGCGGTATGCGTTTTGACTGACTGAATATATTACAAAATTTTTTGGTTCAAAATAATTTAGGTTATACCAATGCTAAGAAAAAAACAGAAAGAGGAAGTATTATGAACTTATAATAAAAGATTTTTATGAATCTTTTAATTTCCCATTGTAGAACAAGTATGCATATTAAAATAGTATATATTTTCATGCATAAGTTTATTATCATATTAGTCCCATGATTTATTTAGAATAGGTCTGTGCGATAGCTTAAGGGCTGTACATCCAGCTCCAGTTATATGGATCAGATAGTTTGAATCAAATCTAACTTAGTGCTATAACGGATTAGAACCCTAAGCTGTCGTAAAGTTGCCTCAATATTTTTCAATAAATTTCAATAAGCATCACGATTTACTCGAAGAAAATATTTACCTAAGCAGTTTATTTACCTAAGTACAACAAAATATAAGCCATTTTTAATTTAGATCTTAGATTTAGATTAGAAAGCTATAGCAGTATTTCTCTAAATTTGGCGTAATTAAGGTGTTTGCATGAAAAAGGGCTTAGCTGACGGTGCTTAACTACTTTAAATGTCGTGGCGCGACTAAAATAGTTTCGTGTCCCAAAATACAAATTTCTATTGATATTTAACAAGAGCAACGGAGATAGTTTTTTCGATTGAGGGGCTTAATAAATCATGTAGGATAAGCCCTATAAACTGGCCTTCTACCCCTTGGAATAAGCTTGGTGGCTTAAGCTACCTTGTCTTCTAGAACTAAAGCCGACCAAGGAAGAATACCTATGCCTTTGCAGTAGAAATAGAAGTATGGATAGTATGATAAAAGTTAAAATAGTGGTAGCTGGATCAAATTTAGGAGAAATGGGGTGATGTCTCGGTCAAGACACATAACCTTTCCTTCGTGGAATATTCACGATTTAGGCACCTTTACGGGTTACTACTTGCCAGCGGCTAGTTTTTGACTAATTTAATCAATAACTGCGTCTAATTAAGTTCTTGTGAGGAGTTCAATTTTCATCTGCGTGTTCTGTCACAAACCAAAGACGCCACGAAGCCATCCGCATTCTCTCGCCGACCAATCTCCCGAGCACCTCGTGCGAGTACTCTCCCATCCCTAGGGTCTCCCAACCTGCACCGCTTCCCTAGGATTCGAAGGGGAAGTGAGAGGCTTCAACTTCCGTTCCGGCCATTGGTTTCCCGTCGCAGCGATTCCGGTCTGATCTCATTCCTCTGGCCTCCGTCCCCTGCGACACTTCCGTTCTTCATTGTTTCCGTAGTGCGGCGAGAGACAGGCGGGAGATTGAGGACGGAGGTGGGATATGAAAGGGAAGATAGGTATTGGGACGAAGGATATTGGAAATCCAAGGGACGAACACGTAGAGCAAAAAAGATTGATGCATCTGTGTCATGGGGCGAGATAGAAGGGCTTGAATTCATCAATAGTTCAGTGGTGGTAAAGGAAAACCAGCGGCCCAACGAATAAATGGTAATGGAATTCTCCAGTAGACTAGGTCTTATTGCTAAGGTAATATTTCAAATTAAAAAAAATAAAATTCTAAATCCTAAAATGTATTTCAGTTGTACCAAAATGTATGTTTTGTGAAATAGCAAAGGAATCTATAATTAGGCATGTACATTTTTGCCATGGAGCGAGATATAAGAACTTGCATTCAGCCATTGTTCAGTGGTGGTATAGGAAAAACAGTAGCGCATCAAATAAATGATTATATAATGCCCCAGTAGATTTGATCTTTGCCTTTTGGTAACATTACAACTTTTAAGAAGAAATAAAATTATAATACAAAAGTACATTCCAGATGTCGCAGTCTATATGTATTTTGGACTAGCAAAAGAATCGAAAAGATCAGGAATGCATCATTTTATCTCGTAATAGCTGAATGAAATATAAATGGAAATTACTGACTCTCTAAAAAAGCTTCCTCCAAAACCGATTATATAGAGCTGAAATTTACTGATAGAGCGACATCTTTCTTTAACAAGGAAATTTAGCCACCCATTATATTTATTTTTCTCTAATGATGATTATTATTATCTATCAATATCTCTTTATCTTAATCGTCATAGACATTGATATGATGGTGATTAATGAGATGTTATCAACTAAAATAAATAGCTGCTGACCAGGATCAAGAATAATAAAACCTCGGAAATTACAAAAGTCACAAAAATTATGGAGCAGTTAGCCACCATTTAGAGCCAATTTTATCTTAAGACATTCCTACGTAAATGGAGGTTCCTCAGTTCAGATGAAATAAAATAGAGCAAAAAATAATAATTAGTGGGCAGTTTGAAACAATAAGAATACTTAGTATAGTCTTTGTCAAACCATACGAACATTGAGTTCTCAAGCATTCATTGAATGAGTCTTTATCGTTATATGGTTGGGAATTCGTTTGGTGACAGTTGGAATATGAGCGGGGCGAAAACAGAAGCCTTCATCTGGCACGAAAACAAGGGGAACGGTTTTGGGGGTGAGGCCAAAATTTCTGCCAGTTTTATTGGCGCCAGACCGCAGGAAAACATTTCCGGCGTATAGCGTGGGATAGGAAATATGAGCTACTGGGAAAATGGATCATAACAGAATGAGCACTTTGGCGACATCATTCCAAAGACGGATGCTGCAGATAAGATAGATGGATAAACTCTGAAGCCACAGAAGACCCGTTAAGGTGAGCGTTGAGGTTGAGACGTTTCCCATGTTATGGAAGTCTAATGTATACTTTTTCTCCGAAAAAAATGATGGCGGTGACATCCAATGCACATAGCAAAAGCTTTTTTATGAGATTTCCTCTTTTTAATTAACTATGCCAATTTTCTTCCCATTATACTTGTAAATGTTATTGTTGTGCAAAGCTTTTTTGCAAAGCATTTTTTTCGAAGTGCATTTTTTCATGAAGTTTGGCACAAAGGTTATTTAAAATTTTTTTTCGGGTAAAATCATTGGGTTTAAATAATTATTCAAAGACACGCGGCATTCTTTTTACTCCACCCTCCCCCACCCGACTTTTACTCTTCCCCATCCCCTCCGTTTTCCGTGGTTCTTCCCGCGTACCTTAGTCTACATTTATGACTAGAGTCCTCCTTCTAACGTGGGTTCCCATCATCCCGTAGTTGTATCTTTCCCCTCTGTCTCCACTCTGTACGCCTGTCCTCCCCCTTCTTCAAACATGTCATGTCCTCCCCAACTCCTTTCTCAAAGGTAGAAAGGTGATATTTAAAGTAAACACTGCAGAGTTGTCATGTATTAGTTTATTTATGGATTGATTTAAATTTTAAAAATATTTTTTGAAATAGGTATATAAAATATTTTTTTAAATTCTAATCATAAAATGCACCGTATCTAAAAACGTAGAGCTTTTACATAAAAACGGATATCATAAGCACCACAAGTAATGTTAATATCAGCTCAAAAACTCCCGGCACCAAAAAAAAGTTTTTATTTGTTGGCCTGTGTAATGTTACACATAAATATCACCGTCTCCGCTTACTACATGATATTTTCGCTATTTTTTATGGGCATTTATCTTCATCGTTAGATATGATAAATTGTGATACATTGTTAGATATTTAATAATTTTGGAGGAGCAACCTTTGATTATCGCGGGCTATCACAAAAACATAAAAGCTTATGTAATTGATTGACGGCTACAGTTACCTACAGGTACCTAGCACTAAACTAGAAACGCATCAGTTACGAAACGAGTGGCCCAGCAATGACGTTAATGGATACGATGGCTTGCATGTATATTTGTTTTATTTCACATAAACTCGTGTACTCTTACATGAGCAATTATCCACGTTCTTCTGCTGGATGAACTATCAAGCAATTCAGCCTTTCACATTTTTACCTTTTAGTAAATCATGAATGACTAATTTTCTTTTGGAGCCAGGTTCACGGGTGCAAAGTGAAGTGGATGGTTTACTTCACTTTTTTTCAATTTTATAGAGTGTAATTGAGATTCTTAAGAGCTTTTTATTCCTGCCCGTCATTTTACCTCCATCTACGTAAAAGATCAACTTAAACCTCTTAGTACTCGGAAAAATTTCACCTCCGCATTATGAGCCTCTTTGAGTTGATGGCGGATATGTTGTGTAAAGACTCGATATTGAACTATATTACAATTTCTCTTTGCCTTTGATACTCACGGTTGGTCCTCAATATATCTTTATTATGTAAGAGTACAGGAGTTCATGTGAAATAAAACCAATATACATGCAAGCCATCGTATCCATCAACGTCATTGCTGGGCCACTCGTTTCGTAACTGATGCGTTTCTAGTTTAGTGCTAGCTACCTGTATGTAATTGTACCCGTCAATCAATTGCATAAGCTTTTATATTTGATGTGATTAAACTAGCCCCTTTTCTCTTCTTTCATAATTCTTCACTCTTTCCACAACTTTCAGTGATATCCCATGACCGCATTTCCTTATTGATGAAAAGTTAACTCTCTTTGTCGATATCGACAACGAAACGCACGACAATCAGCCGATTTTAGTACTGGTATCTGACTTTGAAAAATATTTCGACTCTAATCCGTAAGGGGGTCTTTGCACCCGATATTAATTTCATATTTCTTCATTACTGATTTAACCTATGAAATACATTTGTTGTAATGGTATTTAATAAAGAACTAAACTTCAATATTGTATGTGGTGTAAGTGAATGAAATTAATATGATTTTTAAGGTATATTATACTTATTATTTAGGTTTTCCTGGTCGTTTTCGTTAATCTTGAGTTTTGCACAACAAAAACGTATGTTGTTCTGCTCTAATATTTGTGCCTTTATACTGTCATCCTAAGGCTATTACACAAGCCAAAATTTCATTTTAAAATTGCTAAGTAAGAGGTAACAGCTTAGTAAGGGATTACAAGTGCCCCTGAAGAGTTATGCTATCAATTGATTGATTTGGCTCAATGCTGTGGCTCCACATACGACTCCCGGTCAAGGAAAATGATTACTCTATTTTGAAATTTCCACCCTTGCACTCAATCAGTTTTTTTCAGATTTTTTCATTTTCATGATTCAGCTCGTATTACACTTCATCGGGATATATGTCATAATCACAATAAATGTAATATGTAATTTTTTATCGCGCAAACTTTTATTGCTTGCTGTAGATGTAAAAACTTTTCACCTATGAGCGAGACTACTTGTGATGTGCTTTCAAAATGCTTGAGTGGTATACTTTTTGTTTAGTGAGTAGCAGAAGTGTTTTTTGTCGAATTATGCTTGATGATACATCTCTCGTAGTCTGAGATAAGTCTGATCTTTTTTTCTAGAGAGAGAATCTAGAGATCCTTGAAATGATATTTAACGAGTAAATATTCTTTACGCTCAATATTGCGTTATCCTTCCGTTGTCTTCTCTTGGTGATGATATTAATGAATTCTTCCATTTAAAAATCTTATATTCTTTTAATTTAAGTCTAGTAAATATTGAATTTACCCTCTCGCATTGTGAGCCCCTTTGAGCTGATGGCGGAGATGTTATGTAAATACCAGAGATTGAACAATACTTCAATTCCTAAGTGATATATTTTCTATTCGGTGGGTTCTCAAGTTAACAACCGTGAGGTGATACCGGATATGTTGTGTAAAGACCCGAGATTGAACAGTGGAAATGGCGTCGGAGTGAATATAGGTGTGGGAAGTGAGTCGCGTACAAGAGCCATTCAGTCGAAGAATGAGGTCGAGAGTCTCCGAGACAAGTGGCTTCCCCCCAACAAAAGGAAACGGGTATCGCGTGTTAGCCATACGCCAAAAGAGGCTGAATGTATAACTAGATGGAGGTACAAAGATTTTCGAGAGAAAAAAATGTGTGAATCGCCAGATTTTGGAGCCTCAAATTCCCCTGATACTTGTGTTTTCCTAGCTCGGAAGGAAACGGAAAGAATTCTCCTTGAATTTTCTTTTTGAAAGACAAACCTTACCAACGTTCTCGATCTGAGAGTATTAGAAGGATGTAGATATATCAGATTGAGGTCAAGCACGTATCTCATTCATGTAAACGCGAGTAGGAACCGTTTGTTTCACATGAGTCAAAGCAAGAAAAGACCTAGATTCGTACAGATGCAGTCATTTAATTTTTTTATCGTAAGTTTTGTTCTCCCATCTGTAATGTTATTTGATATTAAATAGTAAAGTTAATGCTTACAGCCGAGTTGTGTTCGCTGATACGATACCATTCTCTTAGTCTAAGATAAATCTGTTCATTCACTCCAGTGATCTTCAAAATAAAAATTGACGTTAAAGCTTTGCTAATAATTTGCAGGTTAAGATTCCTAATATTCAAGATCACAGTTTTCTTCCGTTGTCTTCCCATGCCAATGAAATTCATGAATTTATTCTACTTGTATTTCAATTTCCACCAGTCACTTTATTTAAGATTCACGTCTTGAATTTTTTCGGTCATTTTCATTTGATTAAAATCGATTTCAACGAAAATCGGCATCTTAAGGTAATTATTTGCTGACTTTTTTTCCTTACTTGCGGAGGTTATTAGGGTAATTTTTTTGCTAAAAATATATAGAATAACGTGTATCAAAATAAATTTGATATAAAAAAGCAACGTAAGAAATAATGGTATTATTCTGAAAAAATAATGCTATTATAGAGGGAAGGACAAAATCATAGTAATAGGGTAAACCAGATAGAAAAAAGTTAAATTTTTGTTTTATAAAGTTAAACGATTGGTGGTGTGTCCTTCGTTACAGAGGGATGTGTTGCGGTCACCGTAATACCTTCTAATTGGATCGCTCACGATGACTCAAAATCGCTATTAATTAGAAGGCTACAGTAGATGGAAGAGAAAAATAAGAAGGTACCAATAAAAAATTTCTATTCTCCACCACCGGGTTATTTTCACAAAATTCAGATGGCGAAATATCTAAGTTTTCTCCCATTCTCACGAGTTGATATCATCGTTAAAATTCCGGTTCATTAACTCGTTCAGGCAGAGCCATTGATCGAGGAAAGTAGTCTCTCTAAAGAGGGTATGTAACTATTACTAGAGAGAGGCACTAGGTTTCTCATGAACAAAAACGAGGAGTAGCTGAGAAATGGTGACGTAATGGCTATAACGTATATGACGTAATTATATAAGACAGGGTTGAAAGGGCCAATTTTTTACCTCGCAAACAGCTCGAGAAGTAGCCTGTGGATCCTAAAATGGCAGGTAATGTACGGATCTCTTTATCTTTCGCATTACATCACATTTGACATTAATAGCAAAATGGAGATCGAGTCCATTTCTATTTGCTCGCATAGCGTTTATTTTCAATTATATTGGTTATTAAAGTATTCAACCATTCAACTACTCGCATTTATTTCTCACAATCTCCTCAGAGTATACGATAAAACGTAATGATGATAGTGAAGAGGTTTCCTCATTCCTCATCCAATGCTGGACCACCCAGATTCTCCGTTCGCTACCATCACTTAAGCAGTCTGGGCAATATAAATATCACGAAGGCTTCACATACTTGTCCAATTTAAGCCTCTATTCTGAAGAATATCCAATGCCTTTACCGAGTCCACCCTATGAAATGCTGAGAAAAAGACATTCTGTGCCGCGCTCGTTATATTTTTAAATTTCCTTTCCACAAAGTTCCTCATTGCAGATATCGTATTATGGGTTGACCACTGCTTTCTAAAACCAAACTAACCTTATGATGCTGTATTCAAACTTTCAAGAATAATATCACTTCAATGATCGCAGTTGAGGAGGTTTTGCTTTGCTGTCAAATGAGATACTATAACTAAACTGGTATCCATTTCTATTCTTTCCTATCCGGTTTTTATAGCTGGTTTTCTTTCCAATCGGAACCGTGTCAATCTTATTGTCGTAGAAATGAAACTAAGGGTTGGTAAGGCATGGGACAAAAGTGACAGATTCCGAGATGAGGAGGGCGGGAATGGATTCACGGTGACAATTGATGGAGGTCGGACAGTGCGATGTGGAAGTGATGAAGACAGATTGTCGGACTGGTCCTGGAGACGCGTGGCTGTGCTTTCAGAGCTTTGTCTAGGGTGTATCCATGAGTCAATGAGCATTATGTACGAACCTATGAATCAATGTAACAATAAAAAAAAGAATTATAAATGCTCTATGCCTGTTATCACTCTCGGATATTTATACCTTATAAGTTGTAGCGTTATCTTTAATGACAAAGCATAAGCTTCTGGTTCACTATTTACGTGTTGTAAATTACATTGAGGAAGCCGCAAGCATAGTTTCGGTATATTTCCCCCTTGCTTTCGAGTCGCGGCCTTTTATATGTTCAGTGGGTGGATTATTCTCGAACGTTCTGTCCGGCAATGACGCACTGCATTAGTCAGCCACCTGCTGTCAGCTAACTGCTTCGGCCTGCACATGGATTCCAACATAAGTAAATAAGTTCTTTGGCCTATAGATATTAACCAGTAGCATGCTGTATTTAATGTAGGTGGTGTCAAAATATAGGTGGTTAAAACAATAAGCAAAAAGGACTGGACGCATTAAGGACGCATTTTTGGAGACATATTCAGAAATTAAATACCGTTTCTATTTGTAGCCGCCGCAATTTTGGTTTTATTGCAGGTAAGCATGTGCAGTGTGCACCTGTTACCATGGTTCTTTGGCTACAATTGGCTCTATTCTGATTAATTTCTTTAGCTTATTGCCTTGTCCAAAATTTTTAAATGCCATTGCATTTAAAATTCTTACACAATTCCTGAACTCTCCAGCTGTGGGATTAACCTTTTAAAGAATACCCTCCTCCAAAATTTGCCGACAGATTATGGATTCAAAGGACCAGGAAATTAAAGCATTTGCACGAGAGGCTATGTACTGAAGTTGTGATTCATATTCAAGGATTTTGTGTGAATATTCATTTTTTTAGTTTTGTGTCTAAATAATTACACGTTAACGTTGGGAATAGTAAGGTTTTCATCAATGAATGGGATAATATCAGAAGAAAATTACGAATTGTTTTTCATCTCTCACCACGGAAATCGGTGTATAAGTTGTCCGTAACAAAGTCAGATAACTTAAAATACTTAAATCTATATACGCTGCGGCGATGAATGGCTACGTGCTTCAAATCTCTACAGTAGAAGATATCTACGAATTTGCTTCAACATTTTATCCCTATGGCCCTTCCTACTTTCACGTTTACTCATGATTGATCCATCTCACGTCTATCTTCAGTTCATTTTGAGTTTACACAAGTAGTTTAACGGCTTGCTCTACCACTTTTCCATCTTTGAACACAGCCATTCAAACTACTCTAGCATTCTAAACCTTTCTCAGTCACACTTGCTTCACTTATCATCGTTTTTTTCAATTTGTTTTTCATGAAGATAAAGTTCGCTGGTATTTTTTCCTCCATCGCGTCGGTATTGGTAGCACTCTTCGGGTGTTTGTGCTCCGCCAAATCGCGATGGAAGGATTTCTATCAACAGTCAAAATCTTTCGGATCAATCGTCCCCTCAAAGAGTCGTATGGGAAATTCTTATCCGTCCGAAGTAGAGAAGAGAATTTTC
Source organism: Ischnura elegans (assembly GCF_921293095.1). Lineage (NCBI taxonomy): Eukaryota > Metazoa > Arthropoda > Insecta > Odonata > Coenagrionidae > Ischnura > Ischnura elegans. The sequence continues at coordinate 28,458,777 of NC_060254.1, read as the reverse complement.
AAAACCGTGAATGGATGAACGAAGCGTCAACGTTTCCTAAGCCAAGGTGATTTATCGAATGGCGTAAGTACGGTAAAACTATTGGACGATATCGGCGTCTATCCCCGTCCCTTCCTTGGATCTGAGCCAAGGTATTCGGAACAAAAGGTACGGACAAGAGGAGTGAACTTAACTGCCTAAGGGGACGTTTTAATGGTCCTTGTCCTAATGCTGGGACAAAAAGGGAAGCGATAAATATTCTCGTTTTCCTTTTAAAACGTGCATTTTTTGAAGAGGAAAATATCGTAAACTCTTACACTTCAGTCCTCCTCATTTTAGCGGTGAGGTCAGCGATGCGGTCAGCACGTTCATTGGAAATTGCATTTCAGATGACCAAAGCAAACATTGAGCGCCATTACAAAAGCGGCGACTGAAATGAGAGACCGCAAAATATGAGCTTCAATCTATTCGATTTTGAATTGATAAATGGCCTAATTTTCTTCTACTTTAATAGTTCCAGTGCGGCATGGTGACCACGCTACGATTGTGAACTAATTTCATGCAATTCGAGTATTTTTTCCCCTTTTTTGAGGGTATCCACTGCTATGCTTATCCTTTCATACCCAGGAACGGTAATGGTATGAGTGGTTGGAAGCCGGGTATAAGTGTTTTTTTTTCTCAACAGCGTTAGGTAAAGTTAATTGCTAGAATAAATACGCAAAAATCTGGTTGCCTACGGAAACGAGTGAGTCTCTGTTCTGTGCTAACATCGAGTGGAAAATCAAATTCAATACTAAATATCTAATTGATCTCGTTTGTTTCCTATGCCTAATATCTGTACCTAACTCTGTACCTATTTAAAAGTGAAATCACTCGTACCCCTTGGCTTCCAACCCACTCATATAAGGAATACATATAGTAGTCCATATTTAGAATACGTTGAGGAAATTTACTGGTATTTTTATCCTTTCAGACCCAGGGCAGTAATGATATGAGCGTTCTATTTAAAATTCTCTCATCATCATCATTTGCAGCTGTAGAGCCCGGCCTTGGCTTCTATTATATATGCCTCCATTGCTCTCTTCTTCTTACTCTCTCCCTTTATCTTTCAACTCTCATTGCCTACAAATCATCCTCCACATCCTGTTGCTATCCTTATCGTGATCTACCTCTTCTTCTGGTGCCTTCCATCTTGTTATTAAGTACGAGCTTGGGCATTCTGTCATTTTCCATCTTCTTTACACAGCCCAACAGAGCAATTTGAATTGACTTGGGAAATCTAACGATATCCGTCCCTTCTAGTATTTCATTTATGTCCATGTTCCTTCTAATTTTATATCTCTCTCGTTACTGGAGCCGCAGATATTCCTTATGATCTTTTTTTCAAATTTTCTAAGGATTTCTTCAACCTGACTTGGTTATGTTCATGTCTCCTGTCCAAATTTTACAACAAGTTAGAAATGACCTAATAAGTGTTTTATCGATCTTCACTACTTTATTCATAGAAAATAGAGTTTATTTGAGGAGTTTTATGTTTGCAAAATATGCCTTCTTAACTTCTTTAGTTGATCTCAGTGGATATTTTATTTTCATTATTAAGTCTGACTCCTAGAAAGGTGAACTCATTGACACCCACAAACTCATAACTCAATTATTATTTTTTTTTCATGTCTCGCTTGCTCTGAGGCGCTGAAATTTTCAATTGCTAGGAATACTCTTCATTAATCTTCAGCTCCATTTCTTTTTTTTTCTTTTTATCTAAAGCTATCACAGTGGAAGGAAGACATGCCAGATATATGGTAATTCATATCCTTTTTATACCTTGTGATGGAATTGCACTTGGCTGGAATTTCACTTAAAAAGACAAAAAAATTGACTGAATATAATAATGTAAAAGGAGCTGAAATATTTCCTGTGGTAAATCCAGCAAAAAACATGTTTGTAAATAATAGAAAGTGCGAAAGATGTGTACATCTGTTTAATATATTTTTATTAACGTAGGCATATGATATGGTCATACGTATTACCCACCATGTGGAGAAAAATATATTGCCAGTCTTTTGTAAATATTAAATTAAAGTGCATCTATAAATTGAGTGTTTTGATCGTGCTTTTATCATTTTCGATGAAATTATCATTGCCAGTTGTTGAAAATTGGACAAGATGGATAACTTCATAAAAGAACACAGTTTTACTTTCTTGCGCCTATAACGTAGTTATGACGTGATTTTTTTCCTTCGAAATGAGATGTCATAAAGATCGTTACAACTGATATGGAAATTCAGAAATCTGGATACATATTTGTGGTCTGCGCAGTGACCCGAAAAGCCAAAGGTAATTCATGTACATGTTATAAATATCTCAATTGACAACTGATGATAATTTTTGCGAAGGAGTTTCCCTTATAGCTGCGCTTGAAATCTTTAATCTTGAGTGTCGTGGCTTCAATATTGCTGATGTCCAAAAAAATTTTAGTGATTAATTATTCCTTAAATCAGTGAAACGAAATACAAAATGTTTGCCGACGTTTCGATATTAAATTATACCTTCATCGAGGCCATGAATAACGGTTAAAATAAATTAATACATGGAGATTTGCACATATTTTGCAATTAATAATCACGATTGATGGTTACCATGATATTTTACCAAGACAGCTCTATCGATAAACAAAACGCAAATAACGTATGTTATGTTCTTGTCTTTTATTTTTCATGTATGTACAGTACCATTTTTTATAGTTGTTATTATGTTATTGCAAAAAATATCATTGAAAAAATGGTTCATCTCTTCATGTATTAATTTATGGTAGCCATTATGCATAGCCCTGATGAAGATATAATATAATATCGAAACGTCGGCAAACATATTACATTTCATTTCACTGACCTGCACTCTCATAAGTAATTAAATACTATATAAATTGAGGTCATAATGAAAAAAATCGATTTATCCCAACAAATTTTCACAGTCTAACGGGGCAATTATTGAGCATACGTTTTTGAACGTAGTTTGAACAAGGGATAATTGGGATTTTCCCTCGCACATTTACATAGCCTAGTAACAAGTCTATTAAAATTTCACGTATTGCCTTATTAGGAATAAATTGGTATTTTCATAATGAATTATAGCGATGTATTTTCCTAAGAAACCTTATTTCACTCGCGCGCTGACCCACTTGCACATATTCGCTCCTCCATATGCCCATTACCAGACTGTCACTGACCAAACGCTCCATCCTTTTCCGCCTCTCATCCCTCATAAATTCTCTTCCAGACCACATTCACCCGTTCTGTCTTCCTAGCCACACTTTTGCAATCCGCACAATTTCCTATCTGAATAGAATCTCTTAATGCCAATATGTTTGCATTTAATGCATTGTCATTTCTTTAAATTTATTATGTTTAAGTGTGCTTGTACTTTTTAAAATATTTTTTATGATTTGCCACTGTAAACTGGCAAATGTGTGAACAGCTTAATAAATGAGTTAATAAAAGTAATCCGTCAAAGGATTGGCTCTCTTGAACGAGTTTAAAGGCATGTTCTCAGTCATCCAATCACTTTCTCAACGCTTCAAGACGGGGTCATAATTTAATAAGGGAACAAATCGTGAGAGTGAAAATGAGGTAACCGCCTTAATTATGGTGCTTAGAAAGGCTTGCTTTGATGCCATTAAAAGATTTTCGAACGCAAATGAACCTTTGACTAGGTAAAACATGAGTTTTAAGGAGTGTGACCCGATTTGTGATTGGTTTCCTTTAAACAACTAAATGATTTTTTATGAGAACAAGGAATTAGCTTTCATATTATTGTATAATTCAAATTAATTAAATTATTGGTATAACACTCTAGCGAGTATAATACTTTAGTGATATCTTATTTTTGATTAATAGAATTTGTACCAAGTATATTTTATGGTTAAACAGTAATGAGCCGTTCTTCACAATTTACTTGTACAATGTCTTGGTACAATCAAATGATTATACTACAGTAGCTTGCCTTATTTTACTGTTAAACTTAAACACAATGATTTCTGTTAGGCCATTGAAAATTGGGCGAGAAAAACAAACGCTTTGGCATTAAAATATAAAGATCAATATTAAAACATGGGTGAACTAAACGAAATTGCCTCAGCGTTTCTTGCTGTCTCTACACAATCTTCCATTTTTTTCTCCTCTCGCGTTTCCATCATTCATCTCAATTCGGTGACCCTTTCACTTTTCACTTTTCTTAAAAAAAGCTCCAGATTCTTAGCCTCTTCTCAGCCACTCCTTCGCTACAATTTATGCGCCGTATCACCTCCTGCAACTCACACCTTACTCTCTCGGAATACATGCCTTCCTGTCCACTACATCACTGGCTCCTGTTCTTTTATTTTTATTCATTACTCCTCTCATTGTAATGTACATGCCATGAGCATGGACAAGGTAGAAAGTCAATTGGTACACTATATCAGTTGCTACTATTGACGAAGTTTTTCTCTAATATAAGCTTCGCAATGTTAGCAAACCTCTTTCTTTTGTTTCCTGTAAAATACATTTATGGACATACTACCTTCCCCTTGTCAACGCTTCAATATTATCTTTTTATGTCTACCAGAATTTTGGTCCTCTTCACAGTATTCAGCACAAATCTTTTTTCATCTCAAATTCATAATCAAAAAATATTCTTCCAGTAATGCAGTTCATCATCACTGGTCAACAATCCTAGAATTGGTTTGACGCAGCTCTCCACTCAGTCCTCCTATCAGCTAATCTTTTCACACCTACGTATTTCTTCTCTTTCACATCTCTCTTTACTTGTTCCATATATTTTGTTTGAGGTCTTCCTTTTCCATTCTTGCCTTCCACTTGTCCTTCAACGATTGTCTTCATCAGGCCATCATGTCTCAAGATGTGGCCTATAAGGTTGTTCCGTCTTCTTATTAAGGTTTTCATGAGGCTTCTCTTCTCTCCTACCCTTCTTAGGACTTCCTCGTTACTAACTCGGTCGATCCATTTGATTTTCATCATTCTTCTGTAGCACCACATTTCAAAGGCCTCTCTCCTTGCTTTCTCCGCTGCGGTCATACTATGACAATATCAGAGTACTTCACAGCTGGGGATCCGGTTAGAGTGATGCCCAGAATATAGGCTTCAAACCCAGTCGTTCTGGGTTCAAATCCGGGTAGTGGCAGAGGTTTTATCAGAGACTACCCGCGCCCCCTGCTTTAATGCATTTTGTGGGGCCCTTTCAAGAATAAAACGCTGTCCGACAGGATAGGATATAAAGCTGTGGTGCCTTGGCACCCTTCATTAAGAGTAGGCTCATGCCAGAGGTAGGTTTTTCTTTTCCCTTTCCCCCTTGCCCTTTCCCCACGGAATAAAGGCATCTATTGTCGGTAGCCAAATACTATACCAAACTTCTCAGAAGTCATATTCAAATGTCGGCCTTAAGTGTAAAAAGATAAAAAGATAAGGTTTACCCAAATTTTTGTGTTCAAAGTGTTTTTATTCAGATTTAAATGTAAATGGTGGTATGAAGTTCGAATTGTAAGGACTTAAATATGATAGCTCTCCATATTCGAGAAACACATTTACCATGCCCGATGATTTCATTTCCAGGATTTTCTGATGATTCTTTCCTGGTAAATAATTAATTAGTCTTGTAATTAATTTGTGCCTGGTCAATAGGATAACCTCTTATTTTCTTTTATCTATATTTATTTTTTGTGATAATTTAAACTATACAAGGAAACCAGCGTGATATTAGAACAGTAATTAGTACATTGGTAGCAATTTCTTCTGCATTTGGTGTTTCAGAAAGAATCTTCAATACCTCAGGAAGTGGTAGGGGATACAATATACGAGCTTAATTAAACGAGAACTTCGAGCAATGCGATTGCGCAATCTCGCCCATTTTGAGATTAATTGCATCAGACAACTATAATATCCAATTTTCTTTCAACCTCAATTATATAATGTCCGTAATAATCCACTGAATTAAATAAAATGTTAAAAAGGCTCGCATACCCAAGAAAAACCGTTTCCATGGCAGCTGCAAAATGCGTCCAATGTATGGGTTGCCATAGCTCAGTGATTTAGGAGTTACAGCTCCATCTTAATAAACAAAAAATACTTAAATTTGTCTCCTCTTTCACCTCCTGAAGCATAGTTATTTCCTCCTGGAACTCCCTGCATTTTTGTACTACCATTTCATTATTTACTGTTTATTATTTATCTATAACCATAAAAATTTAGTGTCGGCATAGGATCTAATAAATTATAAGTCAAATATATTTTAATAAAGTAAAGGAATCACTTGCCCGAGAATTTAAATTTGATACGAAAAGTTTTGGTAACATGGGATGAGGGTTTGCTCAAGACCCTCTTACGGACCCATTTTCATTTCTTCCTTCCACTACTTGCTTGATATCGTCACTTTCTTTTTCATTTTTTTCCTCCCACTTCACCCAGGGTCCTCCAGAACTCTTTCTCTTCGTCAGAAATCTGTCTACTCCCCGAGGCATCCTTCACAAAATAAATTTATGCTTATTCGCATTCTTGTCGAGGGCTCTCTACGACCCCCGTCTCTCGCAGTTATTGACTCCTTTTAATTAATTTGTTCTCACTCTGGCAACTCTCTCGCATGATTGGCCAGGGGTTCCCCTTTTTGATACTTTCCTCTCGCTAGATAAGAGGTTGCTCGTCTTCAACCTTTCTCAATTCAACATCGTCTTTGTTCTTCCACGCACATCTTATATCCGGTCGGTTTCTCTTCCCCTTCGGATATTTTCCAGCGTCGCAAAATTTCTGAAAACAAATTACCCGAATTATTTTTGAAAGTTCACGGATCATATACTCTCTAAGGTGAAATAATGATTCATCTATTAATCTTCCTCGATTGGGTGGAAAATTTTGAAATCATAACTTGAAATGCTAATGTTTTTTGCGTACCCTTCAGCTTTTTATTCTTTGCTGATTTGTTTCATTTGCTTTTTAGTCTTTGACTCAACCCATGCGTTTTACATCAATAGCGCCTTCTTTTATAGCGGTTCTTGTGTGTCAAATGAAATTGAGGCATTGAATTTACTGTGATTGGAAAAATTTTGATTAAAGCTCCAGGGGATTAATAGAATTTATTCTTATTTTGTCACAAAAATTCGTATACCATGGATAAATGACTAAAATTCGTGGTGGTACTGCCTTTGGTTGGCCTTTGCCTGCTTCTACTTTACTTCCTGTCTTACTATGTTTTACTCTTCTCCTCTACTCTTCAACGCTCCATTGTTGCAATTTTAAAGTGTCGTATTTCCTCATGATTCTTCTGGCTTAAATCGTCTTGAAAGGCTCTCCATGTTTTCCACCAAAAAAGTAATGATATTACTGCCGACGTTTCAAAAACCGAGTTCGTTCCCATATTCACCCTTGAAGAATGTTGTCGATAGCATTGTTATCTACTACCCGGTTGGAAACTCAAGTAACCTTCCAAGCTTCAATGCCTTCAATCAACCTGAGTTTAGTAATGCCATTACTTCCCGATGTATAAAAAATTTCCCCTATAATTAAATGGGACAATCCCTCTACGTTAGCTTAAAGGAAATAAATTTATTGCGGTTACCATTTCAATTGGATTGTTGTTTTAATAAGATATCAATTATATTTTAATAATTTCCAATCCTATGTTTCGCATTTACACCTTTTATAACAGACATATTTATAAGGTCGTCACAAAGCCTCATCGTATTCTAAGCATAATTTATGTTCCTTAAACGCAATTCCACCGTAAAAGATCCAGCTATTTATGTGCAAGGATCTTAATAAGTACTCTGAAAGCCTCATTTAATTTACTAAATATTTCTGATGAATTTTTTACGAGTATATCGATGAAAATGTGGTCGTAATCATTCCCCGCGAATATATCCAAGTATAATTAGAGACGCAGCGCTGGCATACAAAATAATGAATGATATTCTATTCTCGTTATCATGAGTATAATATGAAGGGTTTTAAGGGTTGTAACGTAATAATGTCTCGATTATTATTATTGATATTAATGATTTAACATCTGCAATTGATTGTGACATGTTCCTAATTTAAAGTTACCCTCTTTTGACGTAAAAATAAATTACTATTTTCAATGTTTATTGGTCACATTTCCACTTTTTATTGAATAAGGAGATTAACATCTTTGGATTCGGATGCTATAATTGTTCTTTTGATTCAAAGATCAGAGTCTTTATTATTGGGAAGCAAGATAAAGATTTTGTATCTATTCCTAGATCTTTGAATTTCTGGAAATAATGAATCGGAAATCTTTGATCTGAGACATGAGAGCGGAAAGAATCGAATCAAAGAAGTCTTATAATGGTAGTAGTAAAGGATAACAGCCATTCGTTTCGGATTCGAAAGAGCGCAGTTGGTATAGGTTTTTCTCCGTGTGTTTTTTAAATGAGCGTTTGCTGAAGCTCATTTCAGTGTGCTATTATTTTCAAGCATCTTTAATTTTATGTCAATCCGCTCTCCCGTTATTATAAAGTTTTTCTGCGTTACGCTTTTTCAATGCTATTTTTGCGCCAATCCTTCTAGGGTGGGGTATTTTTTATCTCTCTTTGATAATGCTCGGAATTTGGGTCAAGATCCTTAATCTGAGATTCAGTTGAATAAGCCCGTTTTATGCATATTTCTTTTTAATGGGGCCAGGACTCTGAATGGAAGAGGAAGGAACTTCCTCCTTATCATCCTCGTTGAAAGAAACAGTCCTCTTTATTTCCGTAATCTTTGAGGCATACTGCCGCATTTTTTTAGAAAATCCGCTCTTGGAATACCGATATTTCTAAAAATTAGACTGATAATTGCAGGTTTTTTCTATAATTAAAGCTTGTTCGTACCTTTTTTCCAAAATTCCTTGTTTTGTACTACAACTAAATTTTGTCTCATTGCCAGGAGTGGAATGAATGAAATATTTTATGAATGAACAGAAAAGTGACTGCTTGCTAGACTTACTAGGTGTTGATATAGTAGCAACCAACTCGGCACATTTTCTTCCTCTATTTTATTTTGCTTTATAATTATATACTTATGCCTCGTTTCCTTCGCTAAAAGATTTTTGCTCTGTACCTTTAAATTGTTGTGTTTTTTTATGTATTGCATTAAAATATCGCAAAAACGTTTTTTACGTTAATTTACTAAGTATATATTTTTCAATTACTTTTTAATCAGTATTGAGTATTAGTATTTAATCAATTAATAAAATTAAAAAATTGCTTCGGAAATTTTTTCTTAATATCCTCATTACTGATAAATTTTACAATTTTGATGCATTAGCGGTTCAGATTCAATCAACCTGGACAGCAATTGAATTTTTTGTTCCATTATGATATGGCTCTGGTGCTTTGACTAATAGTAAGGTTTAGAATGACAACTGAAGTGATTTCTTACTCTAACATTTTGTACGTATATAAATTTTGAGCACTAGATATCCGAGATGGTAGCAGGTTATTTTCGACTAGCACGTGTTGAAATAGGCTTTCTCCTTGGGTATTTCATCTGAGGCGACCGCCTCACCTGGCAAATTCTTATTTTTTTATCTCTTCGAAATCGAAGGGGATAAGTTAGGGATACTGCTCTTTGGCATGGTAGACACTCATTTCTTTTTCGTGGTTCTATACTGAATTTTACAGGGCCTTGACTCTCCTTTAAAGTAAATGAATCCGATTTTATTAATTAAAAAAATCTACTTTTCACCAATTTTCACACGTAAACTCTATTACCGCTGATGTAGTAATGCAGTGATTCATGTTTTCCCCGCAATACATTCTCGTGTAAGTAAAGGAAAACTACTTATTTTCTATTATTACGGGGTAATTTTGAAAATTGTCAGCCTAAACTGATAGCTTTCCGTGGCGTTTTTCAGTCTACTCCATCTGGGTTTAACCGCGTCTTACTTTATTCCGCGAATACAGTTTTGCTGGCTTTTCAGCCAGCGTATTCAGGTCGAGTACAAGTTCGGAACACAACTACGTCCTATGTAGGATACATTAACGCCAGTATTAACAGGGAAACTGATTAATTTATTTTCCTCTTTCTTGTAAAACCGTGTTCCATGAAATGTGAAGCGGGTATCCCTCCTGTATGTTCAAATTATTATTTTTGTTACTTCAATGGCCTGCTTGATCAGTTTTGGTATTTTTTAGCTCCTCTCGCAACTGTTTGGGTAATCATTTCGTCATTTTTTTGGAAGTTCAATACGTTACCTCCATCGGCAAGTGAGTAACATCTCACCTCCAGAGAATGCTTTGCTTTCATCTTGCCGTTGTTGCTGCCTCAAGCAATTGACTGATTGACATATAGAGTTTGACATAGAATGTCAAAACCGTGGTTGGTAGTGCAGTTTTCCATTAAATTGAGTAATTACAATTTTTTGTTTATATTTTGTCATGTTATTATCGCATTTCACCAATTAAGGCCAGGAACTGTTTCATAGTCATGACCATTTTTAGTTTATATTTTATCATTTATGTGTCAATTTTCACCAATTAAAGCCAGAAACTATTTCATAGTCATCAAATTCCACGTATTTTTCCGCAGCCACCCCGAGTTTGTGCCGACCAGGGCACGTGGTCTAAAATAAATTAAACAAAATCCAAACGATACATTGTTCCAATGGCAAACCTTCGGAATCAGGGACTGCGCCCATTCTCTTGCCCCTTTTCAGAAGTAGAAGGGTACACAATCCCCCTTAGGAATCGGAAAAGTATCTTTAGCGGAAATGGAGGAAGAGTCGAGCGGTTGGTATGGAGTGAGAAGGCGACTTTTCCCTTGGGGACGCGGATAACAAGGATAAGCGGAGAGATAAGGTCCCTCTCCTCCTCCTTGGCTGACTTCACAGACTTCATTAAAACAAAAAACACGCGATGTGCGAGGAAACGGTGGGATGGGTTGAGCGGAAGGAAGAGAAATACGTGGCCAAGGAAAGATTCTGGGTGTGGGACGACCCGTTAGCGGGAGGATTTGGCTATTTTTTAATGCACAGCCCATTTTTCACACCGTTCTGGACCTTGACACTTTTTTATTTCGGTCGCCACCTCGAAAAAGGGGGCATCTCCTAACTTAATCCCTTCTTTGCTACGTTCCATCTTTCCTAAAATCTAATATCTCTTCCCTCGTAACCCGAAGTTGAGCGGTGTAAATTCTTAGTGAGCAATTTATTTACATCCGGGCACTCACAACATGCCTGATATTTATCCAAATTGAAAATATTTTAATGTTTATTTTTAGTTTATGAAAACATCTTATATGCAGGTCACAAATAGGCAAATGATTTCTCTGAAATAATTCAAGTTGAATATGATATCTTCCTAATATATATTAACGTGAGTGAAAATCAATATCGACAATCAGAATTTCCTCATCTTAGATCGTTACTTGCTTACGCGCTTTAAATCGTCCCGAATCTTCACTCCTTACTAAATATTTTTTCAACAGGTTTTTCAAAATTAAATTGAACCACAAAAATAGTTGTACTTTTGTGTTACGTATCCTCTCGCTCAAAAAAATTGCACAAATTGCAAAACAAAGTCCTGCAGTGAGCATAGAATTTTCCGATTCATTTCACGTTTTCAAGGCTAATTTAAAAAAAATAAATATTACTATACTTATTCTTTGTTGAGATTGCGTTTTTTTATATTTAAATATTTTTCCAATTTGTTAATGGTTTCAATTTATTTTACAACACTGAAAACTGAACGTGTACACATGTACAAACATTACAAAGTTATGGAAAATGAAGCTAGGAACAGTACACATTTTATAGATAACGAAAATTAAAAACTGATCTGTATCATACTTGTTTATTTGTAATAGTTATATTTTTTGCATTAACGCTGCTTTTCACTGTTTATTTTAATGGCATGTTTGCATTCATCTAAAATATTTTTCCTTCAAACCTCAAGGACACTGAACCATTAAGCTGCAACACCAACTTTTATGCCTACAAAAGTTTGCAATGGCGTCTCTCATCTATTTGCTTATTCATTCAAGTTTAATTTTTTGTTTTTTCTATTCATGCCATTCATTTACCTCAGGTGTTTTGTGTTTTTTATCCTCCCAGAATTACTTTCTGTCACCTTTCCAACTGCGTTTCTACTCCGAGTTGAGCGCCTGAGTTGAGTGAATAATTCCCATTTCAAAAGAGACATGTTTTTTTTTTCTTCCGTGAAAAGCGAGCAACTCTCTCCCAACTTTTTATTGCGTGCGCTCAATATTTTTTATCTTCTCTCTTTCTCTTCACTCTGCGTTTGTTATCTCAGTTTTCCCTATCGTTGGCGCAAAAGGCAAGTGTTCCAATTGGATGCACACTCTTGTGACGCTTTTTTTGTGTCACCTTCTCAGATTTTCTCTCCGCAATCTACATTTTTACCTCGCAGATAAAGTTTTGCATAAATTTGTGGCATTTACTTCGGAGCCGCGTGTGAAGCCATCGCTCGTAATCGTGAAATGGCGCGGTCGTTAAACATTTTCAAAGCATCTCATCAAATGAACAGATTCTATGACGTTATTCTTCGCCTCCGTAATTTATTCTAATGTGATGCCTCCATATCTCATCGAGAATGATGATATTGTGAGGGTGAGTGATTATTTTATACATTTATACTCATATATGATGACAAATATATTACATGATGAACCATAATAGAACGTATCGTACTCCAGTACTGCCTCATGGAAGCTATTTATTTTAAATTTTGCATATTTGCCTTGGTCCGAAAATTTGGTTTATACTGCGATTCTGTACCTAATTCTATTTATTTTTTGCTCACGGTGGGAGTTTTCTACAAATGTTTTTAACATTTTATTCCGATATGATAATAAATAGCAATTCATATGATAAAATTATATGTGATATTTATATGATAAAAGAAAACAAATTTATGCTAGAGAGACAAAAAAATAGTTAGGCCACGCCTATATCAGAGAAACTCTTTATGCTTAATTGTTTTTAAATATATATACATTACCAGAGCCTTGGTAGTATTTTATTGAAATTCCACAATATAAGTTACTGAATTCAAGCCATGAAAAATGGAAATTTTGGAAAGGATATGGTTCTCTGAAGTTACCTTAGTAAGAAAAAATTGCCATTCGCCTTCAGTGCTAAATTTCTATTCCAAATTCTTTCCTATTCCTAGTCCTTAATGGGATTATTATTTATTAGATTCAAATTATATGGATAAATTTACAACCTTACTGTACCAGATATCACCACAGATGTTATAACTGATGCCTGAATAAGACGCCATAATCATATTCAATTAGTAATGAATCTACTTGCAAAATAACATTTTCTCCTTGTACCCAGATGGTTTTCGGGGAAATTGTTTTGATTCTGAGCGTAAAGAAGTGTAATAAAAATGGATAGAATGATAATAAATCAATCACATACACTCTAAAGAAACTTCGGAGGTGATTATGTCATGAGCGGTTGGAATGATATACCTAACATTAAATCAAATCTACAGTAGAGAAACAAGTAATCACGTGGTGCGCTGTTGATAGTATGATTTCAATTGTTGGATGTGCCTTGCTGTGTTTTCAGGGATGGTAATTGAATTCACAGGGGAACAATTAATGCCAGAAAGACTTGCAATGATATAACAATCAATCAAATGCAGTCTGGAGGAACCAAAGTAATCGCATGAGGCGTTGTTATTCCAGCCGTTTCTCCTCCTGACCGCCGCCAGGCAATAAAATCCTCGCCCATAAATTTCGCGGAATCGTTTCCGCTGCCAACGACTTGGCCTGCGCCATAACCTTGACACGCGCTCCAAATACGGGAAGCGGCGCACGGCAACGAAGCACATGACCCGGTGTGTAGGACCATGCGAGCGTTCGGCGCCCACTCCGTGCAACGCTGCAAAAGCGGAGATAACTCCACCGTGACCCCATTTCCCAGCATCCTCTTGTGCTGTGCTCCTTCCCTTCGACCACCGCCTCTTCTGCGCCAACCACCTGGAACCACAAACTACCGTAGCTCCATGAGAAGGAGGGAAGGTCATCCACAACCACCCTCTTTTGAGGATGCTGAGCACATTACACAGTTTCCCTGGATGTGTGACAAATTGGTTGTTTTTTAAGGTGGCTGTAGGTTTTTTGTAGCGTACAGTGTGTTGGGTAAAGTAGCTCACTTGATTTATTTTCTGACAATAATTGTAATAAAATGGAAAATGTGCTATTCGCTGTTTTAGTTTGTATTCAATTATGTTTATTATAAGACCTTAGGGAGCGTATAATAAATCTGTTCTAAGTTCAAGTGGAAGAAAATGTAAGATTTTTATTAGAGAATGTAAGCTTTAGCATTTTTGTTCATAAAAATTAAATAAAGTAGAAGATAAGAAGCGCCAAACACCTGGAAGCACAAGCGGTACCATGAGAAGCAGGGAATGGTCATCCACATCACTCCCACTTTTGAGAATGTTGAACACCCTACCACACTGTTTCCCTGACTGTGTGACAAATGATTTCGTTTTTCAGGTGGCTTGAGGCTTTTTTATCGTAAGTCTTAGTGGGAAATATTGCTCACCTGTTTTATTTTTTTGATAACTTGGATCTTTCGTGGAACGTGGTTTGGATCTCCTTACACGAAATAGTTTACACATCTTGGACAGCCATACCTTGAATATAATGGCTGAAATCTTTTGAAAGTGTTACCAATAAATAGAAGCTATCGTGACATTTCCATAATGCATTACTTAGTATTCAGCATGGAAATATATTTATGAACAAACTCAATAGAATAATATCATCTGATGATATTATTCTACTGAGTTTTGCTACAACTTCAGTGTAACAACAGTTCAGCAGCCATCGATCCTTGGTGGTTCCTTTGTTTCCTCTCTTCGAATTAATCTCACTCTAGACGGCTCGTAGACAGATCAATTCCACTTGGCTTCGTGCAGGGAGGCCGTCGTGAGGGTATCAATGAATTCTTCTCCGCCTGGCGCTGTGAATCGCCAATATCGGCGACTCGGCGAAAAAAAATATTTTCCCCTTCTCTTCATTCTCTCTCTCTACTCCATTTTGATCTTAAACTAAAACGTATCATTTAGGGGATTAATCTTGGGACTCCTCCTCAAGACTATAAAGAATTTAAAATAATGGTGTTGCTAAATCTCACGCGGGAGAGTGAGGGGTTCTAACAAGTATCACGTAATTCTTGTCCGCAAGAAACAGTGTAAAATTGCGATCTCTGTAATCTTAAACACCAGTCTGAACTAATCTTAGATAAAAATAACTGAACAAATTGTATACTTTATAAATCCAACGCAATAAGGCGTAGATCAACGTATTTACGCTGAAAATTAGCATTTTGAACAATCTCACATGAGATTTGAGGTAGGGAGTCGAACCAAATCTCACGATATCTCACTTAGGGTTAACAGGAGGATGAAGAAGTAAAGCATCATAGTATGTATCATTCTTAGCGATATTCGCTGGGGCTAATACTGTGGGAAATGTAATCACTTGTTTGAAATAAATAGTTGGGCACATGTCCTTTTGAAGTTTATGTATATTCTCTGTGATATCTTTTGCTATTAATATTTCTCCTAAATCTTAGGGAAATATTGGGTACTCCTGAATTTCTTAAAGTCGTCAAGGGTAAATAAACAGTTTTAAATCTCTATTTTTGGATATTAATCCAATCAGCAGATAGAGTTATCAGACTTTAATTTTAGAAATTAGACCTACAATGGCTTTGTTTAACGAGTTCTGCAAAAAATATTAATTTATTTGTATTCTTCAAATTCAGTAGGTAATTTAAAGGTTATCAGCACGAATGTTCATATCAGCAATGTTTGAATAACCTTTCTTTTCCATGGGATAGTGCTGAGTTCTGCTATAATTTTGAAAGCACATCGCCTTACTGCGGTTCATTTCCTACGGAATCCTTCCCATTCTCGTCTCTCGCGCGCAGACTATCGGGCGATCAAGTCCGACGTTCCCTTGGAGACAGTTTCGAGTGAACGGCAATGAATTCGCCTCCGTTTGACAGTGCGAATCGCCAATATCGGTGGCCCTGCGAAAACAAACCTTTTTCTTTCCCATTCGTTCTCTTTATACTTCCACGGACTTTTTTACTCCTCCCCGCCCATTCAACCTGTTTCCTTTTCCTATCCATTCATCTCTATTTTTGCGCTGACAATGACGACCTTGCTTTCCCCGAACTTTATTTTATGCCTGTTTGTGCCCTGCCAAAGTTTGCACCTGGGAGGTAACGTAATAAAAGTGACATTGAATCCCGATAACTATAATTCAGGGTAAATGTCTTATTCGCTTGCCATTAAATTTATCACATAAACCTAAGAGAGTATTAATTTTTAATCTCATAATCGCTCGTAATTGGGAGTTTTAAATACAAGCAGAGATCATGCAGGCATGAATTTTTTGCATAAAAAAGTAAAATATAGACCTCATATGAATCATTTATTCCAATAAACCTTATCTCTATTAATCATGTTGTCTAACTATGCATAAGAATCACCAACTAGAGTAAAACGCAATAATTATTTCCTAATATTGAGTTTTTACTATTGCTATGGTCCAATATTACGATGAATGCTTAATTAATAGCATCCTATTAATCACTATTTACCATGTCAGCATTCCCAAAGCTGGTATCCATGGCTCTTCACTAACAAACCTCTTGCTGCTGTACTTGTCTCTTTGCAAAACCTTGCATCTCTATCAGTACAATCATCGTGATGGCTTTCTTCTCCATAAATAAGTTGTCGGTGGCATGCCGGTGATTATTCGTTTCTGCTCTAGAAATCGAGTAATAAAATATTAATGCAAAATAACATGAAATCTATGATACGTTAATTATATTTTCACCCCTTAAGTGCTAGTTTCAATCAGTTAGAGACGACGATGAGAGGTGAAGCTATGTTGCGCATGCTGGTAGAAATATAGGAAGATGACGTTAAAATTATAATGGTATCTCTTAGAAATAGATAGTAAAAGTCCAACGGAACATTAAATGTATCGTATTTGAAGATCGACATTTATTACCAAAGTACGAGTTATGCATTCGATTATATTTTTTCAGCACTGAACAAAAATGAGCTCTACTATGCTATAAATCATGCTACTCGTCTTGGGTAAATATCTATTTTCTAATGCCGTTACCAGAGGATTTTTACCTTCCCTAGATACTCACTTCCGGTTGAGTGAGTCGTAAAGAATTTGTCTCCGTCTGTCGGTGGGAATTACCAATATCGGCTTCTGGGTGAAAACAAACCTTTACCTCTCCAATTCATCTTCTCTCTCTATCTCCACAAAGTTTTTACTCTCGCCCTGCTCCACCGCTTTCCCTTTACCATCCATACATCTCTATCTGCGCGCCGACTTTGATGGCCTTGCTCTATAGCACCTTCTTCTTTTATGCCTTTGTTTACCTTCGACCTACGCTTGGTTGTTTACTTTCTACCCACTTGGTTCCTGCGTATAGATCGATAGAAATTGCCATGGAAAATATCTGGGTTCTTGAGTTTTAGATTAAAATCAAGAAGTCACAAATACCCTCTAATTCATTTATAATTTCTTCATGGGTATTTTTAACAAGGTTAAAATCATGGTTATCTTATAAAACAAGGTTATCTTCATGGTTTCAAATGTTTCGTAATATAACCTATCTAACGTGCAGGGCTGGGAAAGACTTTTTTATCGCGGAGGACGTTAGATGAACAATCAAACAACACATTTGCGACTGTGTAAAGTTTAACACAAGGTTAAACTTTGGAAGAATTCATTAATATAACCTGCTGGGGAAGCCTGAAACCTAAAATCGTCCTATATTTTTTACAAAAATCTAAGTTATCTTTTGGAAAGGAATTGTACCTTGTAATTTTCATCGAATGCATGAGCAATAGTGAAGTCATACCGTTAAGCCTTCATTTTTTTCGTGCATATTGGTTGAAGAATAGGATGGTTATAGTCTGTCACATGAAAGAAGGCTGAGAAATCTTACTGTTAGCTTTTAGATGTATTTAGATAAGGAGGGGCCAACCGTTACATTACGCTACTAAGACGTGAAGTAACGTGGTTTGCAAAAATATGGATTTTTTTCCTCCAAGAAGTTCTTTCTTCGTCTTTCAAGAAGTCCATGTTTTTTTTAAGGAAGGTGAATTCCTTTCTGTAAGTTAAATATACCAGGATTACCCATGGTGATAACTTAACGGAGCAATCGGTGGGAAATCGAGGGATCCGGGTTCGAATCCCGGTCAAGGCGAATGATTTATTTTTCTCCGTGGTTTTTTTTCCTTTTTGTATATTTTTTGGTCCTAGGTACTTTGTAATATAAGTAGCCTATACTGTCCAATGCAGTTGATTTTACTAAATGTTAGAAAAAATAAATACCTACTTTTATTTTTGGAACTCTCTAGGGCCATGGACGAAACTCATTCTTAAAGAGATTTTAACCTGTATCTCTTCACACACATCTAAGTAGTTTTACTTTTCTTTAACTATTTCTTCATACATTTAGTATTCATATTATATTTTTCTGCTTTGTTTCTGGTGGACTTCCTTATTTAATGCCTTGAAAATGAAATTTATGTCACTGCACCATTTTCATTCTACGCTATCATAGAAATATTTCACACCATAGCTGCTGATGCCGTTAGGGCAGTAAAAATATCTGAGCTCTTGAATCACAAGGACAATTTCAAATTGCATCGCATACCAAAAACATTGTAAATAAAGTCTTGAGATTAAAATCATAACTGGCAACAGCTATCCCCTGGATATCGCAGCGAGATATAAAATTCACAGAGAAATGATTGGTGATTATCAGAGCATAAGATGTTCTTTTTGAAAATTCCTCCTTGAAAATACGTGGAAATAAATTTTTATAGCACCTTATACTATTTGAGGTATTTTGCGGTCGATGAGCATGCATAAACCTTTCTAAAAGTCCTGATCCGCGCTTAAACTTATAAATACCTAAACCTTTTCATGGATATGTACGTACTCGGGCCTTGGGTGGTACGGGTTTTACAAATACGCAATTCTATTAATATCGATATTATTATTCCGATATCACTTTTTCGTCCATCGGAGTTCCATACTATTTGATACTCCACCCTTGTATTTGGGCAACGTCATTTTTTGCAGCCCTACTCTACCGAATTTCATTTCATGTCGGTGTTTGTGTTCTGCCGCGTTTGCGCGTGAGAGGTCACGTGCCAATGGGCCAGGTTCGATTAATGGCCCGGAGCGTCGAATGAGAGTCGTTGATATTCTGCGGAGCATTTCCCTTCAACCTCTCTTCCTTCTCTGTCGATTCGTCCTTTCAAAAACCCGTCACCATTCCATTTTGTCCTCTAACCCAAAGGGGTTGGAACGTAGATAACGAATTTCGACCGACGGAAACGTACTTTATACAGTGATGTTGAACGAATGAATTAACGTAGCGAGGGTATTTATATAATTAGGCTATGCACAGTGGCGCCGACTTCATTTTGCCGGAGTAACTTTGTTTTATTCCACACTTTATTTTGAATAGCACGACTCGGGTTTCAACATCTGGTGTTATCATCAGGTACAATTGGATGGTTGGCATGCTCTTAAATAGGTAATCGTGGGTGGAAGGGGGGGGGGACCGGAAAAGGGTTCAAAATTACACCAATCCTGGGTTCAAAATTACACCAATGGTTTTCGTCACATAAATGTTTTGCTATTCCAGAGGATTCGTCAATGACGATTTTACATTGTATTGACAAGGGGAGAAAAATGGACTTTTTGGAACAGTTTGAAATTGTGAATTGCCCCACTAAACTTTGTAATGACCATATGTTCCCCTCCCAGTCACCTTTACTTAACGTCACACTACCATCCCTCAACCTTGATTCCCTCATGTCTTTATACCTTTTGAGAACCCCTCCCCCCTTTATCCTTCTTACCTTGTCGTTTATCCCATGCAAGCCAGCCCAAGGCCTCCCCCACTCCTTTCTTCGAAAAACAGCTTTACCCGTCATCAATGTTCCTTCCCACCCCCCCCCCCCAACCCCCATTCACCCACGTTTACCTATTTAAGAGCGTGCCACCCATCCAATTGTACCTGATGATAACACTAGATGTTGAAACCCGGGTCGTGCTATTCAAAATAAGGTGTGGAATAAAACAAAGTTATTTTATTGCATTCAATAATGAAGCAATTCCACAAAATAACGCCTGAGACCGTGTCTTATGTTAATTTTTTTTAATTTTATTATCGTAAACGATAATATTTTCCTTGATTGAAACGATTAAAATGATAAAATGTCACTTTGTCTCTATTTTCAACTATTTCTTATTTAACATGTAATCACGGAATTGGATATTTGAAGGGGTTAGGTCCATTTGTTATTGAGTACTGGCGAACAAAATTAGATGTCTCTTCTCTTTACCTGTCAGAGAAATTGTTATTTTGAGTACCGGTGTTATCTTATACAAAAAACTGTAGGCAAGAAATTTTATGTTTGAGACTAGGTACTTAAATTTACTTGACCTCTTTTAATTATTTAGGAAAACTATTTATTGAGGCCTATTAAAAAATACTTCAGTTCGCCAGCGTTTCGATAATGCAATATTCTTCGCCAGGGCTTTAATGAATTACTTAATTGAAATTATTTCGAATTAAATAAATCTACGATATATTAGGAAACGTTTATCTGCTAATTCGAGATTAGTCTTAAAATTTATGTGGTCATTGATGATAAACAGTGGGAATACATGTTTAGTTAATTTAGGTAATACTTTACCTAAGGGCACACGAGGCTTAGAATACATTAAACAAGACTTAACGCAACTTATCAACGTAAAAAGGAGGTTTTGCTTAGCAAAAATTGTCATAATCATGGAAAATAATATGAAGGGTTTGTTTATAAGAAATATTAATTCAATTGATTCTTCACATGAGAAAGATGATTTGGTTAGAATATTAACTTTGAATTTTTATTACTTTTCCATACTACGGTAGGGGATTAGGAATGGGAATGGCAAATGAGTGAAGAGAATAATTTGCCCTCAATCCTCTTTTTAGGGAAAATAAGAAAATCTTGCCTTTCCGTTTTTTTACCCAGCGCTTGGAAATAATTGCGGTAATGTTATGGTGCAATGATAAAAAATATGAAAATATGGAAGAGGCCAACATAAAACATCCTTTCTCCGACTACTGTAACGGAAACCTTAAAATGAATAAAAAATTCAGAAATATCGAGTGTTTTGCTTTATGGCATTCGTAAAATAAGGATGCGCAGGTATGCTTTACACGTGACAGTTGATGGAACTTTATACGAGGGAATTTTGTCGTTATATGAGTTTTCAAATAATGCTCTGTAAAGTTTGTCAGGGACTGATATCTGGTGAACTTCGAAAACCTTTCTCCTCGTCTTGTATTATAACATAGTTTATTCCTTAGAGATATTCATTAAGGGAAGTTATTTTTTTTATATCACCCTTGTGAGATGAATTACGATTATTGATTTTTCATAATTGATTTTTTAATTCTGCAGTGGAAACATGATTGTTTTCGTTTGCATCAATGCATATAGCTGCGTGACAATTTTCTGCCACGGACCTAAATAGACGAAAATTTCTTGTTCACCATCTAAAACTTTTTATAAGAATGTAATTGATGGTGGTGGCTGAAATGTGCAGCATAACTTTAAGGCGTGATAATTAAGAGCTTTTCATTCCACTGTGGTTATTAATGACATTTTGTCACGACTGATTTCGGTAATCATAACATCATCTCTTGGTTAATTTTTCCTGGGCTTGTTAGATTATTTAGCCTGTAATAATACTAAAGTGTAACGAAACTTTTCATGTATAATTACCATTGAAAAGCACAGCGAAATTTAAAGTTTTGAATCGCAACCTCGAAAAATTATTTTCCACATATCAGCCACATCCGCCAACTTCATTCTTATTTAAAGTTTTGAATGGTTATCAAGAGACTTTCGTCCAATTCGATACGCACTGGATAGTTTTCCCGAGGATATGCGCAAAGATACGAGCCGACACAATCATATTGGCCACTACAAAATTCAAAATGCAATCAGAATTTTTAGCGACAAAAATAGGGAATGAACGAAAAAAAATAGTGATAGATGTTTTCAGGTCTTAAAAAAACTCTTATGCCCCCAAAATAATGATAAAAGAGTTACTTTTGTGCTTGCTGTAAAACAAGGTAGATGTTTCTGATTTTGCATAGCATTCATGAAGGTTAAATTATCTGCTTTTTGAAGAAAACATGATGGCATAAAAGCGAAAACTTAGCACGAAATTTTAAAAAATGAAGAAAATAGTTATAATGCCTCCAGTAACGTCAATGACTAGGGTCATGTGGTGGATAATACCCACTAACTAGGATTAAAAATATAAATGTTTTAAACCCGTAAAAATATGAGGTAGACATTTATGTACGAATACTCTTCCTGAAAACTACTTCCCAAAGGAGGAATCAAAGGGTGAAAATGCACCATGGAATGCTGATATTTTTCGGATGTGCGTGAGTTGGAGAAATACGGTGAGAGAGGAATGGTGTGCTTCGTGGGGAGGCGGTGGATTAAAAAAGAGTGATGTTGGGAAGAAG
Source organism: Ischnura elegans (assembly GCF_921293095.1). Classification (NCBI taxonomy): domain Eukaryota; kingdom Metazoa; phylum Arthropoda; class Insecta; order Odonata; family Coenagrionidae; genus Ischnura; species Ischnura elegans. Next base: position 28,436,187 of record NC_060254.1, on the reverse strand, counting down.
AATGAGGGATAGAGGCCGTGGTCTCCTCAGGACTGGGATGTTTTGTTTTTGCACGGGTGATTAATCTCTGCTCCCCTAATGCATCTCCATCCTTTGGGCTGGGTGGAATGGGAAACGTTTACGGGGTGCAAAACAACACGCCGGCTACGGGCATTTGTCACGCTGACCTCCACCGAATCCCTACCACGCGGTTCATTCTTATATATATATACATCCGACCAAGCCTCATTTTCTCTCTTGTGTCTTTCAATCCATCTAGCCTCTCTGTTCCTCCTCCGGAACATAACTGTTTCTTCCTCACCTGGCTGTGGACGTTAACCCACTTCCTCTCCGTTAATACCTTATCCATTCCAGTAAAACCACGGCTTTCTCAGTTGCTGTCGCCTTTAACCCTAAGTAAACCTAGAGTGGATTGTATCTATTCCAGGTTTTTCTGTTTGATTACGATTGAGCACGAGTACATAAATAACTGAAGCGTGGGCCTTGATTATTGCTATTAACACTCATACTCGTGTTCAAACGATGGCTTTGGAGGAGATATTTGCTCATAGTCTTGAAATATTCAGTTTTTAATATATGGAGTTGTTTGACTACCCCGTGGTGATGAATTGTTTTTCTGATTCGCCCGTTCTTAATGTCTTTCTCTTGGCCTGAAGAACTCAACTAAAGTTAAGTTCTTACTGCTCATTAAAATACCTGTATGCACTTAGGAGTACCCTAAAGTTAAACAAATTTAACGTTTTTATAATTGCTTATCAGAATATTTTTTATCCAAGAGCTCTTGGGTTTTGTGAAGGAAGTGGATTCGTTTAGTAGTAAACAGTGTGTCTTATTATAGATTTTGAAGTCACTTGCTTGTAACGTAGAAATCGACGCGTTATTCTCAACGTACAGCTAGGAGTGATCTCCCCGGAATTATCTTCAACGTACTGACAGTACCAGACACTCATTAGTCTGAGTGTGTAAAATAAATAGTATGCTTGAATCATAAAACAGAGCACAAGAAAAACTATACTGTGTGTATTACCCAAATTATAATATTTTGCCTCCACTCTAGAAATATTAAAAATAAGAAATAAAAAACTACAGTATTGACGATACTCAATATTTAACCTGAAAGTAATAATAGCAATAAAAACTTAATTCTGTGTATTAGTTTCCATATGGCATGAGAATCTCAAACTTGGATATTTAGCAGCATTATAGTGTAGGAAATATCCGAATTTTGTTCTAACGAGGCATGTATTTATATTATGATCTCATAGTGCAATAGCTGTTGAGGATTGAGTTGAATAGTGTTGAATATGAAATAGTTAACTCTCAAGCATTAAGTATAGTATCTATGTATTCTTTTCACTCTTTAGCAAAGTTTTGCATATTCAGATGTTTCCTTTTTTGGTATCATTTTATTTGAAAATTTTCCTTTATAAAAAAAGATATTACCTTACCATAGCCACTAATTTGTATTGTATGTTACATCATACCAACTAATTAATGGCAATTTTCGTCATTGTTTTTACCTAATTGCGCAGCATTGATTTTAAAATTAATCACTGATGATCATTAATTATGTTAACGAGAGATGGCGATACATCGGTTTTTATTGCACCGTTTTTAAACTTAAATCAGCTGAAGTAGGCACGTTAATGGCTATTCAAGTTAAAAAATGTTTTTCACTCATTAACATTCATTGTTGTTTTCTTATTTTAAACTTTAAATTTCAAACTTTGATCCCCTTTGTTGTCCTCCGCATCTAAAATTTATTTTTCGTAATTGCCCTTTGAGGGAAAATATAAAATAATTTTTATTATGAACGTAAAATAACATTTACATGTCTTAATTTTTTTTATTTTTATATGCATAGCAAATTTAAATTGAAGGGTAAGAGATCCTATATGGGCCCATTTTCTAGCGTTATAATTCCCTGATATATATGTTAATCTTCACATTTGTGTTATTTTCAAGGTTTATATAGTGATGCTAAAAATAATAATTGTGAAGACTGAAGAGTGAATTGAATTGGGAAGAGCTTGAAGGAAGGAAAGGCTCATTTCATGCTTCCTAAGTACTCCATTGAATCATCATCATTAAACTTTAATCAGTAGATTACTTTAATAATATTAATAATAAAGTACGCCATTGTCAACATTTTACCGTCAATTTAAAAATATTTTTGAGGTAAAGGAAGAGTTTAAAAAACTTTTATCTTTTTGACCTTAAAATTTCAGGATCTTAGCCGTCAAAAAGTAACTGAAGTAGTAACCAAAAAGTGCGAGCAAATCGTCAACAAAAAAGACCGGTAGAGAGGTTTACGTCCATACGACCTTTCAAGGCTACGCAATACGCATTGAATGAACCCATGTAAAAACCCAAGACAAATCAGGGAAGCAATAGAAATTCAAAAAACACCATTGAATTTTTAATAGAGATGATGGATACTTCCTTCACAGCGCCTGGCCCAAAGAGAGAGCCAATCAGAGAGAAGCGCTCAGTCAGACAGCCAATCACAGTGCAGCTCCCATCTAGCCTACAGTATATAAGCGAGGCAGAAATCAACAGCCGACACCTTCGACCTGAAGACGCTGGCAGGACAGCCAGCGAAACTACTGTCCACAAACAAGCTTACGCGGAAGGAAACCCTGAAGAAATGCAGAGATCAAACCATCGCCACGGAAACCTACGTTCTAACACCATGTAAACTTACCTGTAATTTTTTAACTACTTGGGATGCAGGAAAAGTTTTAAAAGCTTATGTTCGACTTTACCTTAAAATTTCCAGATGATAGCCTAAGTTAGATGCCGGTAACCCGTCAACGAAAAAGATCGGTCGAAATGTATTCGTCGATATGTTCTCTCAAGGTTACCCATAGAATGAACCCAAAAACCCCAAGTTACTTAGGGCCACCATATAGAGCAGCCACCTCGGATATCACCTTGCGAGGGTTGGATTCCATGCAATCGTTCGCCCACGCACCCAAAACAGATTAAACACATTTCCTGCTTCCCTCACGCGCAACTGAATCCCCAATTCCTTTCACCGCCCTGAATTCCCGTAAAACCTTCTCAGACTCACCGAATTCACCCCGCACACCCACCACAACCTTTACAGCTGCAAACCGTCTGGATATTTGAAAAAGTTTCATGAGCAAACCCGTCAGCAAGCCCCTCTCCTTTGAGCGTTTTCCCTCTCTTCAATGGAGTGTAAAAAAGGCTTTAAGCGAGTCTCCGATATCGCTCAGTAAACTGCTTGCTCACGCACACTTGTCCACCTACACATAGGTATAATATCACTTTAGCAATTGTTCTCTTCTTTTTGTCTACTGTCAAGAATTTGATTTTTTAGAAATATTTTTCCTCAGGAAGTATTGTTATTTATTTTGGTTTTTATTTTGTTTATCATTTATTGCTTTGATAATGAAGTGTAGATTTCCTAGTTTTCTTACTGAAAATACTCGTTCGTTTCAATTTTTACAGTTGTTGACGCATTGAAAGGAAGATTTGATTAAAAATTTGATAACTATTGGAGAGAAAACGCTCAAAGAATAGAGGTTGGCAGACGGTTTTGCGGATGAAGATTTTCAAATATCCTGACGGTTTGCAGTCGTAAATATTGTGGTGAATATGGAGGGAGAATTTGAAATAAATATCGCATTCCGCTGATATGATATCTTTTACCATTTCCGATATTAGTTTGACACTGCTTGTCGGTAGAGAGTTTGTTTTATTTTTATTTGTTTGCAGTAAAATCTCCAAAGCAATGCGGTAGATACCTATATCTGGTTAAATATTTTAAAAATTTAGCCATACGACGTTAGATTATGTAGCCGTTGGAATATATTAAGACTTAAATGTGATCTCATTCTCTCCATGGCTTCCCAATATATGACCCGATAACAGAAGATGATTGATATAAGTAAGCGTCTTGAAAGAACTCGTGGGGTACTCCTCGTATTCCATTTCAAAGAAAACAGACCAGTTTATGTCGTCATTCTTCTAATGTTTTTAGCATTTGTATCAACAAATCACTTTATTTTTATCATCTTAACCCATGCTAGCATTTTTCAGCCAATGAAGCATCGCTCGTTCTTTCGTCATAGTCATTAGTAGGGACATGCAAAAGGTGGGGTTATTTTATAGCCAAAAGTGGTGTTATTTTTCTACAAAAGCGATGTTATTTTGCCCTGAAATCGGTGTTATTTTAACGGAAAAATAATTGATGTCGATTAAGAGCCATCCTTCCAGTGGCCCATCCATTGCCCTAAATTTAGGATATTATTGACCGGGAATAATTTAAGCAATAACATACATGGAATATTGACTGAATTCACCTATTTTACATATTTTTCCTTCGCGTATACATATATATAGCTTACAGATAGAGAAATTACTTTTGAATTTTTGTAATTTCAAATGAAATATTGCTATTGTGATCAAGTTGTCATCTTTTACATTAGTTCTCTTATCTGTTAACATAGTGCTATAGCAGAAAAGAAATCTTTCTCAGTCCATGTTTGCAGAAGGGATCCAAATTGCTTACAGGCACTTAGATGTAAACGATATCTCAGACATTTGAGCTCCTGGATTGCTTTAATTACATCCACTGAACCCCGGGAATTTTGGTTTTGTAGTAATTTCTGTAGTTCTCCCAACCCCAACATCAACTTGTCTGACTCCATTGATTCCAGGCCATGATTTTTTTCTTTTTAAGTCAGGGTTCATGTCTGTAGATGGAACTTCTTGGGGATCAAAAACAGATCTTTTCAAATACCTATTTTTCTGCTTAGGTCTTCCTCCATAAGAGAACTAAGTTTGGTTGATGCCTTTTCAGCCATCTGCATAGGTATTGACTTTACAGCAGCTATTTAGAGGTTTTCATGTTCTGCAGATGTAATTAGTGGTTTTATCTAAAAAAAAAGTACTCTTATGAATATTCTCGAGGCTCATTTTTAACTTCCTTAACTCTTTCAAAATGTTGGAGCTCTCTCCTTAACATGAATGCAGGACTGTGCTCCATGAGACTCTTTGGTCCCCTCTGTATGGAGCATTTATGTTGGACATCTGTTAAGAAATGTTTTGCAGAAAATCTAACACTCTCAACACCAACCTTTTCTGATCCTTCCTAGTGGGCATTTCGCATTATCTTGGACGCTGAGGGTAGTTGGTCTCCCTCCTTTCGCTGTTTATAACCCTACCAGCGGCATTGGTTTGCTGTCAACTCATGCTTTGTTTATGTGAAATAGCTATATGGATGATTGTTGCTTTAACGGAAATTGCAGACTTCCATTGAATTCCTCGATTTATTCTGAGAATTTTGAAATTTTGAATGAAGCTTTTCCGTCAGCATTAATGAATTTAATGCATTAACAATTTCCATGTTGACTTTATACTGAAATCGAGATATAAGTTAATATTTATGGTAGAATTTCGTTTAAAAGTTGTAAACGCTGCCAAAAGACGAAGAATTCAATTCTTAGTTTATATTTTTTGAGAAGGAACCATATATATTTATTTCGCAAATTAACTGAATGAACAATTGTATGACTGCGGTCCCTTGCCACAAAGAGGGGTAATTAGAGACGAGGGTCTGGGTTCATGCTTTCGGATTTTGGCAGTTACAGATTTTGCCAGTCCATGGTGTTGGCCGGTGTTGGGTCCCGAAACTAAGACTTTGCGAACCTGCGAATGTCATACAAGGAGGAGAGCAAGGAATTGTATTTTCGGCATTAGGCCTGTGTAGGAAAATCTCAGACAAAAATTTTCGCCTTTCGTCTCCTGGGTCAAGAAAAGTCCTGCTGGATATTTTCGTCATTAGCAACGAAAGGGTTAAATCTTTATAGAATGTGAGCATTTGGATAGTTTGAACCCTCCAGTAATTTTTTAAAGTCAACCATCAGATTCCCATGGCGTTTTGTCTACTTTGTAGACATCGTGAATGCGGTTTAGACATCCTCAGGACCAACAAGTCGCCTTTTTTCCTCGAGTGTGTTTCTTTGTGGATGGAAAATTGAATAAATTCATGGGCGATTTTCACCAACTCAGACGCGATTTTCACCATTTTCTTCCTTATGCTCTGAATGAAATTGTTTTTCGAGGCGTATATTTAAGCCGTAATTTTTTCACGGCATTGGCCGCTCACCTACGCGACTAATTTCCGCCGGCCGCCGTTCTCGCCATAGCGCCGTGAAATCCAGAGAGTCGTCTTGTCGGAAAATGGCCTGAATTTTACGGCGCTGTGCCGGGAACGGCAGCCGGCGATAAGTCGTTTCCACTTAAAGCTGCCACAATGTAGCTCCGTGTGTATTTCACGGAATAGACGGCGCACAGCCACTTTTTGCCGCTTTCAGACTTTTGCTTTGCTCCGGCCGTCGTCAACGGCATGGCACTGTGCTTTCAAATAACCATTGGTGTCAATGCATGTCTTCAAGGGAGTCGAATAGCGCAGTTGACTGCACGGCGTTGTTGGCAGTCAGCAAGGCAAGGTTCAATCCGGCCCGGCGGTGCGCCGTTTATAGAGTGAAATACACACCGTGCTACCTTGAGGCTACTTTCGCGACGACTTTTCGCCGGCCGCAGTTCACGGCGCGGTTCCGTGAAATTCATGCCACTTTCAAACGAGACATCTCACGGCGCTGTGCCGTGAACGGCGGTCCATGGAAATTCGTCGCGTCGGAAAGCGGCGAATGCAGTAAAAAAATTACGGCTTAAATGTACGCTTCGAAAAACAATTTCGTGGTAGGAGCATTAGCAGGAGAAAAAAGTGGTGAAAATCGCGTCTGAGTTAGTGAAAGCCGCCCATGAATTGGAGAAAATCGCAATTAACGCGAAATTCGCGTATTCGCGGGAAAACCCCGGAAATCGCGTATTTCGCGGGAAAACCCCGGAATTCGCGTTAAAATTCGCGTTATCGCATTTGCGACTTTTGCATGTCCCTAGTCATTAGCAATGTCGAATTCCTTAGTTTTAGCTTCTCTTGGTATTGTACTCACTTCGAACTGAGGACAGGTTTCTGGAAGTTTTCCCTAATTTCAGACTTCGTTATGCTGGAAGGGAAGGGGAAATAATGATTTTGGAGCTGACAGTGTAATATTCTTGGAATATTATTCTGAAATTAGAGATACCATTAGAAATTTTAGTGGACAGAGGTCATATAATATGTCCTCTGCAGCAATTTCTACCCATGAGGGTTTGAACTATGATGAAAACGCTGATGAATTTAATGACAGGATACAGTTCAGCGAAGAAACACTGAGGTTATTTATAAAAATTTGTATTCAATGAGAAACGAGGGATGAGGAAGAGGAAAGGGAACAAGAAATCACTAAAATGGCCCGGTTGGTAATAAGTAAGGGAAGAAAAGAGAAGACCTGAAATATTAACGAATGGAAAAGGGGTCCAATCTGAACCCTTTTTCATCCCAAGAAGAGTTTATCAAGGCGAATGGCGGAGACGCACGGAAGGTTGGGCTCGAGCTGAGAGGACAAATGGGGTGGAGAGAATGACAGAGAGAAGACAGAATTGGGGGTGAATTGCTGGAGTCAGAGGAAGAATTCACGTCCATTCGGAGTGTAAGGGGTGGAATGAAATAAGGCGCGAACTGAGTTACAGAAGCCACGGGCAAATGGGGAGTTTAAGAAGATCGTTGGCACTATTTTAATGTTAAACCAATCTTTGAAATATTTTCTATTGTTTGCGAGTTAATTTAGAGGAACTTGCCCACCGGCTTAATAAATATATTGAAAACTGTATAAATTCCTCACAACTACATCCAGTAAAATCGAGATCGGTTTCAACCCTGCGTGTAATCAATTTTAGAATACTACGGAAAATAACTTAATATAATAGGTAAAATGTGCTGCAAATTTTCACAAGAAAGTGGTTCATTATTACTTACGTGAAAGTTTTAAATAAAGATGCTACAAAACTTTAATTTTCTACCTGTGCAGCAAAATATTAGTTCTATTCTCTTCACTAATTTTCTGCTAATTTATGTTTCTCCCGATTTTCTATTTTTTTCCTCTCAGATATGTTACTTAAACAGAAATACCAAGATGACGAAACCCCATCGACTTCTTTATCTTAATATTGCAGTCATTTGAAACATTCAGCAGTGTAGACGATAGCATTAACACCTTAAAAATACTTCGAATACAAATGAAATTTCCTTCTCCTTAGAGGATTTATGTAGGCTATACAGGAATGGCCTTTAAATTAAATTAATTTTCCATAGTTCGCTTTTGCAATTAATAGTGAGTAGCTTGTGTATTAGTTTCTTTTTTATAGAAGAAAAAACTTTTTGAAGGCCTCGTTGTCTTTATAGGCTTAGGGCATCACTCCGTTTCAACTGGTCTGATTTCCTCAGAATTAATTTATTAATACTAAATTATTATCTTAAAACTTTCATAGAATATAGGGTTTAACATTCTAGATTATCTCATGTACCTCAACGGATAAAAAATTATTTCAGTAATCATAAAATTTTCACGTAGTTCTTTCATTTCAATTTATGCTTTCATCTTGAAATTTTCGTGAATTTTTCAATAATTCCATATAACTCCAAAATCATTGTGATGCTGCAGTGCAGTTACAGTTGTAGATCAGTCACAGTTTTTTTTAATAATTGAATTACCGGATATTGTAGAAGTGGGTCTACCCTATGTAGAATGAACATTTCAAGGCGATAGCCTAAGCTTTCATAGACGAAAAAACAAAAATAGAGCAGGTCGAGCGATGCTGAAACGTTAAGGAGGGAAATGGGCGAAGCAGGTGCCTCTTCGATGAGAGAATTGTTGAGGCTGAAAAGAGAAAATAAGACGGGGGGTGGAAGGGGTTTCGGGAGAAAACCCTGAAAGGAATGAGCGGCGTCCGTGTGTTCCCTTGGTGCTGGTGTGCGTACTAGGGTGTATTAAGGGGACAATGAAGGCTGTCGGTATTCGGGTCAACCTCAACGACCGAGGATTTCCATCTACCTCATTCCTTTAGTGAGCTTTTACGATGCGATAGACGGGGCCGGGCCTGAATGGAGAAGACGGAAGATAAGGGTGGGAGCGGAAGTCTTGGCAGACGTGAGGGGGAGAAGGGTTGGGCGCCCTCTATGAAAAGGAACTCCTCCCCTACATGCTTGAGTGGATTTTGGTGGGAATGAACGAATCAAAATAAGGAGTTTAACCGATGGTGTCCCTAAGAATGGGAAGGAAAGTGAAAGGGAAGTGAAAGGGAAGGAAAATAAATACGAGTTTTCGCAGGATAGGGATATGCACTATAATTTTATGGCATATTATTATTAAATTTTTGTACCGATTGAAGTAGTTAGAGCACCTCGGCAAAACTAAAAAGACTTTGATGAAACTTCGGACACATATTATTTAAAAGACGCGCTTTCAATGACCCAAAGATACAAGGATTCCAGTGCACCGTTTTTGTCGTATTTGACGGTGCAATTAGTATTATTTAATATGGGCTATTATGGAGAACTGCAGTTTCTTCGGCCTACGAAAAAACCAAAATCACTACACCAACATCGCCTAAATTACGCAAATATATTTAGTTTACCGGCATTGGCATAGGTCTTACATACCTTTTGTTTATAATATATATATGTAAATATTTAGTCTTTATGTGTGGTCAACAAGTCAGTGTGCAAAGGTACGAAATAGTGTTGAAAGTACTCCAGTTTACTATTGTAAATACCTTTTTAAAAATTATTTTTTAGGTTTGCATTGTGCTGAGGTGCAAAATTGCACTCAAATTTCACTTCTTATTATGTTTTATTTTGTTTAATGTTTTGGCAACTCCTTTGAGTAAATAAATAATAAACCGAGTAAATCACTTGGCTTCAGCTAATGCCGCACTAAATGCCTTTAAGTATGTTCCCATGGAGTTTAATTAGCATTCTGGGGGTCTCCCTTACCTTAAATCACTTACCTCTTCAATTCAATATAATAGCTACATCATTTCCCTTTCATTCTATCTAAAAGTACCTATTGTCTTTCTTCCTCTCTCTCGTTTATCTAACATTCTACCCTCTAACACTGTTTTCAATACCCCCTTCTCCTTTAGTACTCGCTCCATCCATACCTCCTATCTCCTCCGGATGTAATTTTTAAGGCTGCTTCTCTTCAGCCACAATATCCAGCACTTCATCATTCCTCCATCTCTCCGTCCTCTTCACCTTCTCCATTCTTCCAACCCACATATCGAACTTTCAAGGCATAGTATTATGTTTTTACTGCAGCTATAAAATTTGAAGTTTTGCTCTATTACTAAGCAATAAATTATGTGAAATATTTTTACTAATAGACCGCCCGGCGTTGCTCGAGAAGGATGGTACCCCGGGAATGGGAAACTTGGAATTCTTAGTCACATGGCTTGGTAACGGAACAAAGCAGGTATGATGAGGATATGCATGTATAACTGCAATGAAAGAAAAAAAAACGATTTCCGTTTACTACGTACAGGATCAGCAAATATCCCGCCCCCCAACATTGATCATTATGTGTCTCCGTAAGGGCGTAGACCAAAAACATCGTGTGAACACGTACCCCAGCAAAATGGTTTGCACCAAGAGGATTAACTAGAATATTAGAGGACAATTAATAAAAAGAGGTCATGGAAAGAAAAGTGACAAACACTAATACAGACTCTGAATATTATGCGCTATTCATAAAATTTTAAGTTAGAAGTAATATTTGCCGCATGAACTGAAATGAATGGGACAAATCGCTCTCTTTAAGCGAACCTATGCATAAAAAGTCCGACAAACCAATGGGAGTCGGCGGATGAAGTTAAGAGTCCGATTATTTACGTAAGTCTATGGTTTTCAACAGTTTTAACACTAGAAATGACATTAGTTAAAAGTAAAATTAAATGAACGGATATCGTAAAAACTCCAGACTCTAATTACATATCAAACTGATGAACTGAATTTTTATTAGCAAATTTATTGTAATTATCAGAAAATTTTGGAACAGTAGTATTTGAACCTGAATAAACTTTATATATATTTCATGTATTTGAATGTTTCACGAAAGACTTGTTGAAGTATTTGTTCATTTAACCCTTGTGGCGTACAGTACATAATGCCCAGAAAAGAAGTAGAGCGCCAAAGGACAATGACATGGATTAGACCGTGATAGAGTTACGTCAACAATTGGAATTTCTAGATGTAAATAGGCCTTAAGCAATGGTATAGTAAGAAATCGTATGAACGTTTGAGGAATTGTAGTAAAAATGCGTTTTCTAATTACTATTGTCAGAGATGGTCAGATTTTAACCTGAATTATCGGAATTTAGAGGTCTGCTTTTTAAGATAATATTACAGTGCTGAAAATGGTAGACGTTGACCCGATTTTAATTACCAGCATCCACTCTCCCTCTCTAACCAAAATCTGTTTATGGACAGAATCCAATTAGTAGATTTATCATTTTTTAAATATGAGCGTTTTAACTCAATCGTTATTATCATTTTAGCTACATCGTTGATCATTATTTTTACAGAGGAACTCGTAGATCTGATTTGTCACAGTTTGAGCGATTATGGAACACATAAATTGTTTCTTATACGAAAAACTGGGTCAGAAAACGATGCTCGTATTTTATGCTTCATTTCTCATAACTCTTCCCGGAAGATTCTCTCCAAATTTCGGTTGGATGTCAGAGCTCATCCCTTCAAAAGGAGCAAAATTACTACGCAACGCTGATGAAGGAACTTGAAGTTCCACTGTGCCTTTTGAAAATGTGAGGGATGCCATGATAACTACGGGACGTCAGATAAGAAATAAATTTGCATATTGAAAGCAGTACAAACTGTTTGGCGTGAACTTGCGACAAACTCGGTCTGTCACGTGGACTTCCATGGCTCTCCTCAAAGCTCAGTCTCACGTATATCATAATACACCCATCGCTTTCGATAGGCTTACTCTTCGAAACAAAGGCGATCCGTTTCAACTGGTTGGATGCGATTGACGTGACGAGAGCATTCCAACCACTATTTCCCCATCGCCGGAATGTGGGAGAATATCGGCGCGTCTGCCGTCGTAATGAGAACGGAAAAGCCTTCAAATGTGAACGCACATAAAAGGCACGAGGTGAAAAACTCATTTGCAACTGATTTTCCATTTTAATATGCTTTCAGTATTCCCAAGTGTCATATATAATGATAATTTCCATCGATAGGCGTTCATTATTTTTCTCAGGTTTCATACAAGTTGGCATTGATTTCTCATAGGTATGAGTATAGCCACCCTCACAGAGTGAAGCCGAAGGAATCATTTTTGGCGTTACTATTCTGCAAGGTCTTCTGATTGTGCTATAATTGGTTTCACGCTGACATAATACTAGTTTTAAAGTTGAAAGGGCGTTATTTCAGAATAATTTTGAAGAAGACTATATGAACTTTGGAGAATAAATCTCTTTTACACAGTTACACTCGACGTCTGATACATCATCGTTATCAGTAAACTAAATAACTTGGTGGAAACTATATATTCAAAGAATAGAAAATAATCGGTAAATGTATGTAGTACTGTCGAAGGGGTTGCGAAATGCGATAGAAAGTTGCTAACAATGGAATAGCTACTATGATTGCATAATTTCCAACGTTGGCCGTTTGCAGCTTGCAGAAGATCGCATTCTCCATATGGGGAGGTGCCAAAGTGACATTTTCACTGCTAATTCAGGAATGTCCACGGACATCCCTTAATTTAATATTTTTTTGGCATATACCAAGTATGTTTCATTAACACGGGTGATAAATCCACCTTGCCATTGTAAATAGTTTTTAGTTTAAATCCATCAGGCCACTATTTCCGGTATATATTAATTATCCGTAAATATATAAGCGGCATTAAACCTTCGTGATCCATAATGCACTGGAATTTAATTGCATTTTAAGTTTCTTAGACCTAATATAAAATCATGGTTCATAGCTGAGGAAAGCCTATGCTTCTGTTCATCTCATAAAAAATAGTGGAATGTGTGAATTTGACTTGAACCGAAATATTCTTATTGAAACACATATATGCATGGTACGGATTAAAATGAAAACTTAACACACAAATGAACTAAAGTTTTGACTACCAGACTAAAATATATAAATGACCATGAAAAAGTAATTTAGATGTGAACTAAGGAGGTATATATTCACATTCTGAATAAAAACATTTGTGATTACCCTTCGGGAAGAAAAAAAATGGAGGGTATAAATATGAAATTATTAATTAACATAATGTAATTGTGAGAAATGACCATTTCTCTTATTTGTCAATGCGTCATTGTTTATCGAAAATTTCTCGAACAATGCTTGTCACTTTATCAAAGGATTATAGCCTGAAAAATATTTAATTACATTTGTAAGTCCAACAACGGAGTGAGACTACAGTAAGTTGTGGAAATGATGCTTCGTAAGATCTATTTTGGGTCCCTTATCTCTGATTAAGGCGAAGCCTTAATCTAAGGGTCTGGGTTCAAGTCTCAGATGAAGCCATCGGACCCGATAGATCAAAAATAATTGAATTGAGAGGTAGTCCGGGAAAGGGATTGGTCCCCTAAATATGTGAATTTCTCTCACCTGTGCCACCGCTCGGGATGAGGTCTAACCTTACGATAGCAACCTTTGGGTTGTGAGTGAGTAATCTCCGAATCATTCCGGGTTTTTTCCTATTGGATCTCTGTTGCTTCTACGTTAAGTTTTTGGATCGTAGTATTCTCCTGTATAGTGCCTACCAGAATAATGTCATCTCCTGAATTAAATTTTGCACCATCTTCATCATTTGTCGACAATTCGAAAATTAATAAATAATAATCGGGTCCCTAGCCGAGTAAGAATGGAGGATTATGAATTATGAGAATTTCTTCTTACTTGACTATAAACCCGACAATTATTTATTGATATAATTCGCCGAGAAAAGATGAAAACTTATATTCGAAGATAAGTTTATTTCATAACCACACTCCGCTCCCCTACCAGCTAGCGTTTTCCTACTTGGGTAATCCTTGTCTTTCGCGTCCTTAGCAACATGTCTTATAATACAAGTTAATCAAGTCCGTCTATTGCCGAAGTTTCCATCCTGTTCTTCGACAATTGTCATAATCAGGCTAATTATGATGCAGGCAAGTAAGCTGTTTTCTTCTTCTTTTTAGGGATTATAAGTCTTCACTTTTTTCCCACTCTCCAGATAACATTGTCATTACTTAGAAAGCTGTTTAATAATACAGTCCAGTCATGTGCTAATATCTCGTAGCTTATTTCGCGGGGGAACCATGACTCGTGATGTGCAGATAGATGACTGCCATTTGAACCGGATTGATTCGATTTATCCAGTGCACTGGAAGCGTAGTTCAAGGCGGAAGGAATGGGACAGGAAGGACGAGACCAGAAATGGATTGAGGAGCGCGTCAGCAGAAGGTCAGCAAGGTGCGGCCCGGCGGGGTGTGCGGGAGAGAGCTTTCCGGAACGGCCGCCGGCGGGCAGAAGCGCTGCTCTCGCGTTTGCCCCCCTCTCGTTTGTGGCGTCATCGCTTTGATGTTGCGCCCAATCAACCGGCTGAGACCTTTCCCTTTTGCTCGGGACGCTGGGTGGGCGGGCTGAATTGGTCTGTGCCTGCCGGGTCGGACTGTGTTATGTGTATTCGTGTGGCGAATGGTTTTTTTTCCGGGGGTAGGGACGGAGAAGGGACTTTTTACGGTGAACCGTTTGAGGGGGAGTTGGGGTGAGAAAGGAGTGGCATAGACGATGCTATCTATGATTTTATTCTCTTTCTGCAATTTTAGTTAGCCCAACACAAATTAGTTCTTTTAACCTATATTTCGACGGCAAAATATCCGGGTACTAATTTCATCAAAAGGTATGAAATTTTCTGTATTCTTTTCAAAATTATCAAAAATATCTTCTGCTACAGTTTTACATAATTTTTTAACTATCTTCTATGAGGTAAAATATTCTACCGGTTAATGTAGGTTTCGATGGAGTACTTAATAGCATAATTGCAAATATTATTCTATGGAGCCTACCAAATATAGATATTACCATCTGACTAACTTCCAAGATCTTAATCAATCCGTTTCCATCCTTGTAATTGATTTGACAATAGGGAACTGCATTCGTAAAGAAAACTCAAGCCGGCCAACCGTTTTCCGTTTTTTCGTTTGACCAAACTCAACTCAATAAAATATGATTCTAGCTACAAAAAAGACGCTGTCTCAGCAATAAACTATCATTAAATAGTTGGTAACACAATAAAATGATGATAAGTAGTGATAGAATCTCTTTTTAGTGAATGTGGAGTAACTTTGTAATGCAATACCATTTCCATCCGTATTGCATTGAGTGCTGAACCTGTGCATGAATAATTAGTGCTCTTTCAAATAGTATTCTCATGAATATACTGAGATTGCGAAACCAACGCTAAGGTTCGTGGGGGTAACTGTTTTTTTTATAACACAGGTCGCAGTTAATATTTTTTCTCCAAATTTGTTGCCATGTATGCTTTTTGTAATCCTTTCAAAGTTTTTCATAGGTCTGTGGGGGGTGATTATTATTACATCCAAATTAGAATTGCATCCAAAATTCATCCTCTCTTAGATTGCAGCACTAATTTTATTGTTTGGGATTTTTCCAATCGCATTCCATTAAATATCACTTCCTCTTGGCTCTTTACAGTGGCCGATATATTTGCACTTGAGATTTTGGCCGAATTACCTTAGATTACATGGGCTGGAGACATTGGTTACTCCACATTCACTTAAAAGCACACTCGCATCGCTACTTAGCATCATGGGCTTGATACATTGGTCACATTTAGCCGATTCTGATAAATAGGCCATAGATACTTCTTTCTTTTATTTATTCCTACTTGCTTATAGCGAAAAGTTCTATTTATAGCGCATATTACCCTTCTGTGACCATCAATTTACATGTTTAAATTTGTAGCGTTTCATTTTATCTTTCATTAGAATTAAGTCCTTGAAGCCATGAAACCAAGCATTGGTGTGACTTTTATGAATATAATGATTTATTAGGCCCACATGGTCCTTTTAGTAAAAATGTTGGATATCGAGAAAAATAGTTATAAAATGCAACTATTTTCGATTATGCGATTATGTAATTAATATTGAACATTTTTTTAATATCATCTTTGGAACATTCGAAATGATAGAAAAAGCGAGAAGTATATCTAAAGTTGGCGTGTAAATTCAATCACTGCATTTTATTAGTCTGAATTTACGGATAATTATGATCAATGTATAATATACCTTAGTATACTTACTCTAACGTAAATGGGTATTTAGCATTCAAATAGGGAGATATTAAATGATATAATGCCCAGTATTACAACAGAGAAAATTTTCAGATGCATTTACAGCCATGAACAAAGTTGTCAAAACATATTGATTATCTCTAAAGCCTTTTGTGTGGAAGTTACTTGCTAGAATCATAATTATCTCACTCCTTACCTCATATGTATACTACAGATATAGTTTCGGAATTATCCAGTACTCTGAATGTCAAGTCCAATATAGCAGTAGCTCAATTTTTCGGAAAATTAAAAGTGTTCAAGTATCATCGTAGGCATTAGAATAATCATTACAATCAATTTTACTAGTTTTTTCAGTAACTAATTGTAAATAAATAGTGTAAATTTCATTCAAAACCAATGGGGAATTCAAATACCGTTGTATTTAACATTATAATTTTATGGCGCATAAAGTGACAATACATACTGCTATGCAATTAATATTGCTATCGCAACCGCAATTATAATTTATGTTCACCAATTTTTTCGAGCTGTAAAAAATTGATAGGACTTGATTACTCATAAGAAATAAATGTTTTCTTTTTTTCTTACTTGTATATTTCTTGAATGGCACCTTGTCGACATTGCTATAAGTAACTAGAATTTTGCAACGTATCAGAAGCAACTTACGAAATTACGCTCCACATTTTTCACTCTAATCCTCGAAATGATGGCTGCTAAATTAAAAATGCCACTGAATATGAAACTTATTTTCATAAAAATTGTATATTTTTTCGGTTGGAAGATTAGAGTGAAAATTCAAATGACTAAATTGCGAAGTACTGGGCACTTTGGCCGAACAGATGCCTAATATAATGACGGCTTGGTGGTAATCTCACCTACGTC
Organism: Ischnura elegans; assembly: GCF_921293095.1. Lineage (NCBI taxonomy): Eukaryota > Metazoa > Arthropoda > Insecta > Odonata > Coenagrionidae > Ischnura > Ischnura elegans. Next base: position 28,419,052 of record NC_060254.1, on the reverse strand, counting down.
AATTGCTTGCTCTCTTCGCGGGTTAGTCTTTCGCTTCACCTGACTGGGCTAATGCGGACTGGCCGCGGTTAGCAGCAAAATGTCCTTATTCCCTTTGAGGAGAGGTAGAGAGAATTTCTCGTTATGGTCAGCTATGAAAATTGCCTGTTCGTTTCCAGATTTGTGAAACCATTACCGTGACCCCAATTTCCTCCTTTTGGCATTTCGATTGAACAAATTTAATAGGCTTTCTGGCATCGGACATGAAAGTGTTCATAAAAATTCATGCCGTAATTTTTATCATTTCAATTAAGGATATGTAATCCCAGGCATAATTGCAAGTGTGAAAGTTAAGGTAAAATTTAATTCTAAAATACTTTCTGGATAAAATAAAAGTATGTGTTACATTGGTTAAAATAGACCAATGAGGCCACGTGTCGAACATTATCAGCGAAAAATGCTTGATAGAAATGATTGTGAACTCTTCACACTGTATTTCATTGGCCAACTTTTGGTATGTGATTTTGACTAAACAGAGAGCGATAATTATTTTTCAGATATTTACTCTCAATTTATATATATAATTTTCAGATAAAATATTTTAGTTACCTGTTTTGCTAGTTTATTTTCAATTTCATGTTTATAATTTCGATTACTTGAAGAATTATTATCGTATTGAGAGAGGACTATTTATACATTTTTAGTTGCACTTTATTTGGCTACTTCCAAGCAATCACATTTTGTCTAAAAACTTCTCATAGCGTAATGAAAAATCCAGCCCGCCAAACACAGATTCATGTCAACTATACTGAGGAAAACAAACTTTTTTGCCGTATATGAAACCGGGCATATAACGAAACTTGTTGGTGGTATACTTTTCAGAAAATAAAGCCAAATTTGAATGCTGCTTACTAGCTACTGTTTTACACTCTTTGTCTGCCAGATGGAGGGTTAAAACTTATTTGTATTTGCTCTTTTCTTTCATATAAGTCTTGCATCCAAGTCAGGTGTCTCTCAAACCCAATTATAAATGCAAAAAAGACCTTATCAGCCAGTTGCTAACCAAAGTTGCTTCTTTTTCGTTAGCAATATCTTTTCTTATCTATTTTTTTGTAAAAGTTCGTATTCTATGAAATTTTTGATAGCGTACGAAAATTTTTGCGGGGAATAGAATTACTAGAATAGATGTTCTGAACCTTCTTCCCTTATTCTCATCCAAACTACATTGGTTTCCCTCGGAGTGAAAAATGTTTATTTTTTCACGCGCATTGCCCTAATTTCTCAAAAGCGAAAAAGGCCGCCATGCGCGAAACTGAGCGCTGCACTAATTTCAGCAGCCCCACGCCGGGAAAATAAGATGACGGGAAGCCCAGGCACCGCAGTAGGGCGCCCTTGAATTTTAATATGCGATGTAAATAGAAAGGCAGATACCCTTCCTGTATAGCGTCTCGCCGCGCGGTGTGTAACGCGATCGCTTCCGTAGTTCCTCTTTTACTCACCCCGACGTTTATTTTCCACCGATTTTTTTTCTCTCTTCCTCATCCATTTTTTATCAAACCTCGTGTGTAAGTAGAAGCGGAAGAGAAATAGAAGACAACAACCGTGCCGAAGCAATCTTGCCTCCATCTTTTTCCACCACGAGTCTCGTGGAAAAACCTATTCTGACCCAGAACCCCGTCTCCCTCCATCCTGTTTTATGCCCACTTTTACTTCTCTTGTTACGTAACCTTCCGTACCCTAACTTTTTACCTGATCCGTTATTATATCCTCCATTTTCTTTCCTTCCTTCATCGTATACATTTATCGACCTTTGGACACCACTTTGCTTTATAGTAAAATCGTAATGTCGCTCAATTTTTAACCTCAATAAGAATTCATATGATATATCCCTATTGTGCTGATTCATCACTCGGAATAATTGTTTTTCATTAACAGCTTTAACGTGGCAAAAAAGAACAGTTTGCTCGAGGATAAAATATTCATTGATCTATTACTTGTCTTTTTATGTAACCTTCCGTGTACTAACTTTATATCGATCCTGATGTTTGAATCGCTAACTTCAGCAAGGCATCATGTCAAAGTTGGACGATTCATCTTTTTCTTTATTTAAGTTGTTGCTAGATGCAAGATTCAACGTTTCCTACTAAAGGGAAACATGCCATGCTATTTACACCGAAATAAGAAAAATTGTCTAACTTGGACGTGATGCCTTTCTGCAGTGAGCGATTCATTTATATTCTCCATTTTCTTTCCTTCCTTCATCGTACACATTGCTCGACCTTTCGACAGCACTTTGCTGCAAAGTAAAAAATCGCTAGATAGCTCAACTTCCTGTCTCAATAAGAATAATTATTATATGCTATAAAATATCATCACGGGCAGTAAATGTTTTTCGTCAAAAATTCAGTCGGATAAAAAAAAGAAGTGCGTCGAAAGTTTGGAATCAATTTGGGTCACAGGGTTCATTCATATCTTATTTTAAAATCCCAATTTCATCCAGCGGAACCTACAACCTTGTTTGCTATATATGAAGTGTTGGGATAATAAGGCGGAGTAGTCAATATTTATATCCTCAATTTTCCTTTATTTCTTCAGCATATACATTTTTTAACCTCCTGACACTATTTTGCTTAACAGTGAATATCGCAAGGTAGCTCAATTTCTAACCTTAATAAGAATTCTAATTTTACGCTGCTAAATTCATCATTGGGAAAATTTATTTTTCATTAATAGCTTAAATCGAGTAACAAAACTATTTGCGTAGAAAGTTTGGGTCTCAGAGTTGATTCTTATCTTATTTAAAAATCTGGTTTTCATTCAGTGGAACTTATTACCTTGTTTTCTACGCTACCGTGTGAAGTGCTGAGATAATTAAAGGCGGATTAGTCAATATTTTAATTCTCGATTTTCCTTTCTTTCGAGTGTACACCGACCTTCTCGACCTTTTCACAATTTGCTCCACATTAAAAATCGTAAGATAGCTTAATTTCTAGTCTCAATAAGAATTCATATTATACCCTGTTCAAATTCATCACTGAAAATAATTATTTGTCATTAATAACTTCAATCTTTTAAACGAACGATTCATGTCGAAAGTTCGGATTCCGTTTGGGTCCTAGGGTTAATTATTTTCTAATTTAAAAAAGTTAATTTCATTGAGCGGAACTAATTATCCTGTTTGCTATGCTACTTTATGACGTGTTGGGAAAGTTAAAGGCAGACTAGTCAATATTTTTATTCTCGATTTTCCTCCGTTTCTTCCGCGTATGCATTTCTCGACCTTTCCACACCAGTTTGCTCAGTAGTAAAAAATATTAAGATATCTCAATTTCTAGTCCCAATAAAAAATCTTATAGAAGGCCATTAAAATTTATCACTAGAAACAAATACGTTTTTACACAAAATCTTAATTCGTGTACAAAAACTATTGGAGACGAAAGTTTGGGTTCATTCACATTATTTCCCAGGGTTATTTCTTTCTTTATTTTAAAATCTCAATTTCGGTGAGTGGATCTTATCATCTTGTTTGCTATGCTACTGTAATAAGCGTTGGGAAAATTGGAGGCGGACTATTCTAAAAAAGTATGGACTGTATTGCAGGGCGTATTATGTAGTTTATTTTCAAAATTGTGTCATTTAAAAATACGAGTTTACATTATAAATATATTAGTATTTGATCGTATGGTGCGTTGTGCACGACAATAGTGCCTTTTGCGTAATATCTGCGGAGTGTTTATTCAAATAACTGGCTTTACAGGTTCATTGAAAGGTTCATTTCTGGTGGTTCCCAATATTTCAGCATATGTTAAGGAATTATCAATAGTATTATTGTGCTAAAATCTATAGAGAATGAGATAACTAGTCATTCTTTCTAATTTATGGCGGATATGTGATATTCTTTAATTAATTTTTTTATAGCTTCAAAGTGTTACATCAATATTTTACATTCATTCTTTAGCTATGTGTGTTTTATAAATCGGATTTCTCATTGCTTTGTTTTTCCATGTAATATTATTGCTGACATTTACTCATTGATAATTATCTTCATGCCTAAGAATCACTTACGCCGTTGTAAAGTGGCAATATGTATCTAGAAGCCGTTTCGTCGTTATTGCTAAAACGCTGGACAACAATGCGTAGGAGCTTCTTTTCTGTCGAAAGTCCAAGACTGGCGTCCATTTTAGTATGCACCATTATTTCTCTCGTTCCCCCTCTTTCCATTCCTTCGTTTTTCTTTTTACGCCTGCCAAATATTTATTTCCCTCCTCGATTTCCCCTCCTTACCCACACAATCGTATTCCAACTCTTTCAGCCTCCTCTCTCGCGTATTGCTTAGAAAACCTCTCGTATCTCTTTTTTTATTTCTCACTCCTATTTTTTCTGCCAGCCCGTATTCGACCTCGTGAAATTTCAGACGCAGCTATCGTTTGCCTCGCCCACCAATAACCTCCCTCCCTTCGCGTTTTTACCCTCTTATTTTCATTCTTGTTACTCTCGTTCGTTCTTTTTCAATAAACGATACCATTTTTGCCCCAGAACCCCTCTTTCCCCCTCTACCCCTGTCCGTTTTCGTATTTCTCTTTCTTCCTTACGGGGTGAGTGAGCAAATGCAATTCCACCAAACAACTCGTTTCACTCCCTCTCGGATACTCAATATATGTGCTCTCAAAATCTCTCTCTCCTCCGACCTTCTCCCACGGCACCTTCTCCTATTTGGTATTCTCATATGTGTTTGTGTACCACACACCGTCCCCATCTCACTCTTTCTATTCCTTCCAAAGACGTCGTTTTCATTGCTTGATTAGATATGAGGGGGTGAGAAGCCAAGGAGTACAAGTGATTTTTTTTCAATAGAGTGAGTTAAAGTTAGTGTTTAGGAGAAATACACAAAAATTGGTCGTCAAAATCTAAATTTCGGTGAGTGGAACTTATCATATTGTTTGCTATGCTACCGTACTTTTAGTGCTGGGGTAATTAAATACGGATTACTCTAAAAAAGCATGAACTGTTTAGCAAGGTGCATAATACCATTTATGTTCAAAATGGTAGCATTGAAAAATACGAGTTTAGATTAGAAACATATTAGTATATGATCGTATGGTGCCTTGTATACGACGAAAGTGTCTTCTGCGTGATATCTGCGGATTGAGTCTCAGTTCTGTGCTGCCATCGAGTGGAAAATCAAATACACTATATCAAATATCTATTTCATCTCGTTGGTTTTCTATACCTAATTTCTGTACCTCACAGTGCACAGAAAAAAGAAATTACTTGTACCCCTTGTCTTCCAAACCACTTTTTAACATTATAAACGCAACAAAAAACTAACCTAAGGGTTGAATTACTGAGTAAGAGAATGACAAAATGGATTTCTCACGTGCTTCCGCATGTTTCTCGACAGTTTTGATGCGCTTTCAGCTGAGTTTAAAGCATATCATACTGTAAAGTCAATATTTAAAAAGCTTTCGGCATAAATTCACCCGCCAAATATACAGTGACAATTCATTTCCTAAAGTATGGAATAATTGATAGAGGAGCGTGGTAGCCAAATGCGAGCTTAACTGCAAATCGGAGTGTCCCTAGCTCGAATCCACGGTGAAGCTTTAGTACACCCCCAAATAGAACCCCCAAAAGGAACCCTCTCCTCTACTCTGTATCTGTGATATTCACACGCCTGTATTTAATTTTGGGGTGAACTGTTTCCTCACCTATCTAAAATTCACAACCAAACTGACATTAGGGTTAAGTTACTGAGTAAAAAAGCGATACAATGGATTCCTCAATCGCTTCCAAACTGTCCTAAAAATCTCTCATTTTCAAGAACTTTAGGTCATTAATAAATATCTAAGCGATAATTTTTTTATAATGTTGGTAAGATTTTCAATAGAGTGTGAGACACATGATTGTTCCAAGTAAATATTTAAGAAACGTTTATCACAGTCAATAAGATAAGAACCTATATCCTCCTCATTATATTAATATTGCTCCCTGAGTCAGTATTGAAACTGCCTTATAAATGCTCAAACTGTGATGAAACTGTGGTGTAACTATTATAAAAATCTATTGCACAAAGTTTCATAATTTTTAGGGCAGGCACACAGACGAGAAAGTGTGAGAGTTGTACAACTTCGCGCTCGTCAGGCCAAAACTCAAATACGAAGCAAGCATATAGGATTTTGTACAGAGATATACAATCTGTAAACATAATAACTTATAAATTATACTGGCGCAATGCGTAAAAAAGTTAGTTTATTGTTTCAAAATCTCACGATTTCTAGCACTGTACTAAAAATCTCTCAATTTCAAGAACTTAATTAATAAGGTAATTAATAAATATCTCAGCAATAATTTGTCACCATAATGTGGTGGTAAGGGAAAATAAATGTATCACTTTATAGCAAAATGGTGATTTTGTGCTCAGAATCATTTTATTTTCATGGCTATTCATTTAAATTAATCAGCTTCACATTAAAATATGTGGTCCTATTTTTGATCAAATTTTCAAATATTTCTATTTTATCACTGAATATTCAAGGTTTGTATAAATATAATAGTAACTTTCAAACACCAAGCTATTTTGCCGAGAAAGAAAATTCCTGGTTCGAGTTATTTCAGCGACACACACATATCGTTATCAATCCCATCCGATGTTTCTCCCAGCTCATTTCCATTTTATCTCACTTTCAAATACCCTCTCCTCCTATGTTCCCTTCCCATATCTTTTCTCTATCCCTCTCCTTTGTCAACCCTTCCCACGTCCCCGCTGAATTCCGCGATCGTTTTTGACCAAGTATCTTCCATACCCTTTCCGTTTAATTGCATTCAGATTTGAGATTTGGATCGTTGGATCCGGAATAATAAAACACTACGTGACTTGGTTGGAAGTGTATTTTAAATCGCATCCTGTTTGTTATTGGCGCATTAATCTTAAGGCTAAAATTTAAAAAAATACCCAACGAAACAGCTGTTAACTTTAGGCAACGCTTTGTTACTTCAATGCATATTAGTTGTTGAAATTTTGAAAATAACGTTAAATTTCTTAAACTGATATTTTAAACTCTATTTTGTTTAAAGTTATATCAAGGATTGGTTAGTATTAATAAACTCATTTCCCGGAATAATTTTTATACATTTCCAGAAAAAAAGTGTTGGGAAATTACACAGCCCTTTCGGCTTTGGAAGGACGTGGTATTGTACCAAATATTGTTGTAAATGTAAGCAATGTGGATTACGGGTAGGATAATACCCCTACATCAGGACTGAAGAACGGATTTCTAATCTAAATTATTTTTCCTAGCGGAGAACGAAATGCATATGTGATTCCAACTTTACTGCGGATCACCAAAATCGTAAACATTTTTTGAAAGCTTGAAAAGCTCACATCCGCCCCTTAGCCTTCTCAATCATTCCTGCTCCACTACTCAAAAATATGCCTGGTTTACGGCAGTAAAACTCTTTGTATGCACTTAATCACTTACAGTCAACTTGATTTTCTGCTTGAATTGTTTCATTAAATTAAACTGACATTTTCCGTTTCTCTGACAGTGAGCAATAAAAATGGGTATGTTTTTTATACAAAAATGGAATGAGTCAGTAGTATCATATTTTAATTTCAATTACCCCCGTCCGTGTATTTCATTTTTGGCTTCCCTTTTGGCTCTATTTCCCATGTCCACATATTCCTCCTCATCCTTTCAGACTTCTTTTGGCTTATTTCTCCCCCATTGTTTCTTCCCTTGCGTTCCAACTCAGCCCTATTTTCTTGCCAAGATTTTCTCATCACTCTTTTACCCATCCGTTTGCAGCGTCAGATTCTAAAATGCAGAATTCCCCGATTCCCAAGTATTTGACAATGCGATACTGTTCCATCGATGCATCGCAAATCGTTACCCTTAGCATATATACATTGTGCCTCTGCACAGGGCTATTTCTACCGAGCATCGTTCGATCATCTCATATTTTTGGCCTCGAATTATCTTTCCCTCCTACATTTTTATGCTTTTTCCACTTCCCATGTGGTTTGAATATATCTTTTCCCACGCCTTTTTCAAGATCTTTAATTTGCCTTATTAGAATCAAGTCCAGGAATTGAGGCTATTGCATTGCGATCATGTTTAATGCCATTTTTATCGATTCATTTCTCTATTTATATGGATTTCAACTTCATAAATATAAAACATGTTTTAAGTCACTGAATTTTTTCTGAAACCTGTCCATAATTCTCTCCGAGTAAGCTGAATTCCTCTAGAGATAGAAAAATGGCAAATTTTGCCTTCAACAGCTTACCCTTTAATCGAAATTTTCCCTGACTTAAATGGAATTCGGCAAGGTGAAGGCGTCAAAAATTCAGTGCATGTTTGCTTCTTATTAAAGTGCTACAATAACTCAGCCGACATTTATCGAATTTAATTTCAGCTTGTCAAATTTGTTATTTTTTTAAATGTCATCTATGGAATTTCAGACCATTTTATAGCATATTTACCTCAAAATATGGAAAATATGAATGCCTAAAATCTAGATTCGTCAACATATCGATGTAACGTACTCGATACGTTGCGTATCGTTTTCTTTAGATCGCAGAGTTGCCGACTGGTATTCCGGCCGGAGTATCCTTCCATGCTCTTATTTTTATGCCTTTCCCCCAAAGTAATCGTAAAACCGCGTGCAGTCTGTGCGGCTTCCATTACGCCGCCGTGCCGTACCAAGCCATCATCCTCCCCACACTGAGCCAAAGCTATCTCTTGCCTACTCCTCCGACTGATTTTTTTAACCCAACCTCATTCTCTCGGAAACAGTGGCCTAGTTCCCAGTCAGCCAACGCTTACGACTCCCCGGAACAGATGAAACGAACGATCACAGCTCGTTTTCACTATTTTTTGTACCCCATCCTTAAAAGGACGCATCACTTCCAGCCAACCGATATCATTCCGTTTTTTTGTGACTTATTACTTATTTAAAACTTCCGCTATCATTTTGGAACTTTGAACTCCTTTTACCTTTTTAATGTATCTCAACTAGAAAACTTTAGCTGATGAAGAAATTCTAAGGAAAGAATTTCTAAACTGAGGTATGCGCAATGCTGATTTGGATCAGCTCATCGTACTCCTATAGTTGTATTGCAATTGGTACCCTCGGTTTAAAGAAGTAATTGACCACGTTAGAATATTAGTGGAGGAAGTGAAACGTCCTCATTGAGATGTCAAGATTTGGTCACTAAAATGTTCACAATGTCTCAATAATATGCCTTTTTGGACAATATTATCTTGCTGATACTATGTGTTTGCTAAATATGTCTCTGACTGTCCTGTCAAACGTTTCTACGATTAGTAAACTATTAAAAGCGAGATGTACAAGAACACCATAATGAATAAGTCAATAAATCTTTTCTCAGTGCCCACTTTTTTATTTCCATTTTGTACTTTTTAATAAGAACGTGAACAGTTAGAAACGTTTTTTCAGTGGCATCAAGGCTGATTTCCTTCCCTGAATAGAAAAGTAGACAATAGCAGAAACTAGCGGCACGAGTAAATACTGAAAATCACTATAAAAGTTTTGCTATACACACCTCAGTTAAGTCATAATAATTAAAACTACTTCAACCATAAATATTTAACTGAAAAAAATATTCGCTTCCACCTGAGCTGAGATTATGATCTCCCAATTAATCGTAATGCGAAATAATTATCTTTCTCTCTGTATTTTTACTCATAATATTTGACGTACTAACATTGTAAACGTCCGTGCTCCATATTCTCCCGTCAAAATCTACAAAAACTCATTCTTGTTTTTCCCTGTCAACTTTGATACTCAATGTAATTGAGGGTTTTTATATCATTAGAACATATGGATATGCGTCGAAATTCATGCCTCGAAATTTGGAGGATTAGGTTGCCATTTTCATTGTCGGTGCTATTTGGACATTTTCATTCCACATACCGTAAGCCATCTCTCCCGCTGTACCAGTCATCTTTTATTCTTACTTCAATACATATTATTTGTTTGAAAGTTACGGTATCATCGCACTATTCTCAAAGTACTAGATTTCTATCCAGAATTGGCTTTCTTTCATATTTGATGATTTTTACCAATGTCTGTGCTGATTCAACATTTTCATATTTTTTCTGTACTAAACTAAGGTGAGCGCAATGCTGAGTAGGGTCAGCTCATCGTAACCTATATTTATAAGGCAAAAGTTGGTACATTTGGTTTCAAGAAGTAATAGACCACGTTAGAAGACTAGTGGCTGAAGTGAAGGGTCCTCATTGGGAAGTCCATATTTGGTCACTAAAGCGTCAACGTCTTAATTGCTATATCTTTTTAGACAAAACTATATTGTTAGTATTTTATGCACACAAAAACCTGTTTCTAACCGTCCTGTTAAAGGTTTTTACGATTAGTACAAATATTTAAGTTGAGATATGGCGGAACAGCTTGGTGAGTTATTCAAATAAATTTTTTCGTAGTCTACTTTAGATTTAAATTGTGAACTTTATGTAAAAATAGTTGGGCAGTAATAAAAATTATCATGGTGGTATCAAGGCCGATTGCCTTTTCTGAACAAAAAATTCGGCGATAGTCAAATCAAGCGGCGCGAGGTATTATTGACACAGAGTAACATTTTGATCATGCGCTCAAGTTTTTCCATGATAATTAGAACTACGTCAACTATACATATTGCATTGAAAAAATATTCGCTTCGACTTGGATTGCATTTAGTACCCCCCAAAAATCATGCTTCTTGATTTGGACGATCCAGTAGCCATTTTCAACGATGGTGTTGTTTGGATATTTTCATTCTAGATACCGTAAGGTAACTCGCCGTGACGATCATATTTAAGTGTAGATTCGTTTAGATAGATTTAGTGTAGATTTCATGGTAAAGATTCTTATCCATTGTCGCGTGTCTTTTCTAAATGACCAGTTATACCAGTACCTTTGCTGATTCAACATTTGAATTATTATATTTGTTCTGAGTATGATTCCTTAACCCATTTTCACCGACCGTAGCCATATGGCTATACCCTACCAATCTGATCAGATGAGGCTCTTGAAAAAAATCGGCACTCCTTTTGGCTGTTAGGTTGTCATAAATATATTGTTGAAGCTTATAATAACTGATTGGTTTAATCCTTTTATTAGTTTATTTGTGAAGCTGGGCGAAATAAGCCCACTCACGGAAAGAGACGAGTAAGAAAGGAAATTCAATATGAACTCCGGCTGTCTGTAAAATGCATGCGAGTATCATAAATTTAAACTGGAAATGGCATTATATAATTCATTTTAACTTCCCCTCATCCAAAATGAATGCTTGCCCTGAAAATTCATTCACTCTATCAAGGTCAATTGTCAAATTGAACTACATCAGATTCTAACCTCGTTATCGCTCAATGTAACAATTTGTGAACGGGTCATTCCGAAGAGACGAGTAGATGACACCAATATTTTTCACAGAATTACTTAAGACGACCAAAGGAAAAACTTATATCAATGTCTTCACAATCGCGAGCACAAAGTTTTCCTGGCGAAAATGGGTTAAAAGATATCGCATGGCATGCCCTGATATTTCAAGATGAAAATATTTTTAATTAAATAAATTAGTCGCCAGAAAATCTAGACACGACATGTAAATGTATAAAAATAAAATGTATTTTTAGTTTCACCTCGTACCTAATTGACTCCTGGTCTGCAGCACCTGATTTCTCCGCATACGATAGAACTTACGTAAACCCATGGCCGTATTAGGGTAATGTTTCTCCCAAAAGCCTCGATTCCAAGCCATAGAATTCGGAAGAGGGACCGCGGGTAGGGGCAATCAGGGTTTTGGGCTACGGCGGAATCGGTATTAGGGCAATGCTCAAAGGACTATCAGGGGGCAGGGAACGAAGAACCAAAACCCACATTTCCCATCAGCCCTTTCGGCTCCTCACCCTCCTCCCCACCCCAACCAATTGGTCTTCCCCCTCCTCCACCCTTTCCTCTTTCATCGACTCCGCATTTGCTTGCCTAAAACTCAATTCCGGCGCCGACCTCATACTGCCAGGAGGAAACCCTAGGGTTCGTCCCCTTACCATTTCCCCCGAGCCTGATCACACCCCATTTCTGAGTCAAACCAGCCCCTCATCTCCACCCGCACTCAATTCATCCCAAGCTATTCCTTCCTCTGCATCTCCCGCCATTCATCAGGACGGTGTTCTCATCCTCTGATCAAATGTTAAATCCACCCTAGCTATGCTCTAAGCTTTTGAGCCTTTGCGTTTCTCATCTTTTTTTTCCTTCAGTTGCTAGGATTCCTCCCGCTTTAATTTTAGTTTCTTGTATTTTTCTCGTCATATTAGGTATGTTATTGCTAATAGAATATATTCCTCCAGCTATAATTTATTTTTAACAATTTCAACAGATTCAGGTGGTGGAAGTTACACATATCTAAATAAAGAAAATATCGTAGCACTCTTCCACAAAATGTTCACTGCGTACAAGACGTTTCGGCTCACTGAGCCATCATCTGGGACAAGACACTGTAAAGCATTTTAAAATAACCTTTATACCCTTCAGAAAGGGGTTAAGGAGGATTTGACATCTTTGAAGAAGTGGGTGGGAACAGTTCTTCCAACCCCTTGATTTTCAAATGTTTTAAAGTGTCTTGTACCAGATGATGGCTCAGTCAGCCGAAACGCGTTGTACGCAGTAAAAAAATTTGTGGAAAAGTGCTACGATCTTTTAATTATTCAAATTAGTTTTTTTGTATAATTCTCATCATATTACCGATATGAAACCAAACACATAGAGTAAACCGGACGGTTGGCGAAGGAAAACCCAGAATGAGTTACACAGAGCAGGACTTCAATAACGTGAAAGAATAAATACGCAAATAGGAATATAGTATCTGATTGGAGAGCGAAGTAGAGACATGTGTTAAAGCAATCTTGGGATTATTAACTTATGATTAATAAGATGGGGTAAAATTTAGATGTGTGACGAAGATAAATCCTTCCTAAAACAGATGTATTTATCTTTTAAAAAATACCTAGGTCAAATTTTCATGTTGGCATGGTATTCGGACTACTATGTAGCATATGTTAGACTTACTAAGCTAAAATGCAGTAAATCTTATTATTTCGTTAATAATTTCAAAATCCGTATCTCTATTGAATTAAATTCATCATGAGAATACAAAAGAGCTCAATGAAATATGAAAGAAAGCAGTGACAATATTTTAAGGCTGTTACCATGGAAAGAATTGTGTTCCACCATTTTGTCGACGGAACACATCTGAAATAATGAAAGACAGCACACTGTTGATTAAACGATCTTCTTATTTTTTAGTGATTATTTTAGGTCAGAGCAAAATTATTTTATCCATTCACCTTTTTAGGTATCTTTCGGAATGCGAACCACGCTAAATATTTTTGGCAAAGATACCTATAAAGAAAGCAAGAGGCAGGGTCAGCTATAATTCTGTTGGCTACATCTACATCATCTCCTCTCTATGTAAAGTTCTAGCCATGACACACGCCCCTTGGAAAAGATTTTCTGCTCTGAATAATACGCTGAAGTCTAGAAGAAATTCTATCGGCCGAAATTACGAAAAAAATATTTTTCCAGCAAGAAATTGAAGAAAATAGTTTGCACTATGTTGTATTGTACGCACTAACTGAAGTGCACCTGATGAATATTGCGGATACTCAGATATTACTGATCATTGAAATATCTGTCCAAGTCTGTAATTCATCAGGCATTCAGTTCTGAACACTGTAGTGATGAAGGTCAATTTATAGGAAATGAAATTGAAAAAAAAAAAAATAACGAATAAAATAAGATAGAAATTGTATTATATACATATATCGTAGAAGGAAATGGAGTCAAGCATTTAGCATGTGAAGTCATACTTCATGATCTTTTTAAGAGAATTACATTCGGGTTTCAAAAAACGGTAGAGGAGAGAAGAATATCTCTACGGAAGACTTGAGTGGTTCACCTACTTCATGCAAAGAAAAGTTCACGATGAATTCGTCTTCATCATTTAACCTTTGCCGACATGGAGTGATCAAAATATTTAAATTCTGTTTATAAATATCCCGTGTCTTTCCACTTTAACATAAATCTCAAGCGAAATTTTGCGTGGAAAGGTCGCACACCTTGTGCTAGATTCTAGTTTCGGAGCTGAGAAAGTGATCACTCCTGTGAACTCATCGTCTCGCGACGTCTAAATTTTTTCGGGCCTCGAAGAAATATCTGTCGAAATGCGCTGGTTGAAATTAACTTTCAATGTTGACGAGAGCAATATGACGTCTACCAACGCTTTGTGAAATATTTTATTCGGATATTATTCCAGCTAGTTTTTGCTTGATAGCAGTGGCGCCGACTCCATGGGGCCTGAGGGGGCCCGAGCCCCCTCAAATATTCGTTACAGGTGTGACGAATAAATGAGTCAGGCTTGTCGATTTTCCCCGGAGTGTCCAGATATCGAAATTCGAGCTATCAGGGTTCTAATGTTGATCATATGACTCTTTTAAAATGCTTAAAAAACTTAAACCCCCCCCCAATATTTTTTGTAGGTCGGCATCCCTGCTTGATAGTTATCTTTAAGGATACAATTGAAAATATATTTGACCGAAATATACCGCTTCTTATAGCGAACGCATCTGAAATTTTATTATATTTTGGTTCATGCAAAATTCATTTTTCTCGTAAAAATATTTGGGCTTTTGCAAATACCTTAGACGTATATTTTGTGTTTATGGCACAACGCTAATTCACATCTTGATTTTAGATATTGATGCATTAGACATTGATTAATGAGATCAATAATCTTTGCAATAATGGCATACTATATTTTTCTGTATTAGAGTATAATTGTATTTTATGCATATTGCAGTTTCATGAATTATTAATATATAGATATATATTTTTTCGTTCATTTAATATCTGGAGTCACTTCAAAGGACCTGCCCACGTATTTTTGGATCAGTATGTGTAACAAATGTAATAAATTACAATACTATAACATTAAATAGCTTTTTTTCAACGGATTTTGTTCCACTATTGTCAGCATTTGTTTCATCTCATCTCCTTGTGTCCTTAGAAATTTGTTAAGTTTGCTAGGGTGGAGAAAAATTTGCAAAGTACACGTGTAAACTGGAGTGCAAGAAGTTCTGAAATTGGATGAATGCGGCTGGCAGGTGGAAATATGAGGACACGTGCATGGAGTAAAAAAAATACGTGATATCGATATGCAATGAAATATGAAGTGCAGGAATGAGATCGGAGTTTCGAATCCAATTCATCGTGGCAACGCCTGTCTGCGACTCGCGCGAAATTGAAAAATCTCATCCGCATCCTGCTGCCATTTCATTCGCGATTCCAAGGTAAAAAAAGTTATCACCTTGCATACGCCTGCATCTTTTTCCTTGCGCATGTGTCAAGATTAGTATAACCGAATCTGTTGTTGGAAGTATGGGATATTGTTATTTATAAATTAAAATACCCAAGAAATTTACCACAAATATTTTAATTTCTCGGCCATTTTTTTAATCTTCACGTGAAGGGGATACGAAAAGCATTGAAGCCGTTTTTTAAACTTAACAATGTGTTGGAATTTCACAAGGTTACAAATGAAATACCATTTTTAGTTGGGAGTAGCGTTTTCCTCTGCAGAGCATTTGGCACAACCTATGAATAGTTCGCCGTGAATGAGGGATAATGGTCGAAAATTATGGTATTTATTGTACCCATGCTTATCATCATCATCATCACTCATCAGTCTACAATCCTAGGATTGGTTTGACGCAGTTCTCCACTCAATTCTCCTATCAGCTAATCATTTCACAACCCATGCTTATGAACAACATAATTCGGTCTTGGATTATATGGACTACTGTAGAATATATGACAATAATTGACTTGGAATGTTTATATGGATATGAACTATAAATCAAGACTAAGAAATCAAGGTTTCTCAAATGCAATATTCTATTTGCACAGAAATTAATTATTCACGATTCATTTTTATTCCTTGATAGCGAGGCATTTAGAATTATTCCTTCCAAAGGTGGATCAAGATCTTAAAATAAAGGGTATTTTCCGGGTATTTTGGAGATCAATCTGCCCTGAAAATTGTTTTTGGCAATCGATATTTCAGACTTTTGGGAATTTGATAAACAAGGAATTGAGACGAGGGTATAACATATTTTTTAGTTTTTCATAATTTTTTATTCAATGCGAAAGTATTTCTTACTTCTCAATCGTAGGGGAGGCAAAACAGTGTAATTTATTTGGCTGATTGAATTCCAAACGATTATAACGAACTCTATCGATATTTTCAAAAGAAAGTAATTCCTGGTCAAATCTACACGATTAAGAATCTCTACTTATCTTTTTAACTAATGCATTCATTCTTCTATTAAGATATCTCATATATGATTTGTGGAATGATTTCAGGGGTTCCAGAACTTTAATGAATAACTTATATGCTTTTGCGGTGTTAATAAGTAACACCTTCTCCTTCCAGAAAACCGTAATTATTATTACTAAGCAGAATTTGAGCTTTTTACTCACTTTTGAAAATCATT
Organism: Ischnura elegans; assembly: GCF_921293095.1. Classification (NCBI taxonomy): domain Eukaryota; kingdom Metazoa; phylum Arthropoda; class Insecta; order Odonata; family Coenagrionidae; genus Ischnura; species Ischnura elegans. Next base: position 28,402,505 of record NC_060254.1, on the reverse strand, counting down.
TCGTAGTTTTCTACTTGTCAAGTTTTCTACTCGTACTGACTGGTTTAACCAACTTATTGACATTATCTAAAACAGAAGTCTCCAAAAAATTCATTCTTAAGGCCGCAGTAACATCCAAAAACGGCAGTTTTTCGATACGAGGTTCAAGTAAAGTGTATAATAAAATTGGTATCCTTTTTATTTACATGATAATCGCATCGTTCATGTTCAACAATCCTGAGATTACTTTAAAGCAGATCTTAGCTCAGTCCTCTTATGACCTAATCCTTTCACACCTATTTATTTTTCTCTTTCACATCCTTCTTTGATTTCTCCATATATTTTGTTCCATGCCTTCCTTTCCTGTTCTAATAATCCACTTGTCACTCAACAATTGTCTTCATTAGTTCAAAAACCTAAGAATATGACGGATTAAGTTGTTCCGTCTTCTTTTTCAGATTTCTATGAGGCATTCCTTCTTCCTTACTCCTCTCAAGACTTATTCATTACTCGGTCGATCCATTTGATCCTGCTCGTTCCATTGCACCATATTTCGAAAGTTTTCATGGTGCATTTCTCCACTGCTGTCTTTGTTATCGTGTCTCATATTCATATAGAAATGTGAAAAAATGTAAATCATGATAAAGTGTTTCCTTGGCCCTATGTTCAATTTTTCCTCTTCGATTCGTTTGTTCTACTCGATATTATATCCTTGTTTCTTCCCTCGTTAGTTTTACTTTCTCCCAAACAACAAAACTAAATCACTTTATTTCATATTGGAATTCTTTCATTCTGCTGCATAAGAATATCTTATTTTCCTTTTTTTTCATTATGCTTATTTTAAAGTGACTCGTGCCCATAATCCTACCCATATTTATTAGAATCTAATGACAATGATACACGTCAAATAATAAGCTATACTGTGTGGCCACGGGAAAACTCTGGCCAAATATATTCAAGTATTTTAAATCAGCTGAAAAGATAAATATTTCAACCCAATCGAGAGTAATATTTTTCTCTGCTCATGTTAACATCAGTACCTGTTTAAATGTATATTTTTTAACAGTCTCAAAAGGCAATTTATCAGTGAACATTTTCAAGCATTAATTTAGAAGAAAATCAACATATGAATATACTCGAAGATATGAAACAATCATATCTTCGAGTGTAAAGATTTAGCAATCAAAATGCTTTATTGGCTATGGATGTTTCTCAGGATTTCTATTGAGCTAGGCACCCCATTTATGCTAACGTTTAGATAGCACACCCTTTCATTGTGCTCAGGGCTGGTTTTTTTACATCGTCATCAACCTACCCTGAAAAAAATATTTCATCGAAACGTCGGTAGAAATGGAATGCCCAACCCGGTGGCAAGTCTGAGAGATATTCATAGCATCATTATCCAGGAAATAATCAAATCCTTCTCAAAATGCTTTCTTCTCAACCCGTCATGACATCCGTCCGAGGGTTCCTCCTCTCGGAAGATCGCATCATTAAATGTGCACCCATGGGTGCAATTTTTGAGTGAAACGTCCGGAAGGAATCTGGGCTGTGGCCGCGTGTGTTTTATCTCAGTCGAGAATGAACCAAGGTATGCAGGAGAGTGAAAAAGATGGTCGCTGACGAGGAAGAAAAAAAAATACAATCAGGATCGAGGTGCATTATATGGTGGCAAAAAGATGTTTCCATTCTTGTGCCGGACGGACGTGGTCAGTACGTCAGCAGAGTTTATACGAGGTCGCGACTGCGCCAGGTTCAGCGGGCGGAAGGAATTTTTTTGCTCCGCGAAGCAGCTAGCTCACTGAGACGTAACTTCCCGCTTCGTCCCGACTTGCTTTCCGAGCTCGTAATGGTCCACTGCGCTTTGCCACACTCCCGCACCGAAGAAAGAAATATTCCCCCAACCTTACCTTTTGATTCATTTCACTTCTTTCCTTTTCCATCCTGATGTCTGTTAAAAAATGCAGGGTACCTGAATGGAAGCTTGTAGATGGGAGAAAAATACGGTCGTAGCCCTAAATAGTAGCCGTCGCCTCGCAGGGAAACAGTTACGTCTACTCGGAGAAAGTAAGCTTCCCACCGTCACATTATTTCGCTATTTTCATTGGGTGCTTTCCATCCATGCTACTCTGGTGTCGACTCACGGAAACTGGTTATAACTCCCAATTTCCTGCGCGTAATCGTTTGTTGACTTGTGTCACATCAGTCGGCGACACACACAGAATGAAACACGAAAACCGTGACGTAAGTTGACTTGTGTCGACGTGTGTTGATGAAAGGAATGCACCCATTGTCGTAACTCCCGGGTCATCCATCGGGAACATTATCTAGATTCATTCATTTAGATAGATTCATTTCATTACTAAAATACATTTTTTTTCAGGGGAGCGTGGTAAAAAAATAGGTGCACCCTAGGACTGCTAATTATAGAGTCTCGAGTTCTTTTCCCTATTATAGCCGTCGGACTACCCCGAGCGAAAATTCCCGAAGCAATAGGGTAGTTTCCTTCATCAAAGAAAACGAAAGACATTGATTGCGATTCGTTACCCACCATTAGTGTATCTATAATATACAAATTATTTTGTTTTAGAAATACCGGTTTAGACGAATGGCAATGGTCCATTTTTATCCTCAATTGAAAACTGCCAGATTGGCGCCCACGCGATGCCACTCCACGTGACGTCACAGGGACCTAGTTTCTATACGAGTAGATAGGAGCTATACATCGTTTGAGATTACCAATGCATGCATGAGGCGCAGAGCTCAGGGAAACATGTCTTAATAATCACTTATTAAAACTGGCTAAGGTCGGAAAGTTTTCTTCGTTTGATAAGGTATTAATAATCCTTATTTAAGTCAAGCGCTACCAGCTAGCAGTGTACTCGTCTACCCCATAGCAGCCTGCGTCGTATCAGCGCTCAAGCCTCCCTCAAGGTCACCTCACAGGGTGGCAGCGTGAACGAGAAATACGTCACACGGCGAAATTTCCCGGCATTCATACTTACCCGTCGCGTTTTCGCGCGCCTGAAAATTTTCACTTTTCATTTAATCGCGAAAATAGATATCGTCATTAATAAATCTAAAAGCGTGAAATACGTACTCCAGGAGTAATAATCTTTCGAATTAGGCGATAAAAAAATAATAGGAAACCACCCTATTGTTTCGGTGACGGATAAAAATACATGCCTCATGATGGAAAAAAGGATGTGATTCCCATCCATGGAGCAATCGCGGAAAGCGATCACGTGAAACGCTCACTTTATATGATATTATATAATTAAAAGCTCATCAATCACATTTTCTATAAAAGTTGTTCTTCATCAATATTATGTTCAGAAGAACTTAAATTCTATGAAAGCTCCTTTCATTACAAACGTGGACAGAGTTATTAATAAATATTATTTATAGGACATCTTAAAATATGGTTTAGGGAATTGCTCAACAAGATGTTGTTATATGTATCTTCTGTCTTATTCTATGCTTACTTCTTTATCGCTGATATTCTTTCCACGTTGGTTGGCAACCAAACATATTTATCTACTCTCACAAAACAATACCTACATTCGAATGTGATGCTCTTTAAATGAAGTGTCAATCGATCTGGGTTGAAGTATTAATATTAATTTACGCTATCACCAGCGGCTGCCAGCGGGAATAAAAAAATTTACGTAAAGAAACTAACACAAGAACCCCAAGAAAGCAAACATAAGGCAAACTTGCTCTCTCCACACATGGCTGATGGTAATAAAAGTTCGTACCCACTCGGTGTCGTAAAGTACTGCCACTTTTACGTTCTCGATACCTTTGAACACACTCTTGTGAGTACAACTCGGACAAGCCTCTTGCCACCTCCATAAACGAAATCAATATTTCCCTCAGATCGTACGTGTGTGTGTGAAAGAGAGGACGATTCCGCCCTCGAAATATTGAGAAATTCAATACGGCCCATCGCCTTTGAACGGTCTCTCACGACAAGGGCGCGAGGAATACCCTGTTTGGGAAAAGGGGAGAGGGTTTTTTGGTGAACATGCGTTTCAAAATGAAGTGCTATTTGCCGATGGAAGGGGAAAGGAAGGATGGGAGGGACACAGAAAAAGAGATGGAGTGATCGAAAGGGAAAGTGTGTTTCGTCGAACCGAACGTGAATGGCCATAGCCGACAATGAAGCACTTCGAAATTTTCACGAATGTAACCTGTTTGAGAGCTGTATATGCCCACTCTTTCACACTACATTTAGCTCTTTCAGGCTTTGGTTCATTCACATCCACACACGGTCCAATCTCATCATTTTCCTCTTTACGTTCTGCTCCCTCATTCCAGGAAATCTAACACTCTGCCTCGCTGTAAACAGTCCACGCCAGTCCATTCGGCAATGCATACTCACCAACTTGCTTCCCTTTTCATATCCGATGGTAAAAGTGAAACGATAATTCTAGGAATAAAATAAAATATTCGATGGTTGCATGTGTTTTTAATATTCTCTTAATGGTGGAGAAAAAAGTTTACTCAAGCTTATAATTTAGATTATTCATTAAGTAATGGATAAATTACGTTGAATTGAAGTTACATTTACTCTCCAGCAAATTAATTTGTAAAATCTTTCTATAGGCGTTTGCTCTCCATCGGTAAACATACCGACCTTTTAAACTTATAAAAAATAGGCAGGAAAAACAAAAATTTAGTATAAAGTCAACCATTAACTATAAATGATTCTAAATTTCAACAATGAAATACTATTGTTGACTATAAATCCGAACAGTTTGATACGATTAATTTATCAGCTAAAATGTATAAAAATCTTTATTTTCAAGCTTCCATTTACGCCAAAAATCGGGAATTTTAATCAGCTTCTTGGTTGAATTGAATGGATTGCAGAATATCTATTCTTAGCACTGTATGATTCCATTGCTAAAATTATTTCCCTCCTTGCCATATCTGTTGAAATTATAACGTACGCATTTTCTGTATATGCGTGCACACTACAGTACTGCACTCCCCGTTTCCATTCATGACATTATACACGCTTGAAAATACATGCTCGCGAACACACATGTGTATTCTTTGAATGGCCATGAATAAATATAACGACTTGGAAAATAGAGGAAGCAGAGTCAATAGAGAGAGAAAAGGCGGAAAAGCAGTAGATATGAAATGGAATTTAGCCAGAAGAGGGAGGAAGAGGAAAATACGAGCGGCAGAGATTCTTGAAAGGCTAAAGATATGGGCGCAGATTTTTTTCTTTGCATCCTCCTCTTCCTTCGTCCCACTCTACACCGAGCGAGAGAACCAAGGCGTAGCCATAGGACCGAGGAAAAGGGGTTGGTTTCTTAGGGTACGGTGTACAATTTGTTGAGGATGCGTCCTTTTGGACTCGAGATGGAAAGGAAAAGTTCTCGATACGACAACCAAATGCTTATAAAGAGAGTTCCCATCTCCAAATATTTCAACCGTTTCCTCTTCAAACTCGGGACCGATGTCCGAAAGTCCCTCTTCTTTACATTCTGTCCCAGAAATATTCCAACTAGGCGTTCACAACTCCTTCAAATCGTCTCGTCTCACTGGAAGTGCTCACCCTCCCTGGCTGCCTTCGCTTTCCATCAGCCACTTTGCATGGCCAGACGCCCACTTAAACTTATTGTGAGCCGGTCATTCCTTTTCAAGCTCTCTCGCTCACTGATGCTGTATCATTCATGCTTCCCCTTCACTCCCAGTCTCCCGCTCGTGGTAAGGATTTTAAGAAGTTGAAATAAAATTTACTCTCCTCACATTTTCCAATTGAGCACCTTAGCTTATTGCAAATTCATGTTAGGTGCTGGTACGAAGGCCAAAATAAAGTAATGTAAAAGGAGCTCTTGATGAATTACGGTTTTTCTGGACTCCAAAATGCGTGCACTATGGAATAAATTTTGTGTAAAAAATCACTAATAAGTATAGATAATAATTAGATCAAAACAGGGGTTAGAATATACCAAAATGCACAACAGCCAGCAATATATTCTTTAAACTCAAAGGCTGGTTTGCATAGGTTAGGATAGAGTGATTCATTGATTATTTTCAAAGGGAATCTAATAAGGTGTAGATGTCAGTTCGCACTGTCAGAAAATAAATTATGCACAACATTTTTTTTACGGAAACTTTAGCTCGATCAAGGTTTTGGAAGGTTTTCTTCACCAAATGTGGGTGTTCTTTTTTCAAATACTTACTATAAAAAACATATTCGTAAATATATTAGAAATATTTCCATGCTCAAATTTCTTTGAACACTCTTTTCATTCTGGTAATGTTATTATTACAAAAGCTTATTCATTGAGAAAAATCTCTCATATCTTATATCTTTTTTTCTCTCTGCGTTATTAAGTACCCATCCCCTCGGATTTTTTTTCTGTCCCCTTTGTACTTTTTAATTACCTCAACCCCAGATTTACTGAAATTTAATTCCGTACTCCATTCCTTTTAGCATGTTTGGCCTTCGTCTCCGTCTCGGTACGGCGTACTTCATCTAACCCCACTTAGTGGCGCACTTTTTTCTCTCTAGTACTAAATGACATGAAGGAAGGCCAATTTGTCTCGCATGTCCGAGATGTATAACTAAGTTAGTGCTACAGCGTACTCCTCCCTTTTCATTGCGCCTGCGTTACTTATCATTTCTCACTCGAGCCGACGGCAAAAATTCCTCCGCTGACGGACACCAATCAATCTGCTAATGGAACTGAGGGTTCCTTTTCAGTATCCATTAAGATACATTTATTCTGATGCTTTTTGCGGCAGTTTTTTCTCTCTCTCTCTTCGCAATGCTACTAACGACGCTATACCATCAGCGCTATAGCATATTAGGAGATCTTTCCTGGAGCTTTTCCGAAATGGCAAAATGGGGACTGCCTGTTCGCTAAAAAAATTGAAACATAACTCTGCATCTTTAATTTTTCATTTTTTTTCACAATAAACGTGCTTTCTAAAACTTTGCAGCTTTAATTAGGTGTATGAAGGATTGTCATTGCGATATTGGTGCCTTTATTTTCAGTTTTTATTTTTGTTGCAGGAGATTTTTATTCGAAAGCAATCTGTTAATACGATTGATCAAAAATAATCTTTCAAATCTGACATTAAGGTAGATATGACATAAATTCTATTCACATATTTTCAGATTGCTAATCGAGACCACCAGTAGAAATTCAAAGAATGCATAAATTTCCAAAGGTTATTCTTCTTGCTCTCTTCTGTAATAGATTGTTCCCTTTTTTTCATCTTCATTTCGTGATCATCAAAGGCTAAGAGCATCAAAGATTTTCAATGACATTTTGGCCAATTTAAAAAAATTAAGAATGCTGTGTGAAAATAACTGTTGAAATGCTAATATTTACTCTAGTTTTTTCAGTGAATTTAAACTACCGAGACAAAGTTCCATTTTTTTAAATCATATTATTATTAGTATTTTCGTATAGTAGGTACTTGAGAGTTACGCATGAAACTGAACAGGGCTTCTCCGGACGCATTAGTGCATGGAACTCAGCGTATCTGTATTGAACGGACAGTCGGAATATTCACTTTCTTTCTCTTATTTGTTCTAAGTTGTTGAGTTGTTATTTCGCTTCAAATCCTCCCTTGACCACTAATATATATATCACATCGCCTAGGAATACACAGTTGCAACAATAAACCAATCGACAGTGTTAACTGTGTTATTATTTGATAGGGGTTGCCGACGTAGCGTTGGTTAAGGTTAAAATGAAATCGGTCATTTCTGTTTCTCGAGTAAAGAGATAGATAGTCATGTTGAAAGTTCTGTTTATATTTGTCCTCTTATGTTCTCTCTTGGCTCCTTGAAAAATGTTAACCATTTAATTCATGGGAATCCGGGTATGATCGCGGTAAAGGGTATTAATAATAATTATTATTATTGTTGTTTCATAAGCCAAAATTTTATAATTTATAATTTTTTGATAAATGCACATTTTTCAAGTTATTTGCGAAAAACCAATAAGTAACTTTCAATCGCGACTAACTCGAAAAATATTAATGCTACGAAAAAAGGCGAGGAACATATTCTGCTCATAATTAGTTTTCCCATTGATTCCTATGGTCAAAATTTAATAAAAAATTTCATCCCCCGAGATGGGGTGGAAACCACTCTCAAGGTAAAAGCGCCTGTCGACATGAAACAGATTTTAATCCTTGGCCTATTCCCTAGCTACTGTCAAAATTTCATGTAAATCTATCCAGTTTGAAAAAATTGCAAGCCAAAATGCTTAATTTCCTTGACTAAATTGATATTTCCATCACTTCATTTTGACACCTATCTGTGAAATCGCGCACGAATGTGAATGTGAATGAGCATTTCTAATGATTTTCCATTTTTTTTCCTTGTTGCAGCGTTCTACTTCATGTGCCTACGTAAGAGGCCGGCGGGTTCCCGCGTCGGCGACTGCGCATGCGTGAAGGACACGTCACGTGTCTGCTCGTGCGCGTGGGAGGAGGAAGCGACGAGGATTGGCGGAGGGGACGACGTCACCAGTCGACTCCGGAAGCCAACGCGGGAGGCGCTGCTGTTGCGGGAAGTGAGCTCCGCCCTCGCCGGCATGGGCTGCGGCCTCAAGGGGACCGATGTCCGCGGTAAATACGAACACGCTTGACCTTAGCAATCTGCTAAACCCGCCTTCACCCAACTTACTCGACAATAAACTAGCTTTTTCCTGGGCGTTTGATGCATGCCTCGCTAATTAATGTGTGTGTGTTTATTATGAGGGGGTGAAGTAGTGTTAATTTAAATATTTTTGGCTAAATTCAATGGAACTTGTGGCATAAGTGAGGGAATACAATGAGACACTAGTAATTTTCCACTGAAGTCTTTATTTAAATAATAATCTGTTCCAATTCTACCAAACAATAACAATTTTTACATGAAACTTCATGTTTTACCTTTCATACTTACGTCTTTATGTATCGTAAAAAATGGCTCATCAAATTCTTACCAGTAGTAAAAAAAACTCGATTATCTATGGCTATGATACGTTAGCTTTGAAGCCATTTTGTTTTTTTTTAGTCAGTGCATGCATGTAAATTACAAATGCAGACTGCATCAATTTCTCCCAGCATGGCATAGAGGGGGGTCCCAAAAATAAACGGATGGAAATCGCTTCGCACGTCGCTCTCATAGTTCGGGCTTCTCTCACTAAATGGCTAAAATTTAAACATTTCTGAGTGAGCGTGTGAAACGGCGTGACTTTAGTCGGTTGTAGCGAGCCTCTGTGACAGTTTACATTCGAAGAGTATTTGGTTCGAATTTTTGAATTTTTTAATAACCAATATTCGAGGACAGCCTGCAGCGTTGAAATTTAGTTCGCTGATCGGTAAAAGTGAGTTACACACGCTTTATTTGTTGTCTACAGCTTATAAACAGCACATATTCAAAAGAACTCAAACTTAAGAGTAGTATTCGCAATTCAAACACGGCAGCATGTCGATCGAAGTCATACAACGCTCGGGCCGGCCTTTCAGGTCCAGAACTGATGAAAACGTGGAAAAAAGTCTTGCCCTTGTGCACGAGGATTAGAGGCGTATTTTAGACGAACTCACTCAACAATATGGTCTTCCGTGGACTTCATTGCAGCAAATTTCAGCTGAAGATTAGCAGATGAGACCAATCGCGGCTAAATTCATCTCCCGCTTGTTGATTCCTGATCAAAAAGCGGCAAGTGTTGCTGCTTGCCACTACTTGAGGTTTTGGCAAATAAAAACTATATGACACTGCTTCCTAACCCAATCTACTCACCATATATCGCACCTTGTGATTTGTCTTTCTTACCCGGATGAAAATGGGGGTGAAAGGGAAAGTTTTTGGCCAATTTCGAGAGTGAAAAGGAAGGAAGGAAGAAAACTATTCACCAATTTATTAATGTACCACTGTAAATGGTGAGTGATTCGAAATTCACTAACGTTTGTAACATAAAAAATTAAATTTTGAATTTCATCTGGTTATTTTTGGATTCCACCCCGTGTTTATGAGTATCAACATGTGGAGAATTTTACCATGCATGACTCCTTTCTTCTCCCCTGCTTGATTAGAGGCTAATTTATGCACAAATTTCATGAAAACTTGTATGTAAATGTTTAATAAAATACACAATATAGGCTTAATTATCGCCAGGAAAAGAGTTAAATTAAATTTTTTAAACATTAATCTGTTGGTAATACGTAATAAGGATTGTTTACTTTGAAATTGGTTGGGCAAATCATCTATTATTGTTATCCGGTAATACTGCTTAATTATTAGCCCCGTTGAACATTTATTCCCTCTTATCTATTCAAACAGGGTCAATTATATTGAATTTACATCTGTACACTATCATAAAACCAACTTCTTTTCATAGTACCAATGAATCCTGTTATTTCTCTTCCTCCACCTCGTTCCCTCTGTGTGCTTCCTTCTATTGTAGTCTTCGCTATTCTTATTCTCTTTAGTGCCACATTCTTGGTCATCCTGTGTTATCTCCTGATCTTTTCCTTATATCAAATGGAGTTTTCTTACTAAGTCCACGATATAATGCCCCCGTCATTGCTTTTTCTCTCCCTTCATCTCACTGTATTTCGTCTGTATCCGTATCTTGAGAGTGTTCACCCTATTCTTTGGTATGCTACCAATTTTCCGCGCCGTTAAGTCTTTCTTGATATAAATCTACGCGAAATTCAATAGAATTATTGAATCTTTTGGTTAACTAGGGGATTTCACTCTTCTAAATATGACAGTTTTGCCTTGAGTTAGTTCCCAAATTAGCCCACTTGACTCGGAATGTTTTTTTTTACTTCAAATCCAAATATATTTGGCGTTCCAACGGTACCATATTGTCAATTATAAGTCCATTTATGCTCAAAGTGGTCCATTTTGGTGTTAGCAAATGATATTTACTTAATTCTTTATCCTTTCCGAGTACAGGCTGATAATTAGTATAGTGAAAAGTTAACAAAAATTGTAATTCCATATAAATATTTAAGTACACCCTAAGGTTCGGCATGGCACGTCATCAACTCGTACACATGCACAGAAGGCAGAATAACCTGTCCTAAAGTTATTTTTTTTTATCTCAAAGAAAGTGAGATTTTTTAGATTTCTGCGCATCTGTACCAGGTGATGACGTGCCACGTCGAAACCTAGATCGTACATTAATTAGTCACGTCTGAAATAACTAAAGATAATTAATTCTATTAGTCTCAGCACTCAAAAGCTATTTCTCTGTTATCCTCTAGTCTGGAAGTTGCTGAGATGTATTTAATTATAATTATTAATATGCTTATCGCTTCTTCTGTTCATTTACTCGCACAAATAATCCACTTGCATTCACATGCTTATTTCAGAACCGATGTAAGCTGTATTTTTACGATGAAATGAGACATTGTCGGTGTAGCTGCTGAAAAAATTTCTTCCTTGATAATTACAATGCATAATTTTTCGATTTATCCGCTTTTATATTAGTTCTGGCATTTAAATTCCGCATCTAAGTTAGGGAAAAATTGTAAAGCCTTAGCTAGATTCACTTTATCCATAAATAATTTTCAACGAATCGACTGCTATTTATTCAATGCCGAGAAGATTGTGCGTTGGTAAGGTATCGGTTAGGATTTGAATATATACTTCATAAAACCATCGGAAAATTTTTCAATCAAGCAAAAAAGAGGTAGTTTTATTTCCCTTCGTTCCGTTTTAATAACAGCCGAATAACCTTCTCCAGAATATTTGACTCAGCTTTTAGAGGAAAAGCGAATATTTAGTGAACGTTTTGAAGTGTATTCCACTCCAATTTCTGGGCGTGGAAGTTTACATTCATATTTCAATAAACTCACGGTTCAAAAGTAAAACGTTGGGATCGTTTTTATTGCGTCTGGTTCCGCTTGAACTACCGCTTAAAACGAATATTTCGACGAAATGTGTCGTGATATGAGCCATTTCATCGTTCGCTTTTATTCTCGCCGCTTCAACTTTATCCTTCTATCTGATGGCTTAAAAAAATTTGGTAGCGTTACATTTATTTATTTTTATGGATTCAATGTCGCTCCTCATTTTGCGTCTCCTGTTCGAAATATTAATGGAGCCCAGGAGCCTCATTGGACTACGAAGTGCTTCATACTAGCATTAAGTGGCTAGTAAAAACTATAAGAGGTTTGATTCCGATTTGACTTATTGAGTAATTAGCATGATACTTGAGTTTTGGACCCCTTAAGACTTTTTTAGCTAATTAGGGTGTTCCCTCCTTTTTCCTAGCCTCTCAAAGTAAATACTGTTGGTTAAAAGAAAATGCATAAAATGTATCACTTCAGAATCCAGATGAATGAATAGAAATTATTGTGAGTATCTCTTTTTGTATTATCTTAAGAGTATCTCTTTTTGTATTATCAAAGCATTTGCAAAATTTTAACCTTTTAGTTTACCAAGATGAAATCATATATGTTGTGCATATTTATGAAGTAGCATTTGATACATTAATTTTATTTTTCTAGAATTTGAATCTGAGTCCTTCTTTGTCTCAAAAATATATAAAAACAGAATTCCCTGATTGACAAGGCTTGTCTATTTCACACCAACAAGCGTGACGTAAGGTATCTAAATTTGCGGAAAGAACAGGAAAGTTTGCAAGTAGTCCATAAAAATTTACTTCAGTGAAAGTGTCATGCTTTACGGCAATTTCAATATCTATTATGGCTGACATTTTACAGCAATGGTAGAAAAATTGCTTAAGCATTTTTGAAAAAACTAATGAGAGTTGGGGTCCTTATCAGATGATGTCTTCAAGCTAGTAGCAATTCTTCCCATGCACGATGTATACTGTTATCATCGAAAAATACGCCTATTTTCTCCACCCTGAGTAATAAAAAATAATAGGTATGATAGTTCCAATGGAATTCTGCACATTTATTTATTTGAGAATTTAGGACAAATGCGCTATTGAATCTTTATTTTTAATTGGACTAAAATGCATCCAAAATATTCCAGATGGAAAAATTTGACATCGGTTCCCCTATTCCAATCAAGGGATATTTTATATCTTCATTTGTCATATCCGAAGCCCTCCGCCATTCCCATTGGTTTATTCAAATTGGAAAGTGAGAAGTGTATCAGTTGCGGTATTTAGTTTTCCGTTCGTAATTCTGTTGTTCTGGATTAATTGAGCACTCTTTTGGCGAATTCAACGGGATATTTGCTCACAATTATCTCTGTTTACGTTGCGAAGGTGCCTAAGATGTAGAGAATTGCCAACAGTTGCATTTTTTCGTTTTAATGTAACAAATATTCTCTCCCTTTCTTTAGCTGCATAACGTTTCGCTTAAACACTACTATTTGTATGCAAAATTTGTTTTTCTTATGCATGATCAGGCCCGTCGTGTTGAAATTAAATTATTTGATCCGTTGTCGTGTATGAATCGGTTTTCATATTGCTGTACATCCTTAAACATTTATCCAAGTGCATTTCAGGGAGGTGCGGAACAAATTTTTCGATCAAGACGAAATCATTTGGGAATAACGTTTTCGAAGTTTTACACTCTTTTTATGTTTTCATAGCAGGTTTGCAGCGGTGTTACATTTCATCACTCGCGGGCGAATATTCTGAAGTGCTTGTCTCCCTAGAAAATCATGTAGAATGAGTGACCTTAGCGTGAAATTTCTCATGATAATTAGCAGTGATAGATTAATAGTATCATTCGTTACGTAAGTACCACGGCGTGTTGCTGTTTAAGTATTCAAAACAAGAGTGACGTGTATAAACAGTATATAAGAATATAATATTCATGCCTAATCATTTATAAATTATGACAGGAAATCTAAGAGAAATTTCTTTCTAAATTTTGCCTTTAAATATTTAATCAGACAAGGCTGGTTTTTATGGAGTAGTTTTGTTAATGACCGCTTATCTTTACTCCCACTTCATTCCTTGATTCAGTTAAGAGATAAGTGTTAGAGTTAAGGTCGGGCTGGTATCGTTGTTTCTCGCGTCAATTTCAACACTTTTTTATGTAACTCCATCATGTGATCCAGGATTCGTCTCGGGTTCCTAGATTTCCACCCATTTCAATTGGGTACCCTTACCGGAAGTAATTGAAAATTCCACAACTGCAGCTCTTATTCAATCGTCATGGTAACGTGCAAGTGTTAACACGGCGACGAAATTGTAGCCAAAGATAAAATAAATTTTACTTATTGTATTTGAAAGATATGTTCTATTTTGGCTGAAGTTTTGTTTTGCGACCGATCTAATGGCGTAGACAATGTCATCGATTCTTATAGTTTTACTTATGAGATTTGCATTTGCAACCTATCTATCAAGGTTATTCGTATAATTAGATCAGCATTACATTTTGATTTCATTGATTATTCACTAAAATATTTCAATGGATTACTAAATACTGCCATAGGAGCAGCTTACCTAAATATCTTCAGAATAAAATGTAGAAAGTTTTCTGGGCGGAATTGGTTTACGCTTGCTCAATTTCAATGAAGAAAAATGAAGCAGGGTATATCCCGGGTCAAGCAAGGGGTGCACATCATTTTACGATGCAACTTTCCTCAGTTTGATTCATCGCCTGTCATTTAGGTAATATGGTATTTGGAGGAGACAACCAACAGATGAGGTTATTTGCGTCAGTAGGTAAGGGTAGGTAAGGAGGGTGGAGAGAGACCCGGCGCACAGTGGGCTAAAATCGAAAAAAAAAGCTAGACAAAACCTCAAAATCGATTTTTTGAGTGCGGAATTTGAAACTTTGCACAGTTTTTGACAATACAATAACGCATTTTTTGACGAAAATCGTTTTCCTTAGGTAAATTTTCTAGACAAATTACTTGGCCTCAAAGGTGAACAAATTTCGCAAAAATTGCCCTCATTGAATTTTTTTTCGAAATTCAGCATGTTAAAACTAATGCCACACCTTCTGTAGTAATTGAATAGAAACAAAAATTCACAACATTATTCTGAACTTAATTATTGTTAATTCTTGGGAACTTTCACGACTCAATTGTATTATTTGTGGCCAATACGATACAAAATGGCGGACCCTGTTTTTCGACGAAATTTTATGTTCGTGTAAGATTAAAAAAAAAAGGATCACCGAGTTACCTCTAGATATTTACACCACATATACAACAAAACCTATAGAGTGTGATACCAAAAGGAGAATTCCAGCCTCTAAAAAATCGCTTCCTCCCCATTTAAACCCGGATCATCCGGATGGAAAACCAACACTCTAGCCACCATACTAACCCGATCCACACGTGCGCAAATCGTATCCGCCGTTTCAAATTATCTTTCTACCTCAAATGGTACCTCTTCTTTCATAACTTAATGGCCTCAAGGGAGACAAGGCCAAGGTCAAAGACCTAGAAATAGATCCATGATAAAATATAAAACAAAAAAAATAATATCAATTTCAAGGAAGGGTGAAGAGATACCCGGCACCGGAATTAGCCAGCTCAAAACGAAAGGTACCAAGGGGACTACGGATTACCTTACCTTCCGACGGACGGAGTGTTGCTCTTGAAATGTCCTCCACACAACACCAACCAGAGACCGGGAAAATTCTATGCCACCGCCGGGATTTGAATCCAAGCCGACGAGGTGGGAAGTCAACGCTGCAGCCACCACACCAACCCGATACCCTGCGGGACATTTCGATATATCTTTATTTTTTAGCGATCGACTTCCTCCCTACTTCCATGCAATTCAGGCAACAACTACACGAGGCATATGCATGGAAAAAAAATCCGTTTTATCCCTTTATCCGCCCACAGACTCTGGATTTAAAACTTCCCGGAAATAAAGATTTTTTTCGTCACTAGACCTCTTTTTCGGATTTTTTGTCGTTTGGAGTCATGCACACCGTGCAGGATACCAAATGTACGTACGAATCTCTCATTTTTTTAACATCCCTGCAATATTTCGTGTTTGACGTGAAGCAAGTGAAATGAAACCAATTTATTGAGCTTTAGAGATGGATACGGTGTTGGAGATCAGTTAGAAAGAACTATGCAGCACATATAGAGAGGATGATAGATAGGTGATCCTGCATTGCGGCAACTGTGTGAATGCTATCCGTAGACTAAATACCATTATTGGGTTAGTTTTTTTTACCTAATGAAATTCACTATCCTAGGTTTAATTTAAAAATATTTGATATTTTAAGCTCCCAAATCTCCCTAAAATTTAACTTGAAAATTACAAAAACCTGGAACTAGAATATTTACCTCAGCAATCTACTACAATTGATAGGGGTAAATTTTTATGTACGGGAGCCAAAGAGTAATATTCAAAAATATATGCATGTCAGTTGTTATTTAAGGTGACAAAGCGTAAGTGCTATTGCTATTCTTATTGCGGGGTGTTCATAATATGGCATTCTATTAAGTTTGATTTCAGGTAATTTAGCAGGAAGGCAATTAGACTCATGCAGCATTTCCTTTCATTTATATTATTTTGAATGAATTTGGAATGGGTCACTGCTGTAGCGTTACTACAAGAGTAAGTGCTTCGAAAATCAATTGCGGCCAAGGATTCAGCCTAGTATCCTATGGTTATGAAAGAATTAATTCATCTCTAATTTAGTTTTAACAATCAATTATTTCACTCGCTCTTTTACACTGTTGCCTCACTTTATATTGTGATAGTAATCTGTTTGCATCTTATGCACCTCCTACTTTTATTTTAAGCTAAGCATCATGCCCAAGAAAACTTCTATTAAAATAGCTGCAACCATAGAAATGGATTTAGATCAATTTTATTCGTTTTCATTAGAAGTTTACACTTACAAACATTTACTAAAAATTAAGGGTTAGTTTTCTTCACCATTTTTTTATCCATTACATAGCTCATACTGAGCTGTATGATATAATTGCCAATAATTAACATAATTGCTATGCTTATTTTATTGATCGACTACCATATCTTTTGTAATCAAAGTCAGAAATAATGGGGTTGATTTTGAAGTTCCCTACCATTTTGTTTGCGTGAATAAGCATGCATGCAATATTTGTTCTTATGAAAGACCCTTATGTCACAACTCGTCAAATTAACTACTATTTTGTCTCTTTTTCGTTTCTTAAGAGATTGTTTAGTTAAGGTTTTTTTACTCTAACTTTTGTCTGCGGTCTTCATTCTTTTTGTGTGTCTGGAATTTCAATCAAGGTATTGCATTTGCATGCACATTATATACTTCGGTTGGTAATATAACATTAAGAATCGATTAGCGTGTGACGCCACTTGAAATAATTAAGTTTTTGTCCTTCATAATTTTCGTATGTCACAAAAATAGCATGAAGCGTGCGAAGCAGTAATGAGCACATTGGACACGCCTTCAATAAGCAATAGGCTATAAACCAACACCTTCTTCCGACGAATATTCACAAGGTATTTATGCCCGTGAATAGGAGCTAGAAATCCGATTAGGAGGCTTGATCTAGTCTGACGTCAGTATACCTTGCTCCTGAAGGAATCCGACGTTTTGGTCGGGCGTAGTGTACTGCACTTCACCGTTTGAATATCTAAACCATTAACGACATCATGTTTCCTCGTCTCGCCTCACAAAATTCACGGAAATCCTCTAGAATGGAGACCTATATGCTCATCAACCTCCGACGCTCGCAGCGAAAGCATTCATGGACCAGTACCGACGGGGTGCTTTTGGCCGAGAAATTTTGCTTACAATAGGCATCTTTGGTGATGTCAAACACCATGGCGTTTTAAGCTCAAGGTAAATGATCAAGGTGACGAAAATAAATGTGAGGCTATATTTTCATGGAACCGCATGCATGTGATAATTGAAATCTCTTAAATGTATTGACAAGAGGTAAAGAAATATGATCTTATTTCATTGCGATTTCTCGGTATTTTCAGATTGCAGAACTGTATAGGAATCATAATTTTCCATTAGAAAGTGATGAAGTTACTAAAAAAATATCTTGAGTAGATAATAATGAATTCCGTCTATCTCAAACCTTTTATAGATCAATTTAACAGGCCTACAATACATTATGGAAAGAGAAGTATATTTACATTCCTTTTAACTAAAACAATTGTAATCAATTCTCTCAGTGCGTTTAAATAAAATAATAAAGTATTCAAAACTTAAATGAAGGACTACTGAAGAGTGTGGCCAACAAGCATACTCTTCGTATCACGGAATATTTGATTGAAACAGTTGACATTCGAAATAACTAGATGCGGGCCTTTTATCCTCTCAAATTTAGCTCGGCATATGGTCCTTGCTAAATCGTACGGCCTTTGGATACTCAGAACAAAAATCGTAAAATTTTTGAATGGAATATAGGAAAAGAACGGAGGGAAATGTGGCCATGTGGTGGTAGAACGGCTAACTTCTCCTCTCACTGTATAAATTGAATTCGTGCCATATTGGATGCCGTGACTCTTGCATAGCATGAAGCATACATGCAGCGGCTCTTAGGATGTGAGGGACAATGCCCTCTCCACAATCAACTGCGTCGTGTTACTCGGGCGTGTCACTTACGGCAAGTAGCAATTTTCAAAGTTGGCTAAAAAAAATGTGAACATTGGCCCACTCAATGCCACCCTCGGAACGAAAATGTTTTTCAGGACAAAGACTTTTTCAATCTCAAAAACGCATACTACGCAACAACATGAGCTTCCACGAAGAGTAAAAGCTCAACTAAATCACGCATTCCATAGAAATATCTTGTTTGAAAAAAAATTTTAAAATTGGCTTACACGCGAACAGACATCCGGAAAACAGCCTCGTGA
The DNA here is from genome assembly GCF_921293095.1 of Ischnura elegans. NCBI lineage: Eukaryota > Metazoa > Arthropoda > Insecta > Odonata > Coenagrionidae > Ischnura > Ischnura elegans. The sequence continues at coordinate 28,383,777 of NC_060254.1, read as the reverse complement.
AAGCTACTGCGCAGTTAACCCCGATTCAGCTGCTTCGGTGAACTGAGATCGCCAGTTGATATTTTATAAATCGTAGCTTCTTACCTGTTCTCGATGCCATCCAACGTTCCCCAATTCTTACAACAATTACAGGGTCTCTAGTATAAAGCGAGTTTTACATGCGTAGGAATCAATTTTTGGTTTTAAGGTCGAATAATTTGAAACTTAAGTTCCGACGTCTCGCAGGTGTATAGGACACCGGCGAAAGTCCTCGCGTGAAAAACCTTGATTCATTTGGTCGCAGATTTTGAGCACTGTAAAATAATTATGAAAACGAATTCCCAGTACGAATAAATTATTACGCGTGAATCAGTTTGGGGTTTATGTTAGACGTCTTTGGAACCTCATTTGTGATGGTTTTTAGAGTTATAAATGCGTTAATGAATAGGTTATAGATAATGAAAGTATCATTATGTAATAATTTGAAGAAAGCATCAGTAAAAAGTGTAATTTGGAGTGTAGCACTTCCCAATTCGTAATCGTGGACATTGATAGAGGACGAGATGATACATGAAGAGTTCAAAATTTGGGTGTATTGAAGAATGGAGGAGGTGGAGTGGACGGACAGGAAGAGGTATGACGACTAGACATGGAGTGCGAGGAGAGATTATTTCAGATGAGACATGGAAATGACAGAGGGTTCGGATTTAGTGAGTTCTAAGTGGGGAGGAAATTTTAAATACCGCACTTCAGGCGTGAGTGAGAAGGGGGTAAAAATTAGGATAGCATTTATAGAGAGAATGAAAGGGAGTAGGCGGTATTTTAACTTGAAGAGGGAATTCAAAGAAGAACACACCGGAGTTATTCTCATATGCTCCATGGAAACCTACTACTAACTGATAACTTATAATCAAAAGTACAAAGTCCAAGCATGAATAAATCATTAAACGTTTGGGATTCATTTTATGACGGCAAAGATGTCTTTTTAAATCCTCATTTTTGATGGTGCATGGAGTGATAAATGCGTTTTTGAATAGTTTGTAGCTTATGAAAGGATGATTATGTGATATTTTTTATGAAATGTTAACAAGCCAAAAGGATACCTTAAATACATAATCTTCTTCTTCTTAATAGACTTCAATAACTACCCAAAGTTTTTTTTCGCTTCTTAATAATTTCAATGAAATTTCTATCGATGAAACGTGTTAGTTTCACATTTATACGACTTAAATTGCGGGGGCGAGGTCGACTTAATGAATCCTTTCTCTTACCCTTTATCAGTTCCACTGAATGCGACTGATAGAGCTTACCAACGACGCGTCGCGGTGGTATTTATGCTGGATGCACTAGTAGCATAGCACTAGTTTGAATTTAAAAAAATCCGTTGCTCTCCACGCATCCGCTCAAACGCAAACAGCCATCCGGCATGCATCTCAACGGATTATTCATTCTCGTGATTCGGTCCACTCCACAAAGAGCAAACCGCACCCTAAACCCAACTTGCACATCGGCTGCAGACCGCCGCTCCGCAGGGAAGCGTTGATCATAGGGCGGTCCGGGGCACCTTTACACTGGCCGCCCTGCATCGCCATCAATCCGAGACGACGAGGCGTCTCCCTCCGCCGTGCAAACACGTTGGGTGCTCGCCGGACCCGTGAGCACGAGGCGACCGCCGCGAATAAGAGGGCTCGTCCGCAGAGATGACGTGCCATCCAGACCGTATGCTCGCATTTCCAACCCCTAGAGTACATCCCTTCCACCCGGACTTGAATTAACTCTGCCTTTTCCATCTGTCGTACCTACCGTTTGCAACGCTTCGCTGATCCAAGCGGATGTACGCCGTTGCGACACGATAGGATTCAGAGGGAATGTTCACGTACGTGGATATGTAATAAATGACGAAAAAATAGTTTAATAGCAGGCCACCCGCCGTTTCTCGAGAAAAATAGTATCCAGAGTAGAGGGAAAATTGGAACATGGAATTCATGACCACATGGCAGCATTATTAGGTAGAGGAACAGATCAGGTATACATGTGTATCAGCAAATTATGGTAAAAGCCATTTCCATAAATCATGAAGGAGATCGGCCCGCTCCACTACATTGATCGCTATGTTTGTCTAAAAGTGTGTATACTAAATACGTCGCGTGAACTCATACACCAGCAAATAGGTTTGCACCGATAGGATCAATAGTAGAAACCTTGTTTAAAGGGTGCGTCGACATCTGAGGTCATTTTGCACCACACGATATCGTATGCTAAAAAGTGCGTGAAGTTATGCTAAACTTTGTGTAGGAGGCCAGTTACTTTAAAACAATTAATTACCTGTATATATCTTCTGTGAATAGATAAGAGTGAGTCATGGCGCAGTGTCCTATCCTGAGTCTTGTCATGACAACCTCCTCTCTCCGCGTACCCCTGACAGATGAGGCCCACCTTGAAACGTCAGGTTTCACGCTACACAGTTTGTTCCTTGCTTGGGAACTCCAGTGTTCTTTCCACTGGTTTATAACGACGTTTTTCCATGCTACCTTGAGATCTTCGGCAGGTACCAGCAATGTGTCAGGTTCTAAGTCTAAGTAGGATTAATAGGTAAGTGTAGTATCCCTTGAGTTATGTTTATCTTGGATAAGTTACTGTACCCTCCCAGCAGGATCTCCAACCACAGAATTTGAATAACGTGACGTATCCAATGGCAAGGAGAAATAGAGGCGAAGGACGCGTCAAACGCAACAGGAAGTAGCACTAAGGGGTTAGGGAGTATGAGATGCATCTATGTACCGGGTTGGAGTGGTGGCTTGGCAGCTTCCTTCCCAGTCGGTCCAGATTCAAATCCCTATGTTGAATAAAGTAAGGCTCAGTCTCAAAATTTCCTTCCATAACTGCATTATATTTAAGATTTTTCGCATTAATACTCCATTTCTTTATAATATACTGATATGTACTGATGATCCTCAGGTAGAATGTAAAATATTTGGATGTAACAAGTACTGAGCGGAGAGGACATGTTAAAAACAGTTTTACAGAGAATAATAAATGGTAAGCGAGGAAGAGAGGGAGGAACATGAATTTGCCTTTTCCATCTGTCGTACCTACCCCTTGCAGGGCATCGCTGGGATACAGACCGTAGCGACGGATGCAGAAAGAATGTTTCACTACGTGGATGTGTATAAACCATTTATAACCCAGAGCTGCTTCTCGGAGAAATTAAATTTCAAGACCTCTCATTTTGAATATGTTAAATTTTTCTACTCAATCCTAATTATTGTGGCAGCTGCCTATTTCGCCATGAAATGTTACAGCACAAAAGAACACGTGGTTTAAATCTTTTCTGAATATAGCTGAAAATTAATACATTTTTGGTGTTAATAAGAAGCAACATTGGATTGTAATGGGTTAAATGAGAAAAAAAAGTTTTTATTTGACTTCTTTTCCTCATAGCACGGGTTGGTGCGGTTGCTAAAGTGTTTGCCCCTCACCAAGTCGGTCTGGATTCAAAACCGAACAGTGAATAAAATATGACTCGTTCTCAAAAGTTCTTTTGTACGACGCCATATTTATATCATCTTCAAGGCGTTCCGGATTTTCTCTTTAGTTAATTTCCATGTATTACCGTTTAATTCCTTCAGTATAGGAAAAAATGCTTGGATGGAGCGATTGCTAAGCGGGGAGGATATGTCAAAAGCAATTTTACATGTCATAATGATTGGTGAGCGAGGGAGCGAAAGGAAGAGAATTTAAGCTTAAGGCAAACATTTATTATACAAAATGCCCCTCGTTGTAAATTGAGGACTTAACTACACTCTGATGGAGGAAAAATCCAAAATACTCCATATGATACTCCAACTTATATTCACCAGTAGCTTGCTTTAATAACATAAATTCTTTGATCCTTAATACCCAGTCAATTTGCCAGTGTGGTGGTCTACTACCCAGTGGAGTGGGTTCTACTCCCAGAAGGGATTTTTGTAAAATCGTTTTCTTGATTATAAATTATGTGTACTATTATGGTTACCATCCTGATTTTTTCAAAATTTTTGAACCGAAAACTAAACTTTTACATAAGCTTTAAATTTTATAAATTAAATTAAAAATTTTAGGACACAATATACATGCCGAAAAAGTATATGTTGTTACCCCTATCTTAAAGTATAACCATATTCTTTCAGATTTTTAAAATTGGTGGGACAGGGTAAAAAACACGAATAACTGCTTTCTGCCATTTGCATCTATGTATTCCAGGAGGATATTAGATTTGATTGTTGAGAGCAACGATTGTTGATCAGTTTCTAATATTATTGATTAAGAATAAACATAAACATAAACAATGCCATCACACTTAGATTAATCGTAATTATTGTTTATAACCATACTGCTAACAATAAGCTTTAACCTTCCGTCGGGCGCAAAGGATCTGATAGATTGATTTCAGAATGCCCGATCCTTGTTTGAGTACTTTGCTGAGATCTCTTCAAGCTCTGTACTCCGTCCGTCGGATGAGACGTTAAGTTTTAGTACCCTTGGCGAAGGGCGCCTCAAGAGCAGGTTCAAGCCAACGCCATCCTTGCCTTCAAATCCTTTCCTCATGACGTAAATGACTTCTGCTGTCGGTTACCTCCTCCAAATACCATAACATACCTTGTGTATTTATGCTTGCATATACACCAAAGGATCCTGGCTTCAAATCCCGGTGAAACCTTGGGACTCCTCCAACCTAAAGTCTTCGTAGTGGGTGATACACGAGGGAAGAAGACTGAGCCCTCAACCGTGGCTGTGCGAATTTCATGCGACTTTCCCGTTGTCCGAGGTGAACTCAATCAAAGCCTAAATCATTCAAAACGACTTATGGTTTTTACTATTGAATCTTTGCCGTATGATAATCATAGTAAACCTACGTAATACACCGTCTCTAACTTCACTGCGTGAGGCAGATTGTAACGCCTGATTCCCACACATAAACTCTGATATCTTTGTCTGAGATATTATGCTTCTTTCATTAAAATATACACTCGGGAGTTTTCTTAAAGGCGTAAACGTTGGCAATGCCAATTCTTCTTGCAAAACTAAATTTTCAGAAAGAGTTGTAGATATAATTGTTCTACATTGCATTCAATACATTTCATAATAAATGATAATCCAATAAACATGCGTGTGAATTTGTGCAAGTCAAAGTGAATATTAAAGTGTATTATTTTTCAAATACCATGTTTCGTCGCTTTCATTCCATGTGTTGAATTTGATGATGAAATAGCCTTTTAGGCAACTTTGAACTACTCCTCTCCGCAAGAAATTCCGTATCCCAATCTGTATTTCATTTAGTTGCATTCACTAAAAAGAATGATAAAACTCCAGTGGTGATAGTTCCTGGTGTATGAAAAGTAGTAATTGGAAAAAATCATCTGATGAGAAAAATTATTCAAGTGAATATTCTTCACATCATTACCAATTTATGAACCCATGATTTTCCTATAGGATTTGTGAGACTCCTTCGAGCTCACACATTTTGATTCCTTCAGCAATGAATTCCAGGGCACAAAAGCTTTGTTCGCTCATAATTATAGTCTGTTTTATATTTTCTTAAAGCTTTTTCTCTTTAACCTTTTTTTATCCCACCCTTTTATACCAACGTGTCAATGAAAGGCAATTATTTTTACTGTCTATGCTAAAACTTCTTTCACTTAGTATATTGATCCGTGAATCCCGTTCTCATTACATTTACTCGCCTAATACGGTTCGTATTAATTGGAAATTATTGTTGATACCGATTATAAGGACGTCTTCTGTACTTATCGATGTCAACTGTTATGATTTTAATGCGGTGGATATCTCTATACAGATTTTATCTGAAATAGTAAGGCTTTGGCACGTAAAATGCTGCCCATTTGGATCATAGGGATAGAGCAAGCTTTTGCTAAGAAGTTTTCCGATTCATAAATTTATTAAATTAAGTGAGATTTCTTCCTCCGATTGTTTGATCTAGTGAAGTTAATCCATTAAAAACTAATGAGAAAAGTAATAATAAAGTCTTCAGCTAAAATTTTATAATTCGAAGGAATTAAATTCGTCATGAAATACGAAATGGGTGGGGATTAATTTGTCAGTGTAAGCGTCTTTTAAATTAACTAGCATTAAAATTCTGCAAATCCTTTTATTATTTAAGCAACAAATTGGTTCTTACTATATCGAAGTGTATCATGCCTCTAGCTTTTATTTTTAGGTTTTTTTTTATTCTTAAATACATAAAATATATTCTATATGTGGATCAAGGATGAATAATTGAGCAACTATATTATCATACCTTCCATACTACCTACTTAACTCACCCCAAAACAAACTATGGGCTGTCATGAGTCGAAGGATAAGTTTCAAAACATGGGAAATTTCACTAAAAATCATAACGTTGTCATGGAACCGCGGGAGCTTATACCCTTTTAATGTAAATATTCTTATTGCTACCATGTGCAAAGATTATTTATCGGTTTAACCCCATTGACTTCAATTGAGGTGGTTAAGGAAAATAAGTACCATTCTAGTAAAAGAAAACTAAGCTTTAAATCATTAAAATATGAAACATTCTTGTATATAAATCAACACTTCAGTTCCTCGTTATTCACGAAATCGATGCACTGCCATATCATTTTATTAAGTACGATTAATTTAAGTACGGTTTGTGACGCAAAGTAATTTAGTCGGCTAATTAATGGGTAGCATGGGTAGATTCACGTGTAGAAATTCCGTCTATCTTTCGTCACGTCCTACGTCAGCAATGCTGGAGAAACATCATTCCCCTCCCATGCCCTCAGCTCCTCCAGACCTCACCTTCCCAGTAAACTATATCCTCTGACCAATCCCATTTCCTCTTGCACAACATTCCGTCCCCAGCGTCGAGTGGGAATCCGACGGAATTCCTTTCGGCACGCCCTTGCACTCGATTTCATTACGTCAAGTGCACGCAATCACATTTATCGCGGCTGTGATGGGCTACGTGGCAGTTGACTCAGTGCGACCGGAGCGCCACCGACGGTTGAGATTCCTGTGGCGGATGGGTTTAACTAAAGTTGTGCTCTTCGTCCAGAAGGTGGGGTTCATGCCCGAATAATACTGAGTCCTTTTTCGGTACATAGCTTCCTTGCAGAAATACTGTATAGTTTCAATCTATGCCTAGATGAATCAGTAATAAATATGGTCAGATTATGAGAAAATGTGAAAGAACACAAGAAAATGTCTTGATCTTTAAATGTTAAGTCATTATTTTAGAATATCTTGTGCCGTCCCTGTTATTTTCTTAGATGATTATTATCTTCGGTTTTTTATCCCGTCAGTGAGGCTATGGCCATTAAACTTGTTTGGTGGAGTACGATACTGGTCTCAACAATTTCGCTGTCATGGACGTGATTTCAATTGAATAGTCGAGAGAGGTATTCCAATGTTTCAATATGGAAGACAATGAATAAAACCAAACCGACTTACATGCCATAATTCTGCCGTTAATGCCATTGTGATGATCGACACAATAATTCAGATACTAGTTCCGGAAACAGTTTTCAGTGATCGGTTGCTTTACAGGTAACTCGATGGGAACAGAACCAAGATTCTTATTGGCTGAAATAATATAATGGCAATAAAGGTATCCGTTTCATCCGCACGGCTGGGCTTTTACTGTCTATACCTTTCGCCAAATGTCTCGTTTTATGGGCTTGTGAATTTAATTCTCGCTATCAATTGAACGACCTTGGGCAGGATCATTTAACGTGTAATACGGTCTTAAACTGAATTATTTTCCACAGTAGTAACTAGCAAAAAGAAATTTGTGCATTTTTCACATTTTATTCATTAAATTTATTCTATGATAAAATTTGTACAGCATCTTGAAGCATAATTTCTTTCTAACAAAGTGTTTTACTAATTAACCACGCAACTCCTTGCGCTGAAATGACGAGTCTATCTCGTCATAAACTTCCGATGCCAAATCGCGCAATGAGGAGTAACGTTCGCCATCAGATTTCCATAATTTTAGCACTTTTTAAGGGAAAAATAATGTTTTTAAAGTTAAACCATGTTAAAACATCTACAATGCACATAAATAACTCATATTTAATGAAATATGATGCATTGGAAGGAATAAATGATTTCACACGAGTAGCGATAGCTGTGTTCTCCGTGTATAATACATATAATCACTTTTTATTTCACTTTTCTACGTTGATTAAAAATTGTAAAATTTCATTTCACTATTTGCGAAAAATCCATGGAGAAAAAATTATTGGCCTTGACCGGGGATAGAATCCAGATCTCCCGTTCCCGGATCGCGTCATTCTCCCCTGCGGAAAGTTGAGGAATATGGCATACAAGGTAGCATATGCCTCCTTGGTAGCTCAATTGGCTGGAATCGAATTCCGGTAAAAGTGATAATTTTTCTCTCTGTGAATTTTTCGCACTATTTGTTCATTACGGGTACTCCGTTAAATCATCACCGTGGCCAGTCCCGGTATACTAAAATCATTTCATTACCCACCATTCCATTTAACAATAACCACAGAATAAATAAATCGAGGGTATGAGCACGATAATCTGAAATAAGTTGAGATTGAAAGGTTTAAAGTAGCGGAGAGCCAGAATTTCGGAGAATATCTCCTCAATATGGATCTAATCTTATGCTTGCACCTTGAAGTCCTCTCCCGTTACCCCCTTCCGGCTATCTCCTGAGTCTTGGGTGGAAGGAGGCGTCCCCAGTATTAACTCATATCGTCGCGAGCGAACGTCCAGAGCGTGCGTGAGGTAGCATAGATGGCAGCACTTGATCACACAGGCCTCGGCACCGCTTGCCGCTTCCTCCTCAAACAACGTCTAAATTGAGTGACTCGCCTCGGAGGCCGGAATCACGGCTTCTTCCCAGAATTCCCTCTTCTCTTCCCACCATCTTTCCCTCCTCTCGTCTTCATCAAGTCGTCCTCTTTGGCTTGTTTAAGTATACCGGGACTAGCCAAGGTAATAACTTTACGAGAGTCTCCCGCAATGCAAATTTCTTAAACAATTTCCGTTGCACTGGTCAAGCACTCGACCGGAATTCGGGCGATCTACGTTCGTAACCCGGCCAAGGCGAATGTTTTTTTTCTTTGTGGATATTTTGAGCTCTTTAGCTTTTCCCAAAGGGTAAACTTAAGACCCTCACGTTTCCCAAAACCTTTGTAATAATTATCCTTACCCCATGGTTCTTCTTTATTTAATAAGAATAATTATTATTCTCAATTTAATTCGGTGGACCTATTCAAAAAATCACACAGCATAACTAATCGTTCCAAAGAAAGAGAAAAAAAAAATTTTCTTTGGGGTATCGATGACACCCTACGCGCCTTCTGATGTTACATTTCACCGTGCGCCCTCTCCTGGGTTAATAACGTACCTTCACTAGGTACACTGTTCTCGGGATTAACACTGCGTTAATTCTTTCATAACGGCATAACGTTTCAAGCTCCATCTCGGCGCTCATCATTGGGGCTGAATGTTGATTTATTTTTAAAATTTAAATCAACATTCAGCCCTGATAATGAGCGCCGAGAAGGAGCTTGAAACGTTGGCCCTGATGAAAGAATTAACCGGTGGGAATCCCGTGAACAGTTTACCCACATTATTCGCCGGGAAAGCGTCAAATCATATGGTGCCGTCACTTGTTTCTCCTTTTTCCTCTTCCTTCCCCTCTTCACCAACCGCATTTTTTCCTTCCCTACGTCATTTTCCTTGTCTCGTATCCAAGTTATCTCCCTTTCGAATCTACACACGCTTACACCGGTTCCATTCCGTCCCGGCAAAATCGAATCTTTCCATCCGTCTGAGCACATGGCACCGTTTCGTTTTTAACTCATTCCCCGCCTCCTGCCCTGTCTTTCGGTAAGGCCGTTTTACACGGGGCACGTACTTGCACAATCTGACGGGTGTACGAAGGCGCAGTCAAAATTGCGTCGTGTAAATCGGTGAATTGCTAGAACACAATCGGGAATGCGTGGATGTGGGATGGAAAAGTCTACCGCTGTTCTAATAACGTTCATGCATTCGCGCAATTCGACGCCGTTTAAGAAATTAACGTAGTTCTAACCTGCGTAATACCGTGCCCAGTGTAAAACGGTCTTAATACCTATCCCATTTCTTCCTGGTTCGTGGTCGATACTTCAATTAGAAATTCCCTGGATTAAGTGGTGTGCCAAATTCTTTCGCTATCATTTTTTAGCAACTCAATTCAAGACATAGGTTCCTTCTTGATAAATCTCATAGAGTGAAGCAAGAATATCATAAGAAATTGCATTTTTATTTTGACAGCCAGTTTAATGGTTTATCTGCTAATAATTGATTCTTGGTGCGAAAACATTTTTAAGGCAACACCAAGCTAAATTTGATTATCGAACTTAAGTATGCTCCAAAATTTCGTTGGCCTAATAACAGTGCAATGATTTTATGTGTGTATGCTCGATTTTGCAAAGAGAATTTCCGTGTGATGTGGTGTGACGAAGTAGTGTGCCAAATTCTTTCGATATCATTTTGTAGCGACTCAATTCAGAACATCCCTCATGATAATCACATAAAATGAAGCATTTTAAAACAATAGAAAATCAAATGAAATTGTAGTTTTTCTTTTAACGGCCAGTTTGAATGGCTTGATACTGCTGAGAATAGATTATAGGGGCGAATGGATTTGAAGGTAACGCCAAGTTCAATATGATTATTTTATCGAACATAAGAATGCTCAAAATTGTCATTAGTCAAATCAGTGCGTAATAATTGTATGTGCGTAATAGAAAATTAAGTTGGTATAGAATTAGAAATTTTATGATACTGATAATCGATTACCTAGTTCTGGTTTAGTTGTAGTATACTAAGAGATATGGCTCTTAAAACTTATTTTGACTTCCATTTTATCCTTAATCGATTCACTAGTTCATTTTTTCTTGGCAAGCATTTTTTTTAAGTAATTTCAATTTGACTATCGATACTCTTCGAATGTTATGTCTAAAAAAAGTCTATTAGCTAATAGTTTAAATTAATTATGAAGAAGTTTTCATCTTTATAACATATACGTTATATTTTACATCACTAGTACCGTATCTAAATTATACCAGTTTCCAAAGATTACTAATTTTAAGGGAAAGTCATGAATAATTCTGCCAGGAAATAACCACGTGAAGATATACGGGTATAATTCGATAATTTACTTACTCGTCATTCGTATTTGACCTCATTATCTCTCGGGCTCAATAGATAATTGGTAAATAATTCATAATTATACATAGTTTACCGTTTATGAATTAATGGTAAATATTTACAATCGCCTCATTAATATTAGCTCCAGCGCATTAGTAGAATTATCATCTAGCTGGACTAACATGTTAGTACCACACTTGCTATCTGAGCATAATCGAACTCATCGTTCAAGCATCACCAAGCTATCCTATGCAATCAGACGGAATACCCCCGAGAACATATCGATGTACAAGCTGCATTCAGTGTACTTTGAATGTAATGTAAAATTGATAATCCTCTGAAGATAAAAATAGCTCTATATTAACGGATTGAATGAGTGAATAATAAATTTATCGCGCACACTTATTCCATTATCCTATCGAGACTAGTTACTTAAATCAACAAAGCTATGTAGCTTCCATAATCTTCCAATTATTAGTAAGCATTAAGTAATTAAATTGCATTTTAATTGCATGTTTGATGGAAAATAAATCATAAGGTATGATGATATCCTTAATGTGGATTTATAATTCGGTGGATTTACATAATTGGCCATTATATGATGGCTCCTACAAATGAAAGTAGTAGCTTTTGATTCTCAGTCTCTTCAAGTCTATATGGTTTTTGATCGAGATAGGTATATTTAATTTTTCGTGACTGGAGTCAAGGTTGCTGGCTACAATGGTCAAAGCTTGAATGCCAGTGGTAATGGACTGGTGGTCAGTGAAATAACTTCAAAATGAAGTCCCCAAGGCGCCCTTACTTTAGACTAGGTTTTTTTTCACAATTATGTACTCTTCCCATTCTAAATTAAAATGAAATTAACAATGAATACATTGTGGACATTAATTTAGCGTAGCATTTCTTCTTAATCCAATACACTTAACTTAATTTTAAATAACATTACTATGAGGCGAGGAGGAATGGTGATCGATATACTATCATCATTTTCCAGATTTTTCATCTCATAAATTTGTCGTATGATTACATCTATTCTCGAAAAAGTGATACTATTCTTCCATTTAATGCTTATCTGCAAATATCGCTGATCCAATACACTTGAATTATAAATAACCTTACTTTTAAGCGAAGTGGATTGGTGATGAAAATATTTTCGTTCTTTGTCAGGTAAATCAATCGCATGTATTCGTCATATAATTGTATCTATGCATGACAAGCGTTATTTTATTCTTATTTAATGCCTTTTAGTGCTTATCTCCTTAAGATTTCAGCTTGTGAATCAAAAGTGTATTCTTCCAGCGCAGCCTGTATGTTGCGGATGACGCTCACTTAAAATCTTGTGATGAATTGATAAAATTTTCTTTTCTGGGGAGAATAACAGCTAAAGGTTTCAATGAAAATGTTACGCTTTGACTGTCCCCATGGTCGCTCCAATTGAATTGATTTGCACGAGCAATCTGCAAAGGCTTTGAAAGGCTTCCTGCATTGTGCTCTCCAATCGTCGTCAATGTAATTATTCCTATGGTAATGGATTTCGCTCTCCAATGGCGCGGCAATCCAAGCCTCCAGTTAAATGGCCCAGGTGTGAAAAAAGGAAAACGATTTTCAGTTCATTTGTGAGCTTTCAGAAGACTGCCTCTTAAAAAGGATGACCAGTCCTATTTTATTTTAATGTGTATCTTGTTTGTTACGAGTTTGTTACGAGTACAAAGTAATACTCATTTTTGTAAGACACTCTGACGTTACAAAAATTTAACTTGATTCCATTAATAATATCGCTCTAAAAGATGAAAAATGTCAGGCTTGCCTAGTAAAGCATTTTATTTAATTCAACTCATTTCAGATACTTTGCCATCCTAAAAGTTTCTAATGTCTTTGTATGTGAAAGCGTAACGAGTAAAATTTCCTCGAGCATAATTATCAAATCATTGTTGCCCATGTCGAATTTCTGCGAGAGTAAAAAGCTAAATATTTAAGGAGGCGCCATGCGGTTCTGATCAGATGAGGTGGGCTCTAGGCTTATTAGTCTGACTTGTGGTTTTTATTTCACATTCTTTTAATATTTTAAGCATTTTTCTTGACCAGAATTTTGATATAGACTAACGATTGGCAGTCGAGTTTTTTTTTAAGTACTGGATTTTATCAATTATTCTAATTATGCACCTATCTTAAGGAAAGAATTGATACATTTCAAAGAGATATCGGCGTATTAGGAGTGATTATTTCAAATGATGTTAATTTAATTTAACTAAATGATTGCAATAATAATAGAATTTAAAATGATGTAAGACTTTGGGAAAGTTTGAGTAAAAATAATACCTATTTTACCATTTTCTCCTTATTTCTACTCCCAATAGTTATGTAATCATATATTAATGTTGAAAAATTTCACGATTCAAAGCTCAAGGGTCACATCTTGAACAATTCAAGATTTCTATTTTATGTTATTATTGCATTTTAAGTTTAATATTAGAGAAAAATCCACCAAATATGTAAATGATCTCTTTGTTAAGTTCCTCTCATTTTAAGTACTTTGTCATTGTAAAAGTTCCTAATAAAGTTATCTTTGTATTTCAGATGTGGAAGAATTCTATTTTCGTTGCAAAGGTGATGGAATCTACGTGCTCAACGCTAGCAGCGAGTACAATGTGAGTGCATTTGTACAATTGGGTCAATCCTTTCGAAAGGAAACCGATATTTATACTGGGATTCTCACTTCACTCTTTCATTCCTTTCTGCCTTTTATAAATCACTTTTTTCATTTTTAGAGACTCGCTGTTCTCTGTATTTGGATTTTTGTATAGTATGTGATGTTCGTTACGCTTAGAAAATTCATGGAGAATAATTATTTCGGTTTATGGGGTTCCCCTGTTCTAAAATTCCCTGTAGTATCCAGTTTGGTAATTAACAGCACTTTTTGATAGTCCAAGTGACAAGCATTGCTGTATCCTTGATGAAAACTTTGAGTAATGTATAACTGTTTGCGTTGCGTGAGTCCCTTGAAAATGATAAATTAATCTCCTGTATTCTTTCTCCAATTCATATTTATAACGGTCGCTCTAAATTTAGTAGCATTTACCCCGTAAAATGGACGTGAATTGAAAACACACAAATACCAAAAAGTTGATTACATTATGAAATGTACTTTTAGGTAACTATATCACAATCTATCCAAGGAATTTCTTCATTAATGTATGGATACTACTATCTTTTTGAACGATATTTTTACCATTAGTCACAAAGGCTATAAATTTTCTGTGATATTTCACTTCCTTACATATGATAGCACATTTTGTCATTATTCATAGAACATACCATTCAGATTTTTTTAATTGATTGGTGAATTATCCCTATATTCGGTATATAAACGAAATCTTGGATAACAATGGTCATTATATCCTCAATTTGTTTCGATTTCTCATCATTATACATGATTCAACATTGAATTCATTCTGTGCATGTGTGCGGTTATAAAATTCATAACTCCATTTTGACATGTGATCTGTGATCGATATGAATGACCATTATTGGAATGAAAAGGAATATTTTAGCTGCTTTCAAATAGTTTATTATGAATAATCTCTGTACTGAAGTATGGTATTAATCACTTGTTTTTCTCACTGTGCTTGTAATAAGGTATTTATATTTATAATGCCATATCCCTTGTAGGATAGTTCTCTTATGGGATTATGTCTCCTCTTAAGTCTTAAAGAACCCCCTTCTCTGACTTACCACCCATAGAAACTGGTTCTCATGTTTGTCTTTCTCAACTCCTTGTGTAATTTCTTGCCACAGCGAACAGAGGCGTCAGAGAAGTTGCTACCCACACAACTCAAGGGGGTGGTGTATTCACGGCGGGTTAAGCATTTTAATACCCACGAAACAACCAGCATATGGCAGGCACAGTAGTATTCATTCCCTATGCGTGGTTATTTTGCCATGTTATCCCATACTGCGCAAAGCTAATGGTCCCAGACTTTGTGTTTGCTTCGTATTTTTATTTTGCCCGTAAAACGTATCTGTGGTTTATATTTTTGAGGGATCACGTTTTAAAATTTGTGCTTTTAATACTTATTCGGAGAACACATTGTTGTTATGCTATACTTAGCTTTTTTAAACTTCTTTTTTGAAAAAGTGGCCTTGATTTAAACCTTACAAAAAACTTTGTTGGACATTTACTGCCAAGCCCCATTGAAACTTATGTCGTACCAGAACCGTAGTAATTCCGTAAATGAGCACTCCAGCTATAGGTTTGCAATAATTCAGGTCTTCCCGCATATTAGTTAGGAATGAAACGAAACCGTAATATCTTTAGGCTTTTCCGAAAAGGTCTTTATGAATATTTTCAGTCGTACATCTTTAAGAGTTTCTGAGGTAACATAATACTACTTTGAAAGAGTTTCAGGGTTGCCAAATCTTTGATGATTATCTGACAAAAGCGGAGGCAAAGATGAAGCCATGCGCACTGCACGATATTAATGTAATATTTTTGAAACTTGCTGTTGGCGCGGTACTTGAGAAGGGGATTCTATATTGTTTTAATTATTTCGTGATCAATGTATCGCCGAAGTCTCAATGCTTGAAAAATTTTCATAGCCATTTTACAATTCACGTAGGCTATAAGTAAATACTTAAATTCCCTAGTAAAAAAACCGTTAAACTACAATACTGAGCGAAAATCTGCGTAATGTTTGGTCGAATTTCAATTAACGTGAAACTTTGGAATGTTCATTTTTTCCTGCATGTTGCAACCCTGTCAGCTCTAGCATTATTGAATCGTGGATGGATATAAATTCCTTAGAATGAAAAATACCATTGACTCTCCTTTTGTTCTGTTTTGCTTAGACGTCATAGAGCTCAATTTCCCTGTATTTAAATATAATAGGGATTAGAAAAATAAACTCTGGAAAAGATATCGGTGCGGCTAAGGTACATCTCTGTTTCAACACCTTATGTGTGGCAGTTTGCTCTTATTGTCCAGCGGAGGAGAGAGGGATGGCGTCCGGTCCTTGCTAATTTTATATATGGTCGTCCCGAAGCTATGAATTTAATTTTTTCCTGATTTATATTTATCGTTATTTTAATTTGTATTAATTGTTATGATATAATAATTCGGTCTTTCGGTGACAAATTGTCATTTTAGATGCAGGGGCCTAAGCATTATGGCTAGGGGAGGTTTTAGGCGCAACTAATATTGGTGGGTCTGAGGGTTTGGAATACCCGCCAGGGTAAGGGGAAGGTCGGTGGCTCTACCCTAGAAAAAATTTCAGATAAATAGCTCAAAATGGTGAGTTTTACTGCTTTCTGAGGGATATTTTTTCAAACCTTACACTATTCTATAAGCAATATTAATCCAATTAACTATAATGTTTTAACCTTAAAAATTTCTCTGAGCTCTGGGGGAGGGAGTTTATCCCCTAAAACCACCCTCTCGCTGCGCCCCTGATTCCATGAATGCCTCTTGACTTTAAGTTTCCCCCTGTACTGCCAGGATTCCGTGGGCGCCGGCCTGTTTGGGTCTCCGGCGGGCAGGGAGCTGACGGGCGCAGCGTCGGCGTCCTCGGCCTCTTCCTCGACGTCTGGGTGCGGCAGTGGCGGTTGGCGGAGGCGGCGGAAGAAGGTGGAGGAGAAGTTCGCGTCGGCAGTGGCGAACGGCAGCAGCAGCAGTGCCCCGGCGTCTTCGTCCTCGTCGCCCGCGACCCGGGCACGGCGGTGCTCGGCGACTGGGAGCGGGGCCTGCTGCCACCACGCGGACGAAGACGCGGAGAAGACTGGAGAGGGCGGTAAGGCTGACTATAGTGTTTAAACGCTAGGGGGAGGGTAGCTTTTCTGTTTCTTCTGTTTCTCAGCATACTAATGGTCTATATTTAGGGTTTATTTAATAATTAACCCCTAAATAATTAATTGTATATATGTTTAAGTAGCTCTACAGTAGTACATGCTTGTATTATTAGCGGTAAAAATTTACAAATACGCGCTAATAAAAGTTTGGAGATCACCGCTTGGAACCAACCATCTAGGGAGCCAGGAATTTCATTGGGAGGCGGGGGCGGAATATTTTTGAAATACAGGGTACTAAGGAGAGGGTTTTTAACTAATTTTAACAGTTTATTTAAACGAAAAAATTCATTTCCAAAGAAATGTTTTGTAAACTCACGATTCTTCAATGTTTCGTTTTATTTTAGGAAGCAAAGTGATTATGTTATTATATTTCGGGGGGGTTCAAACCCCCTGTATCTCCCCCCTCACTTCGCCAATGGAACCAGTTGCCATCACTTAAACTTTTAAGAAAGATCAACGGATGGAGATGCTTTCTCGATGATATCAATTCGATACTTCCACAGCACAACGCTCAACAATCGCCCACCGAATCAAATCCTCTCATCCAGTAGCCCAACAATACGAATGCGCTCTGCTAGCAGTAGCCGAAGCATAAACGCTTACCTCCAATTCTCCAAGCTTCGGAGGTTTATGCTCTGGATACTGCCATCTGGGTACATTCGTATAGTTGGGCTCCTACATGAGCCGCTTGGCCATATTTACTTCAATGCCTAAAACGTCACTCAAGAAATAAGCTCGCATAGAATGTAGTATAAATTAATGACTTTACATACAAGGGCAAATAAATAGAAGAACTACTTCCGAGTAACCTTCTGCTCATAAAATGAGATCCTAATTTCTATGAACATAAATAATTTTCCTTGTAAATGTCACATACTGACATACTGCACCCTACTGTACTGTACTGTAAATATATGCAAATGCAACTGAGCTTCTGCTTAGCTTAAGGTATTCTAAAGATTTTTTCCAAAATTTATTATCATAAACTATAGTATTTATGTCCTCGTTTTGCACCGATAATATTCTTTCACTTTTCCTTCACTTTCGGGTAAAAATTTCACCCTTAAATTTAAGCCGTTTTACTTAGAGCACGGAATTGCGCAAGTTAGAAGTGCAACAGTAGCTTTAATGCCACCTCACGTCCATGCAATCTCGCATCTGTTCTAGCAATCCACCGCTTTACACGATGCAAGTTTGACTGCGCCTTTGTACATACGTCAGATTGTTCAAGTGTGTGCCCCATGTAAAGCGACCTTCAGAGACGCAGGAAAATTTTAAATAGATGTGTACTTTAAATAACATTGTAATAATTTGGATGCGTCTTTAAAAATATCTCAGTGCTAAGCAAAGTAATGATGTTTTTCCTAGATCCGCATGATAAAATTTTCGCTCCAATGACGATAAAAAAGAAGAGCCCAGGACGGAAGAAGAGAGCTCACCTGAACCCAGTCCGTACGCTCCGAAGAACGGGAATGGAATGTTATGCAAATCGCTTGGTCTCTCTCGCCTCGTATGTGAAAAGGACGGTCCCCATAGGGTAGCGATGGGAATGGACGAGCAAGGAAATAAAAAAGAGAGTCCTTGATAAATAAAAATAGCAGCAGGGCGCTGTCGTTTTGGCGAACGAAAAAGCGCGCTAAAGTAAGGGATTTAAGGGCGAGGAATGGTTAGGCGGAGGCTTTTGAAAGGAAGCGGAGTGCGGATAGGGCAAATGGATGAAAAGGGTTGAAAGAAAGGCAGAGATATATTGCGTGGAGATCGAAGGCCAAGAAATGATAACTTATGGAAGCAGGAAACAGCATGATGGGTCTTAAGAGAGAGACTCGATAAAAATGCTGCACTTATTCATCGTTCTGGTGTGAAAAAGGATCGTATAAAATGATGGTAGAGGGTTTTATTATGCTAAGTAAGGCTTAAACATGCTGTGGAGCTATAAATAAACTATGACCCCTCAATTTCTTTTCTTGTGATGCATAAACACCTTTAAACTTTCCACTTAAGGAGAATGGCTGAATTTTGGGCCTTGGATAATCTGAAAGATGGCTAACATTCTGTGTGACCGATACTTGTTAGCATCGTGTTTGGATACTGATATGAACTTGAGCGCCGGGAAAAGTGGAAATATACTGTGTGGAGATGGAAGGTCAAGATGCTGTGACATATGGATGCAGGAAACAGAATTATGGGCATAAGAGTGAGACTTATTTATTCTTTTGGATAAAAAAAGGTCGCATAAAGTTATTATTAGGGTTGTATTATGCTACCGAAGGATGATATATGCTGTGAAGCAAGGATAAACCTATGATGCCTCTAATTTCTTTGCTTACTTGATAAATCGAGGGTTTATGGGCCATCATATAATATTCCTCCACAGTTGATTTATTTCAAAGCGTGGTTCTTTCAATAGGTTCCCAGGCACCTTAATTATAAAAGAAAGCGTAATGTTTCTACTGATGACAATATATTACTTTTTTATTCTCATTTTAGTTGATATTTCTGTGATTTATGCTTTTTTCATTATTCTTATATTATCCATTTCTATTCTAAAAGTATTCTTTTCATGTTATAGAACATCTTTCTTATGTGTATTAATACCAATATTCTATCTGTCAATTAAAACCCAAAATGTTATGTTTAACATTCCTTGTTATTAGATATCCGAGCAGAATTGGCTGTGAGTTAATGAATAGGTAACTCAGTTAGCCTCCTCTTTGTACATTCTTTTGATTTATTTATCGGATACATCTTGCAGTCGTACTAAATGCGAGCTTTTCACGATCCTGTATTATTTTGTGTGAGATTTTGATGTTTTTTTTAATGCACCATGGATTCAACCGTAGTGTCATTCCCCCGAAGTCATAAAGTGGAGTATACTTTGAATGGGCTCAAAGGCAAAATAAACATACCTTCATTCTTATAGGTTGAGATATTATCATCATAAGATAAATATCGAAACCTATGGTCAAAGTGAATAACAATAGCTGGCTGAAATTTTAATGAAGACGTCAAGTTAAGCCACCTTGAAAGAGTTCAAGGCGAAGTGATGCTGAGGTGAAATTGAAGAAAAAAATTTACGGAGGTTTTGGTGCATGAAATATCTGTCTTTTTACGCCTGACAGAGGCTAATGTATTGCGTTGCAAGAGTAAAAGGCTTGGAGGAAGAGTAGTGTGGTAGTCTTTTGAAATTTGAGTCAGAGAAGCGGACGAGGTGCCGTGAATAAGGAATCCAGGTTTCATTGCAGAGCAAGCCCTGAAAAGGGTATTGGGTGTATTATAGGGTTAAGATAGATGATCTTGTCTCCATAACTGATGAAGTGTATTCATAGTAGCCGTAACGTGTCAATTTTGAAATATATGGGATTGAATCATATTCCATAACCTATTTTAATTTTTTTAAATTTAGATATCCTCAATCTGCCACCATCGGAAGTCCGAGGTTGAAGCTTTTTGTCGGTTATAAATTCATAAAAAATAATTATACTAGTGATATAATGAAACTATAATTTAAAAATATAGATGAAGTATTTATTAATGCATATTTCGTGTTTATTGTTATTCATTCAATATTCTCCACTGATTGTCCATTATATGGTGGAAAATATCGTAATAACATCTAAAGGCTAATATTTTAACTATACCCGATGAAGTTTTGGTCACATCAAATTCATAAAATAAGCTATCAATGCAGCTTTATAAATTTTACGCTATTTTATCTTTAAATACTTAAATGATAAAACAAAGATTTTTCGTGAAAGCTCCTAAAATCCCTCACAGTTATATGAACAGCTTAGTGGTTAATGCAGTTGAAAGTATTCTTTAACATCGACGATAGAAGTATACATTTCTTCAAATTATTTCACTCAAATAGTCTGTTGACGATGACGTGAAAGATGTAGTAATCGTAGTTTTAATGTCTATAGCATTAATGAAGAACTCCCTTAAATATAAATTGACTTTACACTTTCTTGTTTTATGCATTGCTGTGTGGAACAATGCCCATAACTTACCAACGTTTTTCTTCTATTAAGTTTTGCGTAAAAATATGCAAGATGCATAAACTAGCATATAATTTTTCCGTAACTCATGATTTCATTTACCATTTATTTCTATAGTTTGGTATGCGTTTCTTTATAACATAAGCTGAAAATTACCACAGTGTAAATTGTTCTATGCTGCCATTCCAGCTATGATCGCATAATTAGTTTCAAATGAATGTCAAATACCAAATGCTTAGGCTAAATTTAATAAAGGGTTTACTGGATTACATATCAAAAGATTAGCTTTGCGTAGCAGTCTACTCAGCTCCCCTCTCACGGGGGAATATGTGCAACATTCATTTATTATAGATTAGCTAAGATGTGGGAGTCCCAAATTCGATATTAAAAGAAAGCATATTCCTCAGCCATTCATGTTACTTTCATCATGTATTGAGAGGAAAAAAAACATGAAGTCAGTTAGGGGGATACAATAGGTCTTTTTACCAATTTTACTATGCATGATGAGTAAATTGACTTATTTATATCAGTTTTCGATCAATCGCCTACTTCCCTAACTATTTGTGGCAAAATATTGACGGCCTTTAGCCTTTCACAGATAAGTTGATGACGTCAGCAACTCGTGCCGATCAAGCTGCCGCTTCTTCGTTCCTCCCCTGCCATGTGCATAGGTCTCCCATGGTTTGTTGTTCTTTGCGCCCTGAGTGAAATGCCCACTCTGAGCAAGCTACTGAAAGGGCACCGTGTCAGTGTGGTGGCTATTCCTGGATTCACACCCCTTTGGGCGGGTTCAAGTCCCGGTGGTGGCAGTGAATTTTCAGGGGTTAACCGATCCTTGCTTGAGTGTAGTGTGAAAGGCACTCCAAGCGCAACACTCCGTCCGTCGGATGGGACGTTAAGCCATGGTCCCCTTGGCGCCTTCCAATGAAATAAAGTTGATACCGACGCCGGTTTTCTCATCGACGTCCCTTGCGCATGGCGTAAATGACCTCAGCTGCATAACCTCTCCTCCAAATGTCTTGCGTGTCAATGGATCAGAACTTTTATGACGTCACCAACTCATGAAAAAAGGTGTGACAACTTTCGCGTTTTTTTGCTCAATTTTACGAGTGACCTGCTTAGTGAGAATTTTTTTTCTTCATAGTAACTTATCTTTCCCTTTCATATACCCGTTTCCTTCAATGAATACCGGATTTTGGGACTGAATGCGAACGATCATTATTTTACCTACTCTTGCGTCAGAGAATTCCTGCTTGACAACGCAATCCTGGGTTGACTCGATGATTTTTTTGGCGCGGTGAGGAAAGTTAGGGGAGAGGGGTAGGCGAAGGTTGACCAGCTCGAGGGTTACGGATTGACGAGTGGAAAGGCGTTGTTTTGTGTGTACCTTTTGTGAGTCCCCCTTCCATTGAGAGAGATAGGGTAAAGGGTTAAGGGTACAGAAGAGAAAGCAAGAGGCAATGCCGACTCGGGCGAAAGAGTCGCGATGAAAGCAATCCCTCAAGTGGAATATGTTTGCCCTTAGGATTCCGAGCCGGTCGCCGTGTCCCTACGATGCGTGGTTTTTGTATCTCTTGTGTGTTCGTCCGCTGTCCTCACGTCTGTGTCCATGTGCGGATTATCTCCGGGAATAATAGCATGGATTCTGATACATTTTGACATCTCAAATGGAAAAATATTCTCAATTGAGAAGGCTAACATTTAACCAATGTTTCAACTGAAGTTTTATGGTATCTCATGAGCGTTAGTTCACTGTCAATCCGTGTGTGTCCATGTGAGGATTATCTTCGGGGTTTGAAGAATGGATTCCGATAAATTTAGACATTTCAAATGATATAATATTCTACATTGAATTGCAAATCCTTAAACTTGTTGGTATACAAGGTTTCAAGTGATCAATTCTCCCTCAAAAAATTTGGCTTCTTATTTGAACAACGTTTGAACTAAAGTTTAATAGATTTCAGCTTCGTTTTGTTTCCATGGAGGAATATTTTTTGCCAAAAACATAGTTGAGAAGAAAAAATACCTCTTTTTCACGCTGGTTCATTTCCATTCTCTAGCTTTTTCCCTTTTTAATCTGGAAATTAGTATAACCGTTTAAGTACCATATAATTCAATAATACTATCCTTGAAAAAACTCAATTAACAAATCTTCAATCCCTTTATCCATGCAAATGGCGGGTAATTGCTATAAAACTAAAGAGCTAGGGAAATATTGATCTAAAAAATGAAAAATTCTAAGTTCTGCTCCAAGTTACTGCATAAAAATGGTAAAACTGTTGAAGTTAATTATCTAAAATAAAAATTCAAACTCAAATATTTCTTTGTAGCTCAAGCATTTTTCAACCAGAATTGTAAGTAAATAGGTTATGAGATATCTTATTCGATCAATACATCAATGTTATAAATTCAATCTTTAATTTTTAGTTCAAAATTCTATATTTAATCCAAAAATTGATTTGTTAGGTATGTCGCTTCATCTTTCTACACCTCAGCTGATTGGAATCAAAATATGTACTATATCTACACTCATCTGATTTTATATGTATTTTTGAGATTGTTTTACTGATTTCATCGGTATACATTTTAGATAGATTAGACGCAAACATTACTCTATGCAGCTTTCCTCCTGTTATTCTTTCATACATGAAACTCATGGGCCTTCAAGAGACTCATTAAGAACACTAACTAATTTCAGTTTCGAAGTTTAGTGTTTTGTTTTTTGACAGCAATCAACGGTTTACGATCCATAATCTGTTTAAAATACATCTACTGTTACGAGAAACCTACTAAGCTCGCGAAAATTTCATTAAATTGTAAATATAGGCTAGTACGGTTCTAAAATACCATTATTATACAGCCAGACATCCTAAATGTGTACTATGTGCTATGCAAACCACTCCTAAACCCTAAAATTATACCGCCTTACTGATTTTTTAAAGGATTAAATTGTAATTTTGAGAGTTGCCTTTAATATAAGCATTTTCAACGATAGGTACTTAAAGTAATTGAAGTAGATTTTATCAAAGCAATGGTAAACCAATTAACGAGTTAATATTATGACCAAAATATCTGACATTAGTAAAAGCCCTGAAAAAATTAACTTTTTTACAAGAAAACCTGCAAAGCCAACTGGACTATCAATAAATCATGGAATTCATTGTCCAACGATGATTTTTTGTGCCGTAATTTCTGTTTTAAATGATTTCTATGTAAATGTATTCATATGGGGGTACAGATTTATCTTTGTGTGTGAAGACCAACCGTGTGATTTTTTTATTCCGCCTTTGCCTCGCCGTGATGCCACCATAAGTTCCTCTCGTTTGCCGTCTTTTTTTCCTTTGGATGGGTCTGAATGTTGAAGTGAGGACAAGATAGACTCCAGGAGAGTGGAGAGTCACGGCTCATGTGACCCTTGTCGCCGTCCACATGTGTTGGGTCCGTTGTTTCTGTGTACCCGTGAACGTGAGGGTTCACTTCGTATTGGAGAGCGTTTCGTCCAATGTGAGTGGTCCCTGCGTTGAGAGGCTTGCCTTCGGCGTCCGTCCCTTTATTTTTTTATTTCTTTGTTCCTTCTTTGTCAATACCTCTCTGTTATCCCTAGCGTCGGAGGAGAATTTGTCCAGAGGCTTTGAAAACCCAAAGATTAATAATAAAGGTACTCAATATTCACAAACTATTTACGGCTGATATAATGATCATTAAAATGGATGATAAAGATGTGTATAAGCAGGATCGCTTAGAAAATAAGCGACATTAAATAAAAAGAGTCAAATTTCAACATCCAGAAATAACAGCCTTGAAATCAGGAAAAGAGTTATTTAAGCTTACGTATGGAGTGTGGCATTATAAGGCTGTGAAACATGGACTCTTTGCTTTACTTCCATCATCATGCATCATTAGGGCGCTGGATGCCGGATAAAATCGGTTGAAAAATACAGCGCCATCGCCATTCATGCCCAAAAACAACCAAGAATGTTAAAAGTTCACAACTTTGAGTGCATTGTGCCACGTCTTCCCGTAGTCAAATTGCAATAATATTTTATAAGATATGTTTTACAACAATTAGCAAAACATTGAGCGGTGTCTCGAAAGAAAATTGAAAAATAGGGGCCACCCTAATGTCTCATATTGTGGGCGATTAAGCTGTCACATTGTGAAATTAAGCATGTATCATTGTCACGTCCTGTAAGTGAGAAGGCAATTTCAAAGCTGGTAATAGATTGAAGGTTGTATTGCTGGGGAATTTTGAAAAGAACACGTTTTGATATCACTAGAGAATATGTATTACCTGCGGCTAATTGTTCAAAAAGTAAAAAAATCAGATTGACTTGACTAGGATTCGAACCCCCTGATTCGTGGCAAAGGATTGATTTGAAGGGGGATTTGGGAGAGTTATTTTGAGATAAGTAAGAAATCACGGAATGGTCGCCCTTCGAATTTCGTCGCGTTTGGGGGTGGGGTAAAAGGGATAGTTGAAATCCAAAGCGCATGTGCCGTGACCCAGCGAGATTGCCCTTCTCATGTGAGTGGGATTTCAAGGCGTGCCCGAGCTTGCGTTTGCACGGAGTCCTGTGCGAATTTTGTCATTTGTATTACATATACATTGCCCCGTAAACCGACTCAATGAGCATCTGGCGGAAGGTTTCAAAAACACAATGCGTTAGCAGAGAAAATACATGGAGACAAGTGTAATGAGTTCAACGTAATATTTTTTTAGTTTGTTCTTATTTAATGTCACACCACCGAAAATAGCACAATTTGGCCTTTTACATTGGGGTTTTCGTAACATTTTACGATTATATGTACACGAACATCCGTACCCTAGATATGGGCAACGTACCCAGGCAGGACTTGAATCCATGACCGTCAGTTTGGTAGGACTTTTCGCCGTCGCCACCGATTAATCGGAGCCCTTTTTATATTTTTATTTCTAGATTTTCTATACCTATCCGTTTAGCAAAATTTCTCGCTTAATTATTTTTTTCTGTCAAACCAAGAATAAAGCGGAGATCGAAGATAGTGTTTTCCGCTGCTCAAGAATTATAAGCCTGGGACGTAGCATCCGAGTCTCTAGCGACCCCATCCTAAACCGTGTACAAGTAGTGTAGGATTTTCATGGTAACTCGTAGCAGTTTTTCATGCATTTTGCAGGTTTCCTATGGATGGATGCAGTTCATAGGCCAAGTTCTGCTGGATCCATATGCTCGCTGTGCATTCTAGGCGTGGCCTGACGAGTGCAAATTAGCACCCCTTTTTCCGCCTTATCATCCGAAAACCTTCCTGCAGCACACTTGATGAATTTATGAGCGTATTGAAGGGTTGTTGTAATTACACTCAATCTGAGGGCCTTGGATACTATAATTCTTTCTGGTTTCCAGGTCTACAATTGATTCCTCTATATTATACATCATTTAAGTCCTAATTCGATACGGAATTGTCCACAAATCTAGTGATTTAGCACTTATCTGAGATGATAATCATTAGGAAAGGTATGGTTGCTTGATTTAAATATATGTGTGAACAAAAAAATTAAAAACATCAGAATATAAAGATGGAAAATATAATTCGTAGTGTTCAAACTTTGCTTTGTCTTAAAGTTCTGGATATTGGCTTAAAGTAGTTGTTAGGGTTGGAAAAGTAAATCTGGCCAAAAGTTTAGGCTGAGAAATTTAGTGCTTAATCAACGCTCTAGATGGTCCAGACATTTCCACGAATTCTTAAAATGGATTGGAATATTAAGTATTATCAGAATGTTTTAAATGATTGGGCATCATGCACTAACTGGTTATACATAACCTTTATGTTGATAGAAAATTATGGTAACTGAAAATCGGACTAGAAGCGTTTCTATTCGTATTACTGTGATTATGATACTTCTACTGCAAAAACGCTCAACAATCGCCCACCGAATCAAATCCACTCATCAAGTAGCCCAACAATACGAATCCGCTCATCTGGTAGTGTCCGGAGCATAAACGCTCACCTCCAAGCTTGGAGAATAGGAGATGAGCGTGTATGCTTCGGACACTGCTAGCTGAGCGGATTCGTACTGTTGGGCTACTACATGAGCGGATTTGATTCGGTGGGCGATTGTTGAGCGTTTTTGCAGTGGAGGTATCGATTACTTACAAGGATGTAAGATATATTTTTCATGAAATAAAATAACGGATAATTCTCCTTTACTGCAAAAAGCGTGTTTTTGTTGAATTTTCATGAATTTGGTATGTGTGGGGTATGTTTACGGGTTTTCTCCGCGTTATCCTCTCTATTTCTCCTGCTGAGTTCTAGGCTTCCTCAGACCAGGCGGAAGTTGCTACGGCACCAAAAATCTCATGGAACCGCATGAATGCTTTTCTCAGATTGATGAATTCTTGGGCCCCGATTGTTTAATGACGGGAAGCGACGTTCACCTTGGAAGGCTTGCTTCTATGAGCTGTAAATTGTAAACTCATGGTCACAATGCGGAGTATCTCGCCTTATGATTCTTTCCACTGCTTTCCGAATTAGCATGGGTAATTATCTTCCTTATTTGGCCTGGCTTTCTGGTTAGTCAAAGTCTATGACTCGTTCGGGTTCTAATGAGACTTACTCAGCCATGGATTTTTTATCTCCTCGCTTTTCCTCAGGACATATATAGTGAACCTTTGTTGATAATTTGCGTGTATATCGAACTCGCATCCTCCATTTTACCTCCCATTTTTCTCAAATATATTTTTCAATAAATTGATCACAGGTAAAAACAGACGAGAAACGGAAGCTGCGCAAGAGTCATCACCATAAGGCGTTCAAAATTCGCAGTATGATAGAAAATGCATTTCAAGAGGTTTATGATTTTGCGTCTTATGGGCCTTAGTTTTCCAGATATCATCGATCGACAGAACTAGTAAAAAGACGTGATTTATGAAACTCGCGTCTCAAAAATATCGCATACAAATGGGAATATAGCTCCATTTATATATACTAAGACTTTGTTTCTATTCTCGAGGAAGAGCACAAAATGAGATGTTTTGCCATTATATTGCGATATTGTTGTATCGCGGGTTGCACAAATGTAAGACTTTTACTAAGTACTTTTTATTGATGATCTCACGAAAGTTAATGCTTGCGCAAAATACTTATTTATTATCATCTTCTAACACACTCCGAAGTTAAAACGCCATCTGCTGTCGACCATTGGGTACCTCCCCTTGTTATTTTTATTATTATTTTTTAATCTCGAGATGTTTTTATTTGCATAGGATAAGTCAGGAAATAAAATAAAATACACATATATACGCATGCATATTAGTTCACAAACA
The DNA here is from genome assembly GCF_921293095.1 of Ischnura elegans. Classification (NCBI taxonomy): domain Eukaryota; kingdom Metazoa; phylum Arthropoda; class Insecta; order Odonata; family Coenagrionidae; genus Ischnura; species Ischnura elegans. Next base: position 28,355,468 of record NC_060254.1, on the reverse strand, counting down.
TCATATGAATCAAAATGCTGTTCTTTTTGAATAAGTGCAGAGTATATATCACATAAATATAAATTTCTGAACCAAATAAATGAGTATACAGCCATTTACAAACAAATGTATATGGTTGTACATCTGTAGATAAAATTATGAAAATACAAATAATTCTTCCACAAAATGGAAAGCAATATCAGTCAGGTAATTTTTTAACTGGGTTTCCGAATCTGGAATAGAATTTATACATTTGATTGCAGGAGTTAAGTAGTTATAAAATAATACTCCAGCATATTGAGGGCTTTTGGAGTAGAGCTTTAGGTTGTGAGGTACTATACTACTATAATTTTTCCGTCCTGTATCATGATTGTGTACATCCATGTTTACTTTAGTTCTAGAGCGGTATGTTTCTTCTTCATGTACCTTACCGAGAAATTTATAGCAATTCATAGCTGGTGAAAGTTAGTTTCTCAAGTTCCTTAAAAAGAGCTATGCATGAGTGATGTCTATTTAACACTGCCTTAATTCTCTCAGCTCATTTGTGCAGTTTAAATAGCCTTCAGCTTGGTGGGAGTGACCCCGTTCCCTTATTCATACCCTTTCGTAATAAAAATTAAATTTCGTCTTTCAATAGGTTGTCCACTTTTTAAAACTCTAAATACTTGTTATTGGTGATGTTTTTCCGGGTCTATTTATAATTGTTCCAGGAGGGAAGGTATGAAGGGTTGAAGGAGTTGTCATTTTATTTTGGCATAACTTCAGAACAGGATGCCGCATATGGCTGATTTTTAAGCCACCATCCCTGTTGAAATACCTTCCACGGAAAATATCATTTAAAAAGTCCTTACAAAAATAATAATATATCCTTATTACCCAAGAAAAAGTTACCACCAACGGCCACGAAACGTCGGGCAACAAACCAAGTAGGTTCGCGGGGCACAAAAGAAAAAAACATCACTAATATCCGCATATACTGCCTATATATACTACCCTCATAATACAATGACTCGCAAGGGCTTAAACCAATAACTTCTTGTTGTATTTACTCACCTTTTCTGTTCTTTGTGCCGTGGGCAGCTGACGACGCGGACGGGTCGCCGGCGGCGTCAGGCTGTGAGCGGACATCCGGCCTCGACGCCCTCTCGGTGGCCTCGCGAGTGTTCCGCTGCGTCTTGGCGGCTGGAGTCCGGGGCGGCGGGGAAGGAAGCGAGGCTCCGGACTGCAGCAGCCGGCTGCAGGTCCGGCGGTCCAGCGACGAGATCTTCGAGGAGGCGGCCGCACTGTGGGGTCTCGGATGCCAGATGAGCGACAACTGCCGATGCATGGACTGCCAGGTACACGCCCCCTCTAAAAACCATTTCCGCCCACCGCAGCCATATGGCTATATTCTACCATTCTGAGCTAAACGAGGCTTTTGAAGAGTACCCGAACTTCCATATGCTGTCGATTAGTCACAGTTATGCATGTTGTCAATCTTGTTATAAATATGTTGTAAATCTTGGAATAAATAAGTCCACTTATTTGCTATTTTCAGCCGGTTGAATATGCAGGTAGGCGTGTTAATTAATCCTTCATCGTACTGCTCTGGAATTGCAAAGTTAATTTAAATTATCATTAGGTTAAGGATATTTAATATTCTTCCATTCTGTATACAAAGTCAGGTACCTATGTCACTGAATGGAACTCATTATCATCATCGTCATCGTAACTATAAAGAAACTATTTTGAGCATTTTACTTGCGATGGTGGGTTTTCTCTTCCATGATATCTCATATCTCTTTCGTGGTTATTGATTTTCGATCGAATGCAGTCTTTACGTATTTCTGTTTTCTATCTATGATTATATTCAAGTCCTGCGTTTATTAATACCAATTCGTTAGATATTATACACGAGAGTAAGGTGGAAAACATTGCAAAAACCTTTATAGTATCGAGCTGGAAAATGATGGTTGGCAAGGCTAAACTCAGCGTCATTTCACAATTTTGCTCATATGAGGTTTTCAGTTGGTCACTTTTTAAGCTACTGTAAGAATGAAACCTTCATCGTACTATTCTAAACCATCATGACTCAATTGCCTTTTTAATTTATTTTTCTGAATCACATCAATGAAACCTATTATAATGAGTGCTTCATTTTGAGACATCTTTGATTTTTCAGAAACCGTCGTTACGCGTTGTGTTATACAAAACTTGAAATCATACTCCTCAGCTGTATTTCTACAAGCAAGGAATGGCAATGCATCAATGATTTTCTAATTGTACTTCAAAGGCTATTTAAATTAAGCAGAGATGCAGATTAAATTGAAAGAAAATACAGTTGCCTACCGCCAATTTTTAAATTGTCTCACGCTGAAAACTTATGTCAAGTCTTGGCAGAATAATATCAGCACTGTTAAAGTCGTTATATCCGACGAAAATAGAATTTTTATTAATAAGAATTAATGTATTTTTAGCATTTTGTCATCGGGAAATAATTTATGCATCCTTTTCATAAAATATCACTCTTCCTCATCTATTCCGTATTAATTCAGCATGTCTCCAAAGGACTCTTTAAAACAGAAAAATATTCTGGAGTTATTATTTCTCGTTTTTCATAACACCTTGTAGCTGTAACTGTAGCGAAAATGCGAATAAATTACCATCTTCTACATTTAATATTGCTTTGATTCCATTGATGTAATGACGAAATTTTCTCATCACTTTGGAATTAACGCCCATTTTCGATGACGTAGATTTGTGAGTCTTTTTATACACCTATCGCATCAAATATTTCGCTGTCATGGCCGTGACGAAGCAAATTTTGGGAACTCTAGCCATCATCATATCCCTTTCAGAACAAGCCCCGACATAATCCATTCTTGACGCAGAGTTCCCTGTTACTGTCGCCTCCAGGAACTAGGTAAACATCAACTACCGCAACCACCAAGGTTGGTTAATCTCATTGAAGTCTGGAAAACAGATTCCTCTTACCTGTGGAAGGGAGCAAAAGAGACGGGTGGCGGGGAGTTCTCGTGATGTTTCGGGAGTTTTTGGTCGGATGGAAGGTTTGCTTTGCCCATCTTTCAACGCCTTTTCCTTCCCCCCCGTTCCTCATGCGAACTACCGACAATCAACCACACCCCCTGGCACCGACCTTTAACGCCTCGGGAACCCCGCCCCCCTCCTTACATATTCCCTCTCTTGCTTTCCGAAATTTCGTTTTCCTTAAAGACTTCAGAGTCCTGCAGGCACACCCTCTCACTCATCCGACGGCTGATTAAAAGGCAAAGTTGAGCAGAGATGTGGGAACGCTCGGAGTCTACCACCTCCCTTACCAGGTAGGCAGGTAGGAGGAGGAGGAGGAGAAATGTTGAGAAGCATTGAGAATGAGGTTAGGCGGAGGTGGGAATTAGTAAAGATAAGAAGGAGGAAGAGTGTAGGAGAAAATATGGGTGTGTGTGTCTGTGGGGATGGGGTTTGTTTATGTGCCTAGGGTTTGGGATTTGTGTGAGGGGCCTTTCCCTAAGGGTATGGGGGAGTTGTTTACGGGGCAGGGAGAATAGGGGTACGCTGAGAAAGGTATCGAGGAGAGAGAAAGGGTTCGGGGGTGAGGATGAGAGTTGCGTGAGGTGGATCGAAAGATTGAAGGTTGAGGTTTGGGGATAACTTTGAATTTAGGGGGAGGAGTGGTAATGGAGAATCGTGCAGTGCGTCAGCAAGCGACAAAACTTCACACCGCAAAGAGAAGCCTACCTACACGGCATATGGCATCTTCGATGGAAATTTTGTTGCACAGAATTAAAAATATAGTAAAAATGTACGAATATTTTACAAAAGTTTTGCATGAATCATATAATTTCATTCACTAATCAGTATGGAAGACCTAAAACATTTTATTATATTTATTATATTAGTTATTATTGCCTATTATTTTTATTATATTATTTCATTATATTTACCATATGTTAAGCTTTAACAAATTATGTTTATATGGGAATACGGAATGAATGCACATTAATTTCCTTTCCCTTGACTCGAGCACTTTAAACACACCTTAAGATTTACTCATTATATGGCAATAAGCTTGCGCTAAGTTAGCAATTGTTAAAGTTGCTGTCGGTTTTCATGATTTGTAACAACGGACGACTTTAGAGAATTTATAAATTTTGAATAATGGCATTTAAAATGCATCCGGTGATCGAGTGCCTCATTATTAAATGAGCTTATTAATTACATTAAAATTGCGTACTTAAGTATATACTCGTTATATTTTACCATATTGTATTTAATAATATCCATCCGTGCCTTTCCTCAGTAGACAAGATATGATTACAGTGTAATTAGGACGTACTACTTTCTCAGTTAATGATTATATTAGAGGCTTTTTGGATGACCCTTTTGGTCATGAACTGCTGTTGCTGGAGATCTATTTGCTTCATATCCTAAGGTTTATTATTTATAGAGTTCCTGCCAAGGTAAAAATACCGCAACAGCCTCCATCTCATTGAAAGCATTAAACACATTTTAATTTTCATGCACATTCTACATTCTATACGTAGATGCTGAAAATAAGTGCTTAATAGTTGATTAATCATTGATGGGGACTAAGATTAATGACTGGTGAATGATTTTTGAATGTCTAAACTCATTAAATCCGTGTCTATCACTTTAATGACGTGAAATTCTTGGGAAAGTAGCATCTTGCGGAGGATGGGTAATGCCAAGTTCATCCATTTAGGCACCTTATATACATCCCTAATTATCATCGATTGAGGCGTGGGAATAAGTATGACTCAGTAAATTTATCATTTTCAACGTATTTATGCATACACTTTCTTATAAATTTCATAATATTCTAAAGTTTAATAAAATCAATTTTATTTGCAAAGTATTGAATAAGGCATAAGAAATAGAGAATTTCCGTTATGCTTCAACTTTTTGAGAAACTATAAATTCGTTATTTGACACGCACATCATTTAAACGGCTAGCAGGGGCGGACTAAGAGGGGTCACAAGGGTTATAATCTCCTCATTAAAACACCCCTCTCTCCAGGGTGGTATTCCATACTCCCCAGACCCAGGTCATGGCCCCCCGCCCCCAAATTTGATGCTGAATCCGCCCTTGGCAGCTAAGGGAGTATCTTGCGGAAAAGGTTGGAAGATAGGTGGTTGATGTTCCGTAGTATGGCCAATAAACAATTACGATAGTCAATTAGTATTATATAACCAACGGAAGATCCACAAATATCGTATTACATTTCTTTCTACGTAGGTAATCTACCTTCTTCATCATCTTTTCCTTATAAAACTCTTCTCCGTAAATTTTCAAGCATTGAGCATGAAAGGACTTCTTAAATCCATTTTAATAATGTTAAACCGTAATGATTCTTTCAATCTGAAAGATCTGTGGGAACTTTTCGGTCAAAGGGAGCCTTATGTCATGGAAATCCGTACTTAAATCTCATAATTTATTTCCGAGGATATAAATTATGAGATTTAAGTACGGATTATCTTATTTTGATATTGAAATTATCTTATTTTTAAAGAATTTTTTGAAATTAATATCACGATTGGATACCATTTTTTCTGCTTGATGAAAACGTTCGTAATACCTCTCACATGACTGGGAGTCCGTTTGTAGTTATGACCTATTTCAATGATACATCATTTAAATTCATTTGTCTTTTTTCTGCTGACTTGATGTGAGCTTTGAGTTGAGAAAGAACGCCGTGAAATAACTATTTTTCTTATTATCTACGGTATTGGTAGTCGGCTTTTTGGTCATGGGCAACTCCTAAACTTTGATTTTCCGTTCTCCATCTTTTAACCGATGGGAACTCCCGAGTTTACTGCCTTCATCATCGTAGAGAGCACGTACACTTTATAGCTAATCTCCTCTTACCTTTCCCTGAGGATATTAAGCGTGACTCATATATTCTTATTCATACCCGATCTAGTCCTTTGAAGTATTCTCCCACAAACGAAAAAAATGTCCACCCTCATTTAAAATACTTTTAAAATATTTCCTTTACTTTTTCACCAATGGCCATTAAAAATTTAATTTTCTACAAAATGTTATTATTTAATTTGAAAATCAGTTACTGGCTAAAATACTAGAAGCAATGTTTTTCTGCGCGTAAGATATTTATTTAGAATAAAAATTAAATGGGATTAAAAAAAAGGTTCATTTGTAATGAAGACGGTGATAAATATTGGTTGCACCTTCTGTACCCGGCGGACTTCGGCAATTATTTTAATACAGCTGTTTTAAAAATACGTTATAAATATACGAGGGACGTTTTCTTTCAACCTCCGATAGCTCAGCAAAACCACCACACAAGCGTTAGGCGGGTACTGCGATGGTAGGGCAACTGCGCATCCTCCGCACCACACGCTCAAGCCATTTCTGATCTTAAAGTTTTTTGTTTATGGCTAGCAGCAACCTCATTAACTACACCGTCTCAATGGATTCACCCGCCAAGTGTGCACTGCGAAGCGACAGCCAGAAAACTCGCCGAATGGCCTCAGAATTGACAAGTCTTGACATTTATGCCGATAAAAGAGAATTTTTCTTTAATGCAATTTGGATAGAGTATGAAACATTACACCCATTCCCATTAAAAGCAAAAGAGGAGACATGCTGGCTTTAGGAAGTGTTCTGATCAATGAAAACGACCGTCATCTCTGCGCTGATGCAGTCCAACTCCTCCTTGAGCGATATCAATGGGATATTTTCGATCACCCGCCGTGCAATACCGACATAGTGCCGTGTGACTTCCACCTAAACACTGAAGTGAAGAAGTGGCTAGGAGGGAAAGGTTTTCAAACAGGCTTTGAGCTTCAGAACTAAGGCACATTTCATTGGAGGTCACTGGCGGCTTCATTGCATGAAGGAGGTATAGTAAAAATTGTCCACAGACACGACCAATACCTCAATTGCCGAGGCAATTGTGTCGAAAGGGTACCACAAGTGTGCTCAACATGTAGAAATGAAATAATTTTTAATCACACACTTTGTCCTCTGTTTATGACCCATCGGAGGTTGAAAAAACATCCCTCGTAATATCAGCACCAGATTCTAATCAATGTGTCAGGTAAACTGTTTATGGAAAAATATTTTGCTGAAATATATATTTTGTGGGTTTTCCGTCATCGATACATTACGTTTGAAGTATTTCACATGTGAAATTTGTGTCTTTTAAAAAAAATACATAAGAAAATTTGAAAACGATTGAATGTTCTTTAATAAACAGTCATGAAAAATGCTGTTTCTACGGTTAAATAATATTAGCACCAGGTTCTGATCAAACTTTCTGGTAAACTCTTTACGGAAATAATTTTTGCTGAAATATCTATGATGAGAGTTTGCCTTTATCGACACCTTACGTTTCACACGTGCACTTATACTTGGAGCATTTCACAGAGACATGTGAAGTATTTCACGTGTTCCCTCTAAAAATACACATACGAAAATTAGCAAACACGTGCATGTTATGAAATAAACAGTCATGAATGAAGCTGCATCTACGGAGCATATCTTTTGCCGTATCCTATTTTCGCTCAAAAACCTCTTTACTTCCGCACAAAACGTCAGGGGCAACAAATTTTCCTTCCACCACCCCTCGTCGTCTGCTCTTTTTCAATTCTTCATGGGTGGACCGCGAAAAGACTTCCCGACAAACCCTCAGAAAACTCCTCCTTCATATTTCCTGTGGAGAGGGCGTCTTCCGCACCAAGCTCTTCTTCTTCCCCACTTACTTTGTACCATCGAGCCGGCGTTCTCCATACTACTTCTCGGAAAACCTTTAGACTTTTCGCTTCCATCCAACCTCCCCACTCCCATCTTCTCTACCCTAACATCCCTCTCTTTTACGCGGCATTCACCTGAATACCTTTCCTTCCAGGCTTTTATAGTTGGTCATATTTTTTCCCCCAAAAAACTTTTTCTCAAGCCTTCCTCCATATCTTCTTCTTCTCCTATATGTTATATCTTTTCCCTGGCAGGCTAGTTTTCTCAAAACCTGTCGTATTAGTGGTGGTGTGATGATACTTGTTATGACGCCGCTTTTAACATTTTGAGGTATCATTGGTAATGGAAATAAAGGAATAAAGCTTTGTAGGGTACACTCGTATATGACATTTATCGACAAAATTATTTCTATCCATTATCACTATGGATTCCCCTTTATCTTATTACAATTTTGCCTTCTTTGCCGTGCGTACTTCTAAAATATAACTGATAACTTCAGGCTTGACTCTAAAACCACTTCATATTGGAAATAAAATAATAAAACTTTATAAGGTTCATTTGTATTGATAAGGTTTCACAGAGTCAAGCCTGAAGTTATCAGTTATATTATTGGTAGTGTTTTGTGGAATTTAGAGGATATTTACAAATGGACTTTTACTAATAGCTTTATTGCTCTTAATAATTTCCTTAATTATTCCTTGAATGAAACAGTGCAATATGAAGAAGAGTTTTTAGTGGAATTTAGAGAATATTTACGAATGGATTTTTACTAGAAGCTTTATTGCTCTTAATAATTTTCCTAATTATTACATGAATGAAACATTGCAATATGAAAAGGAGTGTTTAGTGGAGTTTAGAGGATATTTACAAATGGATTTTTACTAATAGCCTTATTGCTCTTAATAATTTCCCTAATTATTACTTGAATTAAACATTGCAATATGAAGAACATACATCACATCGTGCCGCATATCATGCAAATACCCTAAATATATTAGTGTGTGAAAATATTAAGCATTATGACGCAATATTGTGATGAATGGATCACTAAACGTGTATTTCACAGTAGGTTATCTATATGAGGGCTAATTTTTTAATGAATTTCAATAAAATAATAATACCCTCTCATTCAACTAAAAATATCGTACTTTTTCTGAAAATTCTATGAAATAACTAATTTGTAAAACGAAAATTGTTTCGAGGTATTTGATGAAGGTTATTTTTACGTAATTGCCATATACAAGAGCAAACTGAGATGAATTAATGGAAGCCTCAGCATAGCATGGTACAAGTCTATTTCACTTTAAATGGAAATACCTCGCAGTTTCCTCAAGAATATGATACTGTAGTAATGGCCGCTGGAATCATGATTTTAAGAAAAGAAGATAATTTTTTTGAAAGGAAGGAAAAAATAAATGAAAAATATCGGAAAAAGATTGGATGAAGTTCTTCCGTTGTATCTAAAACTTGAATTATCCGGCTTTTTTCACCGAGATGAGAAACTAATAGGAGAGAAAAATTCGGGGCTTCCACCCGATCTCTTTGATGTGTAATGGGAAAGTAAATTAATTTCCTCTCCCAAACTTTCCCGCTACCAATTTATTTAAGATTGCCTAGAAGGAAAATAGTGTCATTTACGAAATTTAGGCGGAAAATGTTTGGTGAAATTGCTCACTCAGAATTGTTTTGATCCGAATTTGGAAATTACATGCAAGTAAATAAATATAGTAAATAGATTTTATGAAGGCTTAATTTTGCATAAACTTACAACTTTTTTCTACTGATGGTGTTCATTTACTTGTACAGAGATACTATAGCAATGTAATACCATTTCTACTGCATTTCCTTCCGCCAAATGCAATTGTATACATACCAGCAGTTTCCTTAGCATAGATTCTCTGATTATACATACATAATTTTTTATCGGGCTTCACCTTGGTTTTCAAACATTCTCGTGAAAGTATTTAAGCACGAAAGCATCCACGTTAATAGAATAAAATTAAAGTTTATTTTGAAAATATTTTTCTGAAAAAAACCATTGTTTTTCGCCACGAGAAAATTATTTGAGGATACTGATTGGTTAACTGGTCCAATTTCTTTAGGTGTAGTGGCTTGGTACCATGTCAATCAAATCACTTGAAATAAAATTATTAAATTATTCCGCTTTCATGAAAACAAAGAAACGATGTGAAGTGCTATATCGTTCAAATAATAGTACTACAGTTGATGTAGAATAACGGAGTAGTTATTTCTTTCCTTTCATAATGTCTGTTCGCGTCACTGAAATCACGTCGTATGATACTTTATACTCTTATTTCGTCCATGTATTATGCAGAGTATCAATACGCTTGATTTAAAATTTTTCACAAGAGATATTTCGTTTTCCTGTCCCTAATGACTTTATCCCAATTGTTTGTCACTTCGCTTGAACCAAATTAATAGATTCCTCGTAAAAAATCATTTTGTGATTATTTTTGGTACTAGTTGAGGCTTTAATACTATTTTTGTGCTAACATGTGGTGAAAAAGTCTGGTCCAAGATAGTACAGTCCTTTCAATGACAAAGACATCATTAATAACATAGTTTACTACTGCTCCCTACCGCATAGCACTGAGTTTATTTCTTCCGAAGTCATAGATCTTCATTATTTTCCCTACCTTTAATTTATTTAAAGAAACAATTAATGTAAATGGTATATTTTTATTTTAAACCGTAAACTGTTTAGGTAATTGTAGTAAATTGTAACTAATAACTGTCAACAGGCTATTCTTTTCCAAACCAGCCATTCTTACCCACCACTAGAACCCACGAGATAAAAGATTTGATGCTATTCCGTCACTCACCAAATATCGACTTAACCTCCGATATGTATTAATATTTATCTTGTATATTAATTCGGAATTATAGATGGTGAAATTTTACAAATAATTTCCTCAATGTTTCCCTAAAAGAATTTATTTTATTTTTTTATAAAAAATGCTCTGAACACATTTCTTCTCATACTCAAGTATAATATTCTCAAAATACGAGTCAATTCTGCCGATTAAACACACCTCTACCAAGTTTCTAAGCCACCCAGTTGGACATGACGAGTAACGTCTCTGTGGAACGAGTGTTAGCTATCAGCAGTAAGAGCCCACATTTTTCGTTTCAAAAATGATCTTATTTTAAATAATTTTCTGACTCGAGGTAGGCTTAGTAAATTACCTTATTAAAGCACTATGCACCTCATCAACTTTATGACAATATATTTTAAAAATCAATTATATTTTTTATCTATTCAATGAAATTTTTCTTGCACTTTTTAAATTAACAAAATCGATTAGCAACTATATTTTTGATTGTGAAATTTAACTTGGGAGGTAATCTTATCTTGTGGTGTTCTGCCCGTCGGCAGGTCCCCCCCGCCAATGCTGTCTTCAATCTCTCCTGTCTCCGGCCATCTCCTTGAAGTCTCCATATCTTCCAATTTTTATATTGTCAATGAACTTCAGCCTTCTCCTTCCCCTTCTTATGACCCCTTCCACCGATCCCTCCAAAGCTACTTTCAAAATGCCATCCCCTCTCATCAAATGTCCCAGCCAGTTTCCCTTCCTTCGATTTATTTTTTCCATCAATGTTCTTTTCTCATCTACCTTATTTAACACTCGGTCATTCCTAACTCTATCCGTCCACCGTATTCCCTCCATCTTCTTCCAAACCCACCTCTCAAAAGCCCCAATCCTGTCCCTGTCTCTCTTCCCCATCGTCCAAGTCTCACATCCATACATAAGCACACTCCACACATAGCATTTCACCAATCTCTTCCTCAATTTTAATTCCAGTGCCTTGTTACACAAGGCTCTTTTCTTCTTCTTGAAAGCTTCTTTCGCCATTCCTATCCTTCCTTTTATTTCTCCTAACTTTTCCAGTCTTCAGTTAACAAAGTTCCCAAGTAGCTGTAGCTCCTCATATTCTGTATTTCACCTTCTTTTGTCATCACCCTCATACCATCTACATTTCTCACTTTTATCACTTTAGTCTTCTTAACGTTTATTTTCATTCCATATGTTTCCATTCCTCCCTCCAACGCTGTTACCAATATCTGCAATGACTCTGTGTCCTCGGCTAAAACCACCATATCATCAGCAAATCTAATGCACCTTATTTTTACTCCACCAATACTTATTCCCTCTTCTCTCTCATCCAATGTCACACTTATCATGTCTTGGGAGGTGTATTTTTATAAAATATACTTCATATTGGCTTTAATGTCTTATTAAGCCTATAAAGTGTGACAAACGACTAAAGAGTAAATAAAGTCATTATTAATATTCATGAATGTCATTTCTATTCAATGAAATAAGGGAGAACGTAACGATCGGAAATATATCTCTTAACTAAATTGAATGAAACGGACCTTACATTCGTTATTCGAACGTTATGGTCTTGTTAAGAGGACACTTGAAATTTGGTTGTATAGGGCCGATGGGTGAAAGCCAAGAGTTCATGGGTTATCGTATTTTCACTCCATCTATTGTTGTCTTTCGTCGATCATTGGTCCGCCATCTCTGAATGGTCCATCCTTCTTCCCCCTCAAGAACGGTATTGGAGTGGCACTCACAATAGTGATGGTACCGGAGTTCCCCAGAATCTTGGATATCTCCCATCTCCTTCTTGGTTACATATTTTAGCATTACTCCACCATTTTAGGGAACCTTTCCCTCACTCAATTGGCTATTGCGTTTAGAAAAAGGCATACAATATTTTAATGTAAAATATTCCTAATAAATGGCTAACTGCAATACAATTTCAATACCATGTTAACTTTTAAGCGAATGTTCTACCTTATTATAACATTACCCATAAAAAATGGTCATGAATATTCCAAACTGGTGATGTTCAAGCAATATATGTTCAAGAAATTTTCCAAGATTCTTGGAAGTTAATAGCTTCAACATGCAACGCAAAAACTAAACGGGACATATTTTTCAAAGTTAAGGTAGGGTCTTCATTATGGGAAGAATTTTATTTAACTAAACACTATTTAATACCAAAGGTCCAAATTGGTTCCATTTTTCCTTGAAAATTTTCCGTTTAAAGAACTTTCTTTATCTGTATTGTATAGCAATTGCACAAAGAAATTTTTTTTGGTGCAATAGATTTTTAGCTTGTGCAGCATTCGTTATTAGCCTAACTTCCTTTATTACCATTCTTCTGACTTTCAAGATTCTCTGCCACGTATGCCCTACAGGCTTTACAAACAAGTGATTTTACAGTTTGAAGGTAGACAAAATTTGGGTAAATATCGAGCCTGTGAAAACACGATACGGTCTTGTCCATTGCGGCATGAAGCTCAATATATTAAATTCACCTCGGCATAAGCTTTACTAATTTTATAAAATATTTAAATAAATCTCAAGGGAATCTTGATTGATCCACATTCCCTTCAGAAAGAGACCAGCATCGGTCGGGAAACGTTGCGGCCACCCAAACATTGACGCGTCGACGTAGCCCAAAACTATTCATTAAAAATGACGAGTACCCGCGAATTTTTAACAAAGAATTGTTACAAAATATTTTAATTAAGATTGTTAGATAGTGAAATAGTTGAACAAAATATTGAATTATTGAATGGAAGTTAATGCAGTTGAAAATATGATATATATCCCTTGAGAAAGCGATCAGCATCGGTCGGGAATCGTTGGGGCCACCCAAGAATTTACGCGGCGACACAGCCCAAAAGTTTTTATTCATAACGACATATATTGTATGCACCTGCCGTGACATATAACTTAATTATTAGACGAAATGCACCGATGTAAACAAAATCATTGTGAAGTAGCATACGTTTTTATCTTCTGTGTGAATGAAATTTAATATTTATGAGATTCCTACACCTTTAATAGTTAATTACTAAATACAGAAATTTGATAGGTCAATAAATTAATGAAGAAAGTAACATCATTGTAAATGCATTTTTAGGCAGCACACTGGAGAATTACAGTAAAAAGAAAAGTTGCAAAAAGAAAGTTATTGTTACATGGGTTTCTTTTAATGAAAAGACTCAATTTTTATTCGTAGCACAAATATTTTTCATCGTGAATAGTTTGGATGAAAATTAACATTGCGTTTCTTCCTTCATTCTGGTCTACTTCATTAGCAGGAAACATGAAATTGTACCTATGGGGCTCCATCCCTTACATCTGATTTGTCTCTTGATTTTCTCTGCTCTTATTCCTTTGTTTGGTGACTCGATTATTTCATGTAACTACAAAGGGTTTCCCATTCTTTCCCTTTCATCTCCTCCGGGACCAATCAGCTCTTCCCTCGGTATGTCATTCTCACCTTTATGCTGCGTCAACGCTTTTCAAGTCGAGGTGTATCGCAGAGAGCCCCTCACACAACGCTACCATGCAACACTCGACTACCCAACCAGGCACCATCGAAACTCGCGTTATCAGGCCCTATACCCTCTTGACGTCTATCTGTTCTCTCCCCAACACTTTCATCCCTTCAGCCTGCCTTCCACCCCAGTGGAAGCTGCATGCCACTCTTCAAATATTGAATCACTTTATCCTCAACCGTGATGTTTATCATGTCCTTCCCTCCCTGATGCCTTCGTTATCTTTTCCTTTAGAATATTCTTCGTTTTTTGATCACCGTTTCATCTTTTTGCATTTGTTCTTTTTCTCTCACCTCGCTATTTCCAAATTTTACATCTCTACTGCTTAGGAGTAATGAAAAATATGCCCAATCATCTTCACATGAGGATTAATTTGATAAAATACTATTGGCATTAAAAATAAGTTTCCATAATAATAATTTTAATTCTTACACATCATAAATAAGTATTATGTTCGTTGCGGGCTAATGAAAAATTAAATACTTCATATATTTCGCAGCCTAAAACTCTACATGGAACATTAAATGTTATACAATTCAAAAGCTAAAAGTTGATACAATGTTAAAATTTTATTTGCCAATTTAAGAGAATTATATATCAATTCTGAAGAAGCGCAAAGTGTTTAAAACCGTGCTGAAGGAAACAATATTAGGCTAGTTAGCGCCGTATAATTATGAAACTATCCACAAGTGCGAACGAAGTGCAAATATGTCACCAAAAAATCAATATACGCCTTGACTGGAGTGAAATCCCTGTCCCTTTATTAAGAGGTAGCATTTTTGTAGTGATTTTTTTAAGTCTTGAAATGAGTGAACTGTCAAAAAATTGTTGGTATAGCTACTTTAGCCCTTTATTGTAGCTTAGACTCCTCTTCTTTAGTTATATCACTTATATAATAAGTTGTCTATAGTCCACATGCGCCTCTTTCTACTGTCACTCACACTACCTGGTCTCATGAAACAATATCGAAGTGAAAAATTCATCTCAAATTCATAGTTGAAGTCTATCCCTATACTGCTATCGTTCTCGCTATTTTTCCTGCCTTTTTTCCCATTTTTGGTTCGACACTTTCGAGTGAGTTCATTAAAACAGGGTGATGTTATTCGACTCGTATTCACCCATCCATGCTATTTTAATTGCTCCGTTTGGAGTTCATATAAATGTTATTTCACTTAATGCAAATAAGGGGTTGCCGGGAATGAACTTGTATCTTCCACCATGGTATATAAATATCTTGGTAAATTCAACTAATGCTATAAAATTCGCTAACGTTGTTGGCCTCAGTATGTTTATGATGTAAGTAGTAGCAATTCCATGCATTAAAAATTATATTTTTAGGAATCTACCATGGCACTTCTTCTATTATGAAGAACTAGACTGAATATGGTACTTATACACGCCACCTACTCCCTATTCTTATTTTCCCAACATAGTTTTGTGAAACTTCGTAAAATAGTCGCATCAAATCTTGCGGTATGAAAAACCTATTGATAACTTTAAAACTACATCTTATTTTATGTGCTTCCTCCTCCATTTTAAGTCATTTGAATAAAATTTTGCGATACACCACGAGTTTTTGATAAATTGGAAATCATGGACAAAATTTCGTTATTGCCAATATTAACTCTCAGAGAATGGGAGGTTGGGAACATTAGTTTTTCTATTAAATCGGCTTTATTTTTGTCCGAAAAATCAAACTAAGTCTTTAATATGTTTCTCTTGGATTCTATATCCATTTTTTTGTATGTTCTATTTTCTAACATTGCCTAACAGCCATTCAACTTCCAATCATCAGTTCACGAACGCAATGCTCGAGGTATCATATGTTATACGAAACAGAATTACATTTACCGTTGGCTTTGTTGCATAGCATTTAGGATAACACTTATATTTTTCCAATGAATATGAAATATGTTTTTATAAATACAAATTTTTGTTACTTATTTATGGTGTATACTCCTGTCATACCAAATGAAATGAATATTTAACTGCCAAGTATTTTCAACTTATCTCTCAAATCTAATGCCCGTTGAATGGGTAAATGAATGTTTGAAGAGAAAATGAGGATCTTTTATGACATTATTCTAGGAAATTTACATATTTTAACCAAGGTTTCCAAAGTAGAAGTTCACCAAACTTCATCTCTGACCTACTTGAGCAAAACTGTATATTTCAAAATAAGAGCAAACAGTCAAGAACGTTCATTTGGTAAATCAAGACCATTCATCTGATAAAAGTTATGCATTCAGCTCTTTTGTGAATGCCATATTAACTGAGCTAAAAATTCTTTGTCTCCTCTATCTAAATACCTCATTTATGGTTTTTCTCGATTGTAATCCTGTTTTCTTCTGTCTATTAGATATTTATTTGTCACTAGGAACCAATTTTCGTATTCTTTACATAAGGTATTATGTTTCTTTTTTTATTTTGCGAGTTATATGAATTTAGCTGAAATTTTTTAGTATCTTCGTTGATTTCTTGCATTTTGCATTGCATAAGATCAAATTCTCCAAAAAGTCGCATTGAATTCGAAATAATTGTATCCGTTTTCCATCCATACAATCGTCAAGATTTATATGCTTCATATTATATGCGCACATTTACAATTTATTATGTCATTCGTTAATTTATTCTTAATTTTATCTGGAGTTTTTTAGCTTATGTTATTTACCATCAGGAGTACAAGTCGGCAATCTTATGATTTTTTTTCGTAGCTCTCGAATCAATTCGCGAATCTTTGACGAGCTATATAATTCTTCTGTTATTCACCTTTCCACCTGTTCATTAAGCCATATCATATGTCATATAGTATCCATATATCATCCTAGGCCTTTTTTCCTTTCCACTCAACTTCAAAGATTGTTTCCATCTGTTCATCAGGTGTAATGATATTTTTAATGGAGTTCTCAGCTAGATAATTCAAGGTTTTCAGGAGACTTCTCTTTTCTCCCATTCTTCTCGAAACGTCCGTATCACTAAACCATCTACTTTTTGGATTTTGTCACTCTCCCCCATCCGTTTTGATATCACGCTTGTAAATATATGAAAATATAAAAAAAATAAGGCAAGAACAAAAATAAGGCTGACTTTTATTGCCCTTACATAAGATATTCAACTGTTGATTCATCTCCATCCACACTTCAATTCACGCACTACAAAAGCCTTGGGCTAATCGACCGCTGGATATGAGGATCAATATCTTTATGCATCCACGCTGCAGCTCCTTGCCACCCCTTCTCCCGCTAATTTCACGGATTCCGCGCTGAATAAGTGGTGTGTATGTCGCAGAACATTTCTTCGGAGCGGTGCTAGTGTAATAATATGCCGACCTATAGATCTTCCCATCGATGCGATACATCCGATACATCCCAAGTCATCGATATACATTCTATGACAAGGAGTTCAAATTTATTAATTCACATTCATCACCCCAAAAACAACCTATTTTGCCATTACGTCGAAGAATTTAAACTAATAACAATGGGTGACCTAAAAAAATCATACCCTGGTTAGGGGTAACGAGGCGAGACTCGATCCCTCGACCTTCAGTTTGGCAGGCAAGGACTGTATCCCGCCGTCATTGAGGCCGGCATTAACTTTGTTAATTTCACATGCATGGTTATATACGACCAGTTTTGTCGCGATGCAATATCCTCTTAATCAGACCAGATTTTCATTTAAACATTATACAGTTTCACAAGGTCACGCCCCTAACTATTGATTTTAGTCTGTGACCCCTTCACACATATCTAGCAATAGGCTAAGTTAGTATAAGATGGTATTTTATGTACCACTGAGCCATTATGCTCTAAAATAAAAAAACTTTTTTCGTTGCCTAGTTAGGATTTTTGAGGAAAAATTAAAAGGAACGTGATTTTATGCGCTGACTTGCCCTGAGTTTTGAAGCTAAAAATAAGTTAATTTGTTTTCGGGTAATTTTATAATGATAAATATTTCCTCGTTTCAAATTTTGGATTAATCTCACAATCAGTATGTTTCATAGAAAATCAAATTTGAAGACTTTGTGGGAACATCTTTTATATTAATATTTGTAAATTTACCGATTATATACGAAAAATATCAAATTACGGGAAACATTTCGTATGCATAATGTTTTTTTTTAGGGGAATTGTTTTGCTGTGATTTAAATTACATCGAACGCCCATTCGCAGAAAGTTAGCAATTCACAATTATGCGAAATAAATTATGTGGTTATTTGGATTTTATTGTCGTTTCAAGAAGATTTTTATTTCAGTAACGATTTAATTTAAAATACAGGCAAACCGAGCAATGGTTGAGTAATCTAACCGGAGTTAAAACGCAGAATGGGCACATACCAGCGACGTGATAACTGAAATATCCTCAAGTTTTTTATAAAATTAATTCCATAAGTTTCTGAGCAAAAAGTGAGTCTCGATATCTCATAGCAATATATAATATAAATTCTACGTGTCGATGAACTTGACTTTTTGAAGGAATGTAATCATATTAAACGTTTTTCACAGTAGTATGGCATTGTTGAATGAATACACTTGTTCGAACATGACATGGTGTGAAGCTCATCCTTATACCAAATTGCCTCCCTTTTCTCGCTGCTCCCGAGCTTCTTTGAACATTGGAGTGCGTCCCACGTGCGTCTCGGCAAAAACATGCGTCCCTGTTCGCACAAAGTGGTCTTATCAGCGACACCTCTATGCAAATAGAATCCCCAACCATAAGCCTCGGAAGCCTCTCCCACCTCAACGCTCACGCCTTGCATTAATTCCCGTGCAAACTTAACCTCGCTCCGGCAGCTCACCAATACGGTGCCATCATAAACATGTCGAAACTATCAAAAACATTGGTGTAGGCACATTTTCACGTGGAATAATCAATTTTTTTTATTGGGTACAGTATTAAAAATTAGTTTTTTTGTGACTCCTATGCACCATTTTGAAAGTTCCCATTTATGTTTTGCTAGTTCTTAAAGTGAAGGGTGTTATTATAATCCCCGGTTAGCATAAATATTGCACATAACTCTTGTATCGAAAGGCTAAAAGTTGCGGAAAACTAATTACTCTTATCAATATTCGGTTTAATTAGTGGGCTGAATTGGGAAAAAAATATCAAATTTCGGTTCTGCGCTCCACAAAATTTCAATCAGGCAATAAAGCTGGCCCTTTGTAACAAGCAATGGATTAATATGGTACCGCCATTAAAAAGGAATTTTTTACTATGCTGCGCAAAACATGGCGTTATTTTGTTTTCGGAAAGGTTGAAGAATCATTTAAAAGTTCAACCAAGTTTTTATCTGTACTAATGACATTCGTCATGCTTTCTTTGTCAAATATTGGTTTTCATTTTTATTTATGACAGAAGTGCATAAATTATCATCTACTTAAGGCTTGTTTAAGGCATTTACCTAGGGTTGTACCTGTTAATAGTCGTAAAAAATAGATATTTTACTGGCAAAAACTTGTTCCAAAACCTCGGTCACTGTAGTAAACAAGCTGAGATATCAAACCGTGTACTCTTGTTATGATGCTCCCTGGTTTACTCGGGCACCTTTAAACTTGCTTCAAGCCTCTGTCTTTGTCTGGGGTCACCTCGTTATTGGCGGAGTCACCTCAGCAATAGAGGTCGGCATGAAGAGGCCTCGTTACGTTTCTGTGGGTTCGACCCGAATTTAGGGCGGACGAGGACATATGCATATTTCTCCATCTCCACCACCCTCTTACGACATTCAAACCATACTACCAGGGGTGGTAGAACCCCAGTAGGGGATGCCTCACCCCCTAGACCCGGTCGTCTCGGGCCTCGGGCCCTGGAACGGTTACCCCTTGTAATTGCGTCAGCATATGCATCGCTGCCCCTTCGGTGGACTGTCATCTGTTTGTAGGTAGCCTAAAATGACTGTTATTTCCGTGTAAGCACCTGAGAGCATAGTGGTCTGAGGAAGATAGTGTGTGCTTTGGCCTCTGGTACCTTTCCTACCGTGGCCTTATCTGCATTTTATTCTTTCGTCTTGTGAACAATTCACCGCCATGAAACCAATAATCCCCGTTTTTACGTTTAAATATTTTGTTATTTATTTTATTCCATCTCACCATTAGTTTATTTTTTGAGGTAAGCTAATATTAAAACCTTTTTTACAGTTTTCGATGGTAAAATTAAAAATAATTAAATGATGATAAGCAACTAAGTATTGAGCCCTTACCAGCGATGTTTTACTTTTTCTGTAATCATGTTCACTTAAATAAAACGATTATTTTATTTTTCGTTTAGCTTTAAAGATTTTGATCTCATCTTCTACCTAGCTAAAGTAGGAAACATGTAGGTATCACATATGATCCAAAAAGGTATATGCATAAAAATATATTACCAATAAACTAAAATAAAGGACTATTTTTAGCTAAAATATTAACGTAAAAAGTTTGTTTTAACATTTAATACAAAAAATATAACTAAGATTTGGATTTATGGAATCGCCAAGAAATAAACCGGTAGTCAATGACTGGTCGAATATTGTAACGAAGTAACCATCTTGCCGCCGAAAAAAATACTCTGCAAAATAAATAAGCCTAAGGGTGATGAGAATGTATGGAAATATTGCGAAATAATAATGAGTTTTAATAAGATTAGCCATTTTTGAGACTGAAACATTGGTAAATAAAAGGTAGGTATTATTAGAGGACATACGTTTCAGTTCATGACTTTTCAGCTGGTAGTGAATGAAGTAATATTATTAAGTTGTTAAAAAGAAAGTTTTTTAAGGGAATTGATTTGAAGTATCAAAGCTGTGCTCAATGAACTCTGTATTCCTATTTTAAAAACCTTATGCAATTAGATGGCATTTAAAGAGGATGTCATGGGTTTTTCTTTGAGATTTTTGTTAATTTTCCACCTTTTACCCTGAAAAGTCCCAATCAGGATGCCTGGACATATCCTATTCTTATGCGACACATTAAGCTGATAAGTTTCGTTTGCTGCATAACCTCTAGGATGTTATATTTCCGGGTAAAACTTCGCCGAAAATATTTTTAATGTAACGGTCCTCCTGTGATGTATACTTCAATATTTGCTCCTGGAAATGAGTACTTTTCATTTTTTATATTTTCAAAATTTTATGCAAGCCTTATTCGTGATTCAAATAATAACCGAATTCACATAATAACCGAACCGATTCGCGATTCACAAACGCCACAGAAGCCGAAAAAAGGTAATAGGAATACAGCACTCACAAATGATAAGGTGAAGTGGGTATCGATGGGAGATAAAGATAAGGGGGTGATATTGACTATTGCTTAAAACCAGAACTAACATTCTAGCATAGGTGTTCTAGCACTTGTACCAATTGTACACTATACTTATTTTTATCTTGACTTATTGACTTTTGTAGGAATTCATTGCTTATTGCATCAGTATAGTGAAAAAAAGTTACAGGTCGTAATCATGACATTATTATATAAAATGTTGAATTAAAATAACTGAATGTTGCCATAATTAATATCCACACGTAGGTTTTTACCCCTCAGGTTTTATCGACTGAATATGGTGAAACTAAGCAGGATTGAATTAAATTAAACGTATTGGATCATCTGCTTTAGTTCCAATGTCTCCATTCTTAGCAGTATCACTGGAATAATGGATACATTGAATATGTATGTTTTCTTTAAAAAGTAATTCAGCATGTTATTCTTTATTTTAAATGCAATTGCCCTAACTACTCACGAATAATGCTTAATCGGTCAAAAAAGAGTTATCAAATCAAAATATCTCATTTTCCCAGCTCTGCTGACGTAGGGAATTCTTACTTGACAATATTCCTTTTATTATGACACACATTCCATTATCTATGCCATTATAATTACGCATTGTGCATTCTTGTAATACCACTTTCTTTAGAATTTCAACAGTATTTATATCATCAGTACTAATATATGCATAATAATTCAACTAATTATGATCCTGCATTAAAAATAACTCCTACCTAATTCATTTGTATAATGGTATCATGGTATCTTTTCTGTTTTAAAAATAGTCTAACAATAATTATATCCACAAATTAACATTTCTATTGCTGAGCATATTAATCCGAGTATAGCATTGCAAATTTTGGGTAAAATAGCTCAAAACAAAGAGTCCGTCACAATTCACTATTCTTTGTTCTGATCTTAACTTCCTTAGCTAAATTTGCTCTTACACTCCAATGTGTTTGTCCAACTTGTTTAATTTTTTTATTTCTGTCAGTTGAAATTGAATTTTTGTCACTTCAATGTATGAAATAATTATGTTGTCATAAAACCAATTAACTATTATTTAGTATAAAAGTTTAACAACGATTAAATGTATGGTGAATTAATTGTTTTACCTTGCAAAAACACAAAGTGATGATTTACTTTACGTTACGTTACGTAATGTGAGGATTTTATATCAATAATCAGATGAGTTAATGGTACTTTTGTAATTTTTATTAATATGAGAGAAGCAAGTAATATTATTTTGAAGTATTAGAAGGGATTAAATACCACAAAGTCCTAAATGATTTTTTTTCATCAATACGAAGTTTTTTCATCAATAAACTAGGTCTATCGTACTTATGATGTAAAATTTTATCAGTTCACTACTACTAGCTACCCATATCTTATATATTCCTATGTATGTTCATCATTGGCGATTTTGGCGTAAATGTAACGCTCTTCTTTCTCTTCGAACAGAAAATAATGAGGAAATTAAGGATTACGAATTGTTGAATTTTGTATTTTACAATGAATTCATCGTTGAATTCATAATTTTTAGCCGTTATTAATTTTTGATTTACTTCATGCGGTGGCATGATTTCTTAAATTATATTATTCTTCTATTTTTACAATATGTTTGAACTTCTAACTGTTTCATTACTCTTTTTTTAATAATACTTTCAGATATTTAATAGTAGCTAGAGTAATTTCTTGAGTGATGTGCGATTAATTCATGTAGTGTTTTGATCTAAGCTAACCATGTGGTGGTGGATTCTTGTTCTCACTTTCTTCTCCTTCTCTTGCCTTCCTCTTCCCACTGCTTACTTCCGCCGCCCAGAGCAACTATTTTGACTGCGATTTCGACTGCGGGAGCGACGAGGAACTGGCCGCTTCTCCCCCGCCGTCTCCGCCTCCGACACCCCCGCCTTACCAGTGGGCGACGAACGCGGCCGAGGCCACCGCCTCCACGCCCCTGGTCGAGGGACTATACCCCTCCCTGGACCATCACCAGCAACCACTAGCCAACGGACGCCAAGCCAGCTGCTGCCTACTCTAGCCCTCGGCCATGCACCCCGTCGTTACCCGCGACCACGACGATCGTCCCTAGCAACCGCTGCAACATCATCATCACCACCTCTTTCCACGAGTGAGACGTTAAGGGGGAATCTTGGTAGGACCCCGCCATGACATCCTTCGGGGAGTGAACCGGTTGAATCATTCCCTAAAGAAAAAGCGATCGAATAGAGCTGGAAATCGAGAGAGAAATGAGCCATTCGATAATTTTATAGGAGCTGATTGTGATGCCTAAAAGAGTTCAAAATGAAGAAGAGGATACTGTAGTTGTTCCGGTTAATTTAATGAGATTTGAGGCCTTGATGCTACCGGCGAACTGCTCCGGACGCCTATGCTTGAGTAAAGACTTGCAATCCGGGCGGTTTTGATAACATTAGGTTCGAGTGAATCTGCTCGGAGCAGAGAAAGTCATATGGGGTTCCTCAGGTAGCAGTAGTTTCAGGCGAAGCAGGTTTGTGTAAGCAGTTCAAATCAAGAAAGGGTGCCTCACTCAATGCTTAAGTGCTTGTGCTCGCAGTAGAAGGATTTTGTAAAGAATTATTTCTTATCATTAAAGCTTGGAGTACATTAGTCCGAATTGGAGCAGTTCACAGTTCGTAAGGTTGCAAAAATGTGGCTCAAACAGAGGTTAAGTAGAGATTCTATCGAATAGAATTACTTTGCCGCGAATCAGTCTGGAGCTAAGAACTGCGAATCGGAGTAAATAGGACTAATATAGGACCACGACCAGCAACCACTGTCACACGCCCGCCAAGTAAGCTGCTTCCTACTGTAGACAGCTCCCTCCGCCTTCACGATTGACCTCACCGAATGTCCATTATATTGTATAACCATCACTACCACGAAAAATCCACAGATGAAAAATTATTCGCCTTGACCGGGACTCGAACCCGGATCCCTCGATTTCCGGCCGAGTGCTTTAGCCAGTTCAGCTACCCGGATCCCTCGATTTCCAGCCGACTACTCTAGCCAGTTAAGCTACCGAGGCGTCATTCATGTTTCCACAGGGGAGAATGACGCCTCGGTAGCTTAACTGGCTAGAGTAGTCGGCTGGAAATCGAGGGATCCGGGTTCGAATCCCGGTTAAGGCGAATGATTTTTCCTCTGTGGATTTTTCGCACTATTTGTGCATTGCGGGTGAATCCGTAATAGTTATCACCGTGGCTAGTCCCGGTATACTTGAATAACAGCACTACCACATTTTTCCATACTACAAAATATTTGGTTGCAATATATTTGTAAGACCCCACCATGTTACTTTGGGGTTGAGCTGGCGGAAACATTCCTGAGAATGGGCAAGCCGAGCACGAATGTAAGAACAAAAATCCCCCCAGAATTTTTATGAATGGTTTCTGAAGGCTATAAAGGCTTTAAAAGATGAATGTGATCTGGTAATAGTAGTGAACTAAAGGTATTAGACGCTGTGACTTCGACTCGACTTCGAACAATAGTTGCTCTTAGATAATAGTGAGGCAAGCAGGAAAAATACAGCTCAGAGATGGATTTCTTAGAGTTGGAAGTTTCAGAATGCTTATCTCTGGGAAGGTAAAATCGGATCACAGCGGATCAGGATGAAGAACTTTGGAGACAGGTAGATCTTATCGAAATCGATTGGAAAAAATCCGTTCCACGAGGATTTGATCAGAATACAGAGGTTGAAAAGGGATTCAGAAAATGTAAATTCAAATCAGAGTAATCTGGAGAATAGTGTTTCCAAAAATAGCCCTTGGAAGTGAAATGGTTGTTGAGAAGTGTTTCATTGTATTGGTGCAGATAGGTATGAATCGAAGTAGTTTGCGAGAAATTTATTTTTAGGGAAGTGGTATATTGCGCATCCTTTTAGAGATAAGCAAAGCGTTGTGGTTCAGAAAAATTATTCTCAGTAAGACTGTTCGGTAAACTATGATTCGAAGTAATTCTGAGTTCAAATCCTCAGAGGAGGGCAGATCATAGCTCATAGCTGTTGGAGATCAAAGTCCTGCGTAATCCAGTTCTCTTCTCTGTGCTTTAAAATGTCATCTCAAACCCCGCATATGTTTCCTCGGATCACATCAGGGTTATAACTTTGATTTCGATTAGTATAGCGGACCTCAACATCCTTAGCATTAGGCCCTCGTTAATATTCGGTATAAGTTTCTTCGGTTATATGCTCCGCTATGATATTATCTTTTAAAAATCAAGTATTTTTATGTTTTTTATGCTGAAAAATTTAGTAAGAACCTATAATTCCATATACCAAATAAAAAATTATCATGGAAGTAATAGCAGGATATGGATATGGAATAAGGACTAAGATTCAGCTCTCCGACATGGCTTAATTGTGAAATAGAAAATTATAAATGGGGTAATCGATTTCAAACGCGTACCTTAAAGCAGAAAAGCTCTATTTCTAGTGTATGAAATCGTTTCAGATTAAAATTATTGGAAACACGGTATATCCACGATAGAATATAAAATACATATAGTAATTTCCACAATTGAATACTCAAATCCACTACAGACTACAGTTTCGACTCTTAAAGTTCATTCTCAAGTTGTCGAAACAATGGTCGGTAGTGAAGCTGCGTATAAAAGTGCGAAAGTTACTATTGGTGTTTTATATGGTATCATGGATCCATTTCTCGGCCTTTGACCTCGGCCTTGCCTTCCTTGAGGCAATTAAGATATGAAAAAAGAAGTACGATTTGATTTAGAAAGATATTTTGAAAGGGTGAATACGATTTGCATAGGTGCGGATCGGAATGAATCGGTGGCTAGAGAACTGGTTTTCCATCCATTTCCTGATTCGGGTATAAAATCCCTACTTCAGTGCTTTGTGGACGGCACTTCAAGTGCAACCCTCCGTCCGTCGGATGGGACGTTAAGCTATTGTCCCAATGGTGTCTTTTGTTAAGAGCATGCTAATGCCGACACCGGGTTTCTCTCCACCCTCCTTATCTACCCTTCCCTCATGGCGCAATTGACCTCAGCTGTCGGTCGCCTACTCCAAATACTATTCCATGCCGTTTGCATAGGTGAGGTTCAAATTCGGGGTAATGTTGACCCACACTACTCTTGGAACATGCCGCTACCCTTCCTCATCCGTGCAAACGGAGGCACTGAAGCCAAAACCTTGCTCTTTTATCTTCCTCTCTCTCTCTGCTCCCTACTCCCCCGCTATCTTGGTCGCGCAGGCGTGGAGGATGGATCAATGTGGCCCTCGTGATCGGAGCCCAAATGAATGAACCGTTAAGGGCGTAGGTGTGAGACCTTTTGCAGGGTCCTTCTGCAAGAAGGAAGACTAACCTTGGCGAATAGAAAGGGAATGATAACAGTGGAATCGGAGTGGATAGAGGTTGAAGGGTTTTGTACAACACTCGGAGAGGATTCTGAGGAAGGGTTGGGTCAGGCAGGGAATAGCAGTTGGATAGTTTACAAAGGTTATTGTTGCTAGTGTACTGATCGAGTTGCTTGGCTGTTAGCTATACTAAGCCAAGGCCAAATGAGGAGGGGCCTTGATCCATTAGGATGAGCACAATATTGAAAAATGATCCTCTTAATGAATAAAGTTTCTTCTCCTGACCTTCCTTATTATTATAAACAATGTAGTGTTTATGATCTTGGAGTATAGGTCATGTACTATACCTATACCTATACCTATACCTATACTCCAAGATCATAAACACTACATTGTTGATCCTCTTAATCACAAAACCCTTTGTTCTCAATGCAAGATTGAAAGAAAAAGGACTTAATTCAACATCATCCATGTTTCTTGATCCCACATTGTCAAATTTAAGTTTAAACTCCTGATATATACACACAAACTTTCTCTGTAGAACAAAGCAAATATGATTTTCTCCTGAACGTGGCCCGTATGCTATCTGTAGTATTCTGTTGATTATGGCGATAAATTTTCACCATTTCTTGTTTTACATTGATACTAATTTTTCTGCAAATTGTGGGTTGTGCATTATATACTAAATCTATGTTATTTTCGTATGCATTTACCTTCCTCCAATAAACCTAGACTCGTTTTAATCATTTCCCAGTTCTTCTCAAGAGGATTGTAAGATTATGATGTAAATGTCGATTAGGAAAATTGTAAGAGTGATAAATACAAATGGTGCCCTGAGATGAGAAATAAATGATAGAAGGGATACCGGCCGAGCTGTAAGATTTTTGGAAACGACAGGGGGAGACATAGAGACACGGTTGAATGTAATGGGAAGAGGAGGAAAGTTCAAATGTACCGGCTGAATTGAAATTTTTGGGAGAAGGTGAAGCTCATCACGAAATAACATACGCTTCCTCACACCTCAATATTTGAATGTGAAGGTACTGTTGATTCCAACATTCTTACCATTAAGATGGAATATTTGCTCCTCAAAACATAAAGTAATTTTCACATATGTTATAAAAATTTGTATTTCCATCGTAGGCGATATGTTTCAAGGTTGAAAATCAGTGCATAAGTACGTACAATTTGATTTATATTATCTAATTTCAAGCTGTTTGGCGCATCCATAGCATTATCTATATCTGACTGATGGAATTTAACGTCGATTACGGAACATATTAGCTAATAACTCAATATTCAGAGGGAAAACTAGACTGCCTCATCTAAATCTTGATTCTTATGGTATAAGGAATGATATACCATTATCAGTGACTCTTAAGTTGGCTTTTTTTACAATTTTTCTGAGCTTTGATAAGTCTTTCCTATCTAATCTGTATAAATATTTGCATATCCAAGTGCATTTTCGAGTAAATATAGCAAGTACACCTATTTTTGATGCCGTGAATTGATGTGAGTGAAGTTAGATGTTACCATCAGTTTATTTTACGTTCCGTTGCAAATCTCTCAATATATTTAGAATTTCTTTTGATTTATTCTTTTAAATCCTTTTCCGAAACACATAATTATACCGAGAGGGCCTCAGTTCAAGAGGTAGGGGTATGGTTTTATCTAAAATTTGTTTTCAATTTTTTTAAGTCTATCCCTAAAAAAAGTTTCACCAAAGAAAATACATAATCGATCGTATTTTTGTAACCCAGAATCTAAAATGCGGTCCCGGAAGGAAGTGACTAGATTGTCTTTGAGGAGAGGTTTGTCAATGAAGCGGAAGGAAGGCTTTCATTATCGAACGTGTACTTCCATATCAGAAAAGGTCTCGTCTTTGAAGTGTAAAAAGGTAGAGGATAATGTCTCTTAAGGGATTGGAGTTTTGACGCAGGGATGCGGTATGTGAAACGAATATTGGATAATGGAAATCTTTTCCTCTTAAAGGCCAAGAAAAAAAATGGGCCAACCCCTTATTGTATGGTCGTCTCTTTAATGCCGACTATTTTTAAAATATCCCAATTGAGTACTGTGATCTGATATAAAAATGTTCTTACTATTATCTCTGACCCAATATCGACGGTTAAATTACCTCTGCGGAAAGGGGCATTAATTTACGATATTTATTTATCTATTCTTGGTTTCCGATGTTTCAAGTGATACACATTAGAACAATCTTCCTCTTAGTGCATATCTAACCGTAGCATTTAGCATAGCATTACCTACTCGTACATGGAATCTAGGCTCGTTACGTTTCAAGCATAATAAATATTCCTTGAGTTGCATTATTTTTTAATTTCCTCATAATTGGGCTATTAGGTTTTTTTTAGTTTTTGGGTCACTTCTGTTCAGTTCATCTCTAAAAATGGAGAGGGATTATAGGTAGAAGCCCTTTTTAATCCATATGAACTTTGATGAGAGAGAATCAAAGCAAAAACACTCTAAATTATAAATGTACGTGTTTGTTTCAAATTTCTTGGTAGGAAAAGAGTAATGGGGAAGAAAATATGACACTTGAGAAATAGCAGGCCCTAAATTAATCAACTTATGCTTATACATGATAGTTATAGTTTCAAAAGTGCCCCCACATGCCTTTTTCGTACACTCGAAAACTTTTTCAATATATATGCTGCCAAATTTGAACAGCAAGAATTCTGTTTACATATAGCTCACTATCCCCTCGCATTTTCGTGGGTTATCCTAAGGTCACACCTCAGATTTTACCAGCCAAACAAAACGCGGTCACACTCTCCCAAATATAAATGAGGTCTTGTATTTTCTGCTGGTTTATATTTTACCTAAATGTTGGTGTGTTCCATTTATTCCATCAATTGTATGGTAAATAGAGGTAATAGTGAGAGTTTTTATCTGATATACAAGCAGCCAAATCCATTGTTAACATAATCCTCAAGGTGGATAGGTTGTAGACGTATGAATTTCGCACATCAGGGTTAATTTTTCATTTTCTTTGCCTTGGCTGTCTTGTACCTTAATTATTTTCATTTTTTGGATATCCCAACGCTTTATTTTTGATTTCAATAGCCAAACGCAACAATACAACGGTCCCCTCCCTTTCAAAGAAGTCTTATATTTTTTTCATTCAACTGTTTGATATATTTTAACTACAGATAAATATTTCCAGAACTCCTTCAATTGATTGGTGGGGAATGAAAGATATTTGTTATGTATAAGTTTATCAAAATTCTTGATCCTAGTTTGTGCAGAAAAATGAAATGGCAAAAAGTTGGTAAGAGAGTTGAACAGTGTGAAAAAATATTGATATCGACCTATCTCCAATAAGTTTAAGAAATAGTCACTTAGGGAAACAGAATCTAAATACTCATCTATTCTTGATTGATTGGAGTGTGATTTTTTGAAGTGTGCGGAAGATAAAGAGAGAAGTGAGTTTTTTATGTGAAGTACTTACAACCAATTATTTTGTTCACATAATCTTTTAGCTGGAGAGGAGGAAAGAGTAAGAGAGAAAAGGCGTCCTGCCTTTAAAATGTGGCTAGCCCTTCATCACTCAATTTACGCCGGGACCCTTCCTTTCTCCTTCCTCCAACACGATACGACCTTACCAAGTCCAGTGAGAGGAACAGCCACGCTCTCCAAAACTTGCGAGAAACAAGGCAGGGTCCTTTGGGGGAGGAAAGTTAGCCGGTCTTGAAGTATGGGAATGGGGAGACGAGTATTTATCTCCGCGATAAACCTCTTTCCTCTCTAGAAAAAAAATGAGCTTGTCACGCATGTAAACTAAATCCTTCCGAGGGGCTTAATGTCTTTCCAACGTCCTTTCACTAGCTTCTAGGTCTAGGGTCCTCCCCTGCGACACTGTATTGTAAAAGAAAGAAAAGTTTTTCCTTGGAAATCTCACGCTCACCAGGGAAGAATCGTTAATTTTTCCATCCAGAAAGTCCATACACCTTATTATATATAATATGATAAGGTGGATGGATTATGTTGAAAGAGTCAGGTTGATATCAATATGTTTTCAAACTGGTTAGTTCTCTTGCCAGCGTTTTGAAATTGCATTAATTGCAACATGTGGGATTGAGATTTTTTTATAAAATTATGCATGGCGATGACATGTTTTAAGAAAAAGATACGATACAAAAGTTTATTGCACTTACTGGTTAGTTGTTTACCAGCGTAGCCGGAATCGACCAAAGCGAAGTTTAAAAAATCGCCATATCCTGCAATCGATTTGAATTACTTGGTGTTTGGTCACAATATGTAGTCCAGAAAAGACCCTCAGTGTTTTTTTATGACAGGAATGGCTAGAGCGATGCAAGTAACTTCGAAGCATGATATATCTGAGAAATTTCGCGAAACGCATTGAAGTTTGACTCGATCCATTTGAGCGATGTTAAATTACATATTTGATGTGACTGCATTATTAATGTAAGGTTAGCATCAATGCTTTAATCGTATTCGGCATACTGAAGGTTTCTTTTCACCATATCGATCACTTTCCCTTCTTAATCCTCCCCCGTCTTATACTTTCTTTCGTTTTCGTATCTATTTGTCTGTCTTTCAGGGTCATTTCTTTTGCGAGAGTGATTGCGTAGCTTCCTTTGGGCCCATTCCATTCATCTGTGCTACATCCTGTAAGTTTCTGCCTTCAATACCACCCGAGCATGTTTTTTTTTGTTTTAAGGATTGAATCGGAATTCGGTAGTTGAGTACAACCATCCAACTCTTTTCTTGTAGTTCTTGTTTTCATATTTAGGATTTGGTCTGTATTCCCGCATGGCCAGGTGTATCAGAGACTATTACACCGTATGACCATGAGGAAACCTATAAAGTGAAGTAATTGTTTACCCATCTACCGATGATAATTATAATATCCCTATGCTCAACTACCAAAAAAATATTTCAAAAAGCAGTCACAACAAAGAGAAATCGGGGAAGAGGAAATAAAATCGTTGCCAAATGTCATAATAGTAACAGATAATATTGAATGAAAATTGACTCATAAAATGCAATGTTTTTTCCAATGGTTTGAGGAAAATAAATATGGATTGGTAATGGGTTGAAACAATGTGACGATTCAGTTCAATATTGAGATGTGTGGCGTTGCGCAGTTTATTAATCGCAGGCAGACAAGGTCGAATACGATGCTAAAAAGGATTAGCTGGATGTAACTGACACAATGTGCCCTTAACATACTTATTCCGTGATAGCATGAAAGTGCAAAATTTTCACACAGGTTCCCTTGTCACAATGGATTTCCTCAAAGTGAACTCGTCAACAATGGAGCTAGTAAAGTGCCAGAATCCAGAAGGAACAAGGGCGAAGGAAATGAAATCGGAGAGAGTTGGATTTTTTCGGGGTAGTAGAGACTGAAATCAGCTCAGAAAGAAGGCGTGACAAAGGTCGTAGGAAGGGCGGAAGAGGATCTTTTAGTGCCGGGGAAAATTCACCCGCGGGAAATCTGTGTGAAGGAAGGCAGGAGAGTGGAAACGGAGGAATGCCAGCAATGCCGCCGCACATTTTCTTTCTCTTTCTCATCCCTTAAGGAGTTATCCGAGCTTAAGGGGGCACAGTACCACAGTAGGAAGCATAGGTGACAGTCGGAAAGTCAAAGCAGCGATTGGTCCTCCGTTTTAGTGTCTATACTCTATGTAGCCTTTCTTTTTTTAAATAAATGCCATCCGATTATATGAATTTTGAGCATATTTATAATATAAGTGCGCTATATCGAATATATCAACACATTCTGGTCTTTGAACTTAAGGGGGCACACTACCTTAGCAGGAAAAATAACGCTCGGAAAGTCAAAGTTGCGATTGGTACTCCTTTTTAGTGTGTATACTCTATGTAACACTGCATTTATAATATAAGTTTGTGATGTCGATTATATCAGCACATATTTTGAGTTTTGGACATAACATTGTATGAAAATCAGAGAAAAATCTAGAAATATCCGCTTGTGTTTTTAAAAATGCAGCTTTATATTCTTTAATGAACCCTTGCGTGTTGCGTACATTCGACCACATTGGACCGATATTGACAGCTTACATGTCTTATCTTCACTTTTTAGGTTGTAAACGCAAATTTTAGTTGTTCGACTAGGAAAAGCGTTACTAAAAAGTCTATTTTTCGCATTGGTCAACATAAGAATGAAAAAATCTTTTAATTACCTAAAAATTCATCCTTATTTTAGAACATACTGCAATACTTTAGCGCAACGCGACTAAGGCTGAGGTGGTAATGGGAAATCGTGAATGATAGTAGGAGGCGACTCTTTTCGAAGAGGTATGAGCATAATTTACGAAACAGCTGAATTTCGTCATGATATTCTTTCCCTTTTGATCCCTCCATGGCTTTTAAGTATTTCTGTTAACTCCTTACCGTTGTGAATGCTAGTGGAAAAGTGATCCAGAAAGAAAATTCATCTTTTTTTAATACATTTTCTTTTGAGAGTACGTGAATGTGTATGATTGCATGGTGTCACAATCGTGATGCGAGGTAGAGGTGCTTTCAGTTGGAAATGAAGCTGTGGGTGTGAAATCCATAAAGGATGAGTTTCTGTGCAAAGTTTAGAAATAATTGGTCGATGGCCCTTTATTTCCTATTCTATTTTGACTGGAAGATAGTTTATGAATTCTTTGTTTCACGGTGTGACTGTGTGATCGCGCTACTCCCAAATGTTCCAACAATGGAGGTGGTGGTTGTTAAAGCTCGATTCATGTGATGATGTCGTGGTCTATAATTGCTTCTTACTGCCCTATTTAACTCAAAACGATGTTTCTATGCAGAAAAAATGTGAAGTGTTGGCTCACATGAGAGAAAAATATGTCAGACACTTGGTGAACACGACTAATTGTGTGTTTTCCTCACCAGACAGTGCTTCAGATCCCATGTGCTCCGGAAGGTGCAAGCTGCGTCGCTGCGTTTGCATCACCACTTGAAAAAAATCAACTGATATATTGGACAGTATGCATGGGAAAAAATACTCAAACCTTATAAAAGAATAAGTGAATGCTTTTGGTGCGCATTCCATTGCTGGTGCGGTGTTTTCATCATTTGTTTGAGTACATGGTTTGAAATATTTACTTTAAAGATACATTTTACGTTTTTATTTACTAATGACTAAACTCATTCTTCAATGAAGCTGCCTTAGGCTCGAAGTAACGCAGAATTGGATAGAAAAATCGGAATATTGGGTAGGCTGTAAGTTTGTAAGCATAAGCATGTAGTATATCTATAATACCAAAGTCTAGCTGTCGAGAAGTTATCCTGAAGGCAATTTCTCTCGCGTATGATTACTTGGAGTGCAAGCTAATGCAATATTCCAGGTAAATTGAAGACGGAGAAGGTTAATTAGAGGATTATTTTCACTGCTAAACATTTTCCTTCCTCTAATAATAACCGACTGCACCCTTTGAGTAGCTGAGAAAATCCAAAAAATTCTGGTAATGCTTCGACAGACAATCTTTTTTTTAATGACCACAGTCATAGCTCAAGGATTTGTCAAATCAAAATACCTTTTTAATTGGTCACTTTTTTAGGCACGAAGTTTCTCGGTTGGAGTTATTCATATGTTAAAGTGTGGTCTCAGCTCTGTTATCATAAGGTTATCAGACGTCTAACCGTCCGAATATGCTGTAAAATTCAAGTTAAAATTACTCTTCATATCCAAAAACATTCTGTAGATAAATGAAGCAAATTCGAAATCGTATGAGCTTTCACTAAGACGCGCTTGGAATAGACGTTAATTTTTATCGAGTGTAGGAGATAATCAGGTAAATCGCTCAATTATAATGTTGAACTTCTATATTAGTTTTGTAATATTTAAAGTGCCGTCAGATGTCGTTTAGGGCATAAATATACCGTTGCAGGACGAAAATATTGCTTTTACCATATGATTAAATGAACAAAAACTTGTGCTTCCTTCACTACATTATATATCTCCAGAGCAGTTCACCTGAGAATCACCCTTCTACGTCAAGAATTTTTAATACACTCTTTGCATCATCAGAAGGAAACATAATTATAAGTTTGGAAAGTCAGCATGGAACGATATTCCTCCTATTTCATCATATCGCCCATATATTTGCACGTTAAAGTTTGAGCTTTTGATGGCGTGTGATTTTGAAAGTACGCAAAAAAATGTTAAAAACAGGTTTATTTGTGTTTTTACGCTCCAAACTGTAATACGCATTTCGAGCCAAAAAATACATTTTTATAGCGCACTGATTGCTCTTCGGCATCAGTGAGGGGGTGGATGTAACACGGTCAAAATATAATAGTGTTCTCGACGGATTTTAAACGTTAGACGAACTGTCGAGGACATCCTGCTGATTGCTCGCGTGCGGGCTCACGGTTGCAGGATATGATCGCTAAATGTTTTGGATAAAACAAATAAAACACGAGGTTTAAAATCAGTACGTATGAAAACTTTTTTAGATATATATGAAGTACTAATTTGCTCATGTTTGAATACCAGAAACTCGTATTCTGAGGGATGGAAAACATGCTTTTGTTGCGTGGAAGTAAAATGGAAAGGTTGTTGTTGAAATTTTTCAAGATTGTCCTTTAAACTAAAATGAAAATGGTTTTCAGGGTGTGAGTGTTTCTATTGGATACGCCTACGATAATAAGTTTCAAAAAATTTAGACGTTTTCAACTTTAGATGAGTGTTTTATTTTGGTCGTTCATATGGCTAATAATTTACTTTGTCGAGTAACTTAAACTTGGGATATATTATTTTCCCAAGACACTAAATATTCTCTCGTTGATTGGTTGTTTATTTATGACACATATATGCAAAGGGTAGTATGGCATTAAGTCAACTCCTTTCCCGACGGGTAAGGGAGATTTAGACGAATACATATTCTCAATACCGATCATGCATATTCGTGTAAATCTCCGAATATCCAAAGGGATTGGATTCGATTATCCTACACATTTCCTTGTAATCTTTCATCACGTATCTCACCTCTTGTTTACCACATTGTTGTTTTACATAGATATTTGAAAGTTTTCAAAATGTCATAAATATATCAGTATGTGTTCATTCAATATTAACATGACATGACTAGATACCTCTGTATACATTTACTCTTAAATTAAACAGATTTACCGTATTTATATTTGTAAACGTTGCCAAAAAAATCCGTATACTTGACATCTCTAATATAATATCTCAGCGACTTATATTCTGCAAATTACCAAATTTGTTTTTACTCGACGGATTGGAAATCGGCTGGCTTTAATGTGTTTACAGAATATTATGGCCTCATGTTACTGAAATTTGCGTGGGTCACATGCTGTAAAATATACTATTTTTAGTTATTGTCACAGACATGACTATGACTGGTTACCGCTGCTGAAATTTGCATGCAATGGATGAAGCTTCGGCAAGTGTTGTCATTATTTCCTACATACATGAAATGGACATTGTGAAGGGTAAGGTATATTAAGGAGTGTCATACCAATGACTGTATCATTCTAAAGAAAAAAAGTACCATGATCGATTGACTTTATTCTAAATAATGCAGAAATTAAATTGTTTAGATATATGATATTTCTATATTTATGTGGCATGACGGATTTATGAGAACCTCGTTGTAATGGTATTGGTTGTGAGTAAATGCCACTGTGTTTACTCATAACGTGTGTTACTAAATGCCTATTGTATGGCTCATTGTTTTGGGAGAACTATTAAAAGAAAGTGAAAAACTAATGACCTGCATTCATTAGTCCAGAATCCATAGTCCACTTGGGAACAGCCATTTGTTTGTCTTAGATTCGTTAGCCTGTTTTTGACTAAATTTTTGGCCTCTGAATAAAAAAAATACCAAATTTTTTTATCTATCACGTCAACTCTTTAAGCTACGATACGATATTTTTGTCTCATACGCCATACAAAATTTAAAAATGAATTATTTAAAAGGGAAGTCTCATTTTACCCTAAACCAGCTCAAAATTGATGTGAACAGAAAATAAGTTTAAAATTGTTCCCCAGTATAATGTATGGTGTATATATGTATTTCACGTAGTGCACAACCCAAGTAATGGTGCGGTTATTTAAAGTTTATACACCTGAAAATTCATCCCATGAGAAATTTTTTTCCGAAGTATATATGTATACCAACAATGAAATTCTTCATATAAAAATAATTGGCTTAGCCGGTATTCGTGCCCGCACCTCCCAATTTCGGATCAATTATGCTGCTAGTGACAGGCTACCGGCAACTCGGAGATAAGGGTTCAAATCCCGGCTAAAACAAATGCACTTTTCATTGCGTATTTCGACCTTTGTGTACATAACTGTATACTCGTGCGCGTGACTGCGTACAAGGTCATTTTTTATGCAGTGCTTTGGATTTCCGAACTATATTTTTATGCTGTTCAGATAGAGATCGAGAAGAAGTGCCTTCTTCGTATTCTGTAAAATTCCAGATTGTATTACTTCTATGAATTGGTTCACGTCCATTTTCAAGTAACGTTCTTGGATCAGATGGCGGGTTATAGTCACATAATTTTGTTTTCGTGTGGAGTTTTCTATGCTCGAAAAGCGTGAATGTTTTATAATTTTATTTATCTATTATTTCCTATCTACAAATACCAATAATATCGATTATTATTATGCATTGAAATGTATCACATCAAATGAGTTGGCATGATGGAGCATTTTGCGAATCATTCCTCTATGTCTGACATCCCAAACGGGACTTCTCTTTTCAATTCATAATAAAGCCTGTTTACTTCCACTCTTTAACTAAATTCTGTCATCTGTATCCCCCTACCCTACTTTGCAAATAGCGTTCCCTTTAACATGGCTTATATCTAACTTATGACTCCATCCAAATTGCCTGTCTCCTCCGTATATATTCTAGTCTTTATTAAGGTAATGTAGTGGTTGACGTTGGCTTGCTTGCAGTGTTTGAAAATCATTGCGGCCGTCTTTCATCTTGGACTTGCCTGAAATCACAAAACGGTCGATGAATCCAAGGGCGAAACCAGGATTTTTTTCTTGGGGGGGCACAAGGATCTGACAAGCCAACGGTCTTCTCATATTTGAGATTAAAAACAACATACAAAAATTACTGTAAGATATATCCTCTTTATTTTAATTTGAAAGCTATTAAAATGAAAATATAAATAAGTAGCGCAACTGGTAGACCACCCTGTCACCCGGTTCTGGGTTCGAATCCCAGTCAGGCCGCATTTTAACCTCCTGATTTCTGGCTTTTTCCATCTACCACAGCACCGTTGTCCTCGTCCTTTTTCAATAATATGTTCCTATCCCTGTCTTTCCAACCCTATAATTTTATTTATAGAGAATTTATTATTTATTCAATAGAGAACACTTACCTTACAGGCTTACCAGGCCATTGCAATATGTAATATTTCAAACCTCTTTCGTTAACATAATTTTTTTTTTTTTGCTTTGGCTTCATTCAAGTCCTTTTCCACACGCGTTGCCATCCTTAAATGGACAGCGAGGGCCCAACATCAAGTGCCATGCACCTCGGTACAATTGCCATGGGAATCCAGGAACCTAGATACCGTAGTGGTCTGCACAGGGGCCGGTAAGCCAAAGGTCCGTGGTCCGACTACCGAAGTGTTAATATGCCATACTCATCGCAGCATTTACTTAACTTATCAACCAGTGTCTACCAGTCTTTTGCCGGCACGCTAATCAACACCTGATCATCCGCGCATTTGACTGATTTTTAGCATCGTTTCCCCCAATTTTAACTCCAGGGGATTTTCTTCTCACGGTAATTCATGTATACTTTACCGCCATTCACGTGAAAGAGTTTGAAATATTTCATGTCCGTTTCTAAGGGCAAATCTGGGATTTTTTCTGGGATGGGGGAAGGGGGTAGAGTCTGACCAGCAAGCGCGGTCTTCTTATAGTTGAGATTAAAAACCACGTGCAATAATTACTGAATTAAATATTCTCTATATTTTAATATGAAAGTTATAAATATAAAATTAAATGATTGAGGCTCCACAATATACAAAACAATACGAACGTATTGATAACCGTGTTAAAAATCTTGTCTATTTTTTTAAGCGTCTAGGGGGGGACACGTGCCCCTATGCCCCCTCCCCCCTAAATCCGCCTACGTCCGCTTCTCATCTCTTTAAATTCCTACGTAGTAATCTTCCCACCAGCTCTTCCCTGTTCATTCGCACATCATTTTCTAAAGCAATGCTCTTCCTGATATCTTCACAGCTTATTTCGTGTTCCTCTAATGTTCTACTTGAATAGGTGTACTGCTCTACTTCCTTATGTTGTGGCCATCTGCTTATTACTTGACACTATCTTCCCAAATTACCTCCATGCATTTTTTGTAAACCGCAACTTACTCTTACAATCTTAAAGTCTTCTTCTGCCATACTCCTCGCAACATTTACGTAACTAATCAACCATTGCCTACCAGTCTTTTGGTGACTCGCTGATCAACGTCTGGTCACCCGTGCACCTCGCTGACTTTAACATTGTTTCCCCTCCTTTTAACCCACATCTAGCTCATCCCACGCCTTCCTCACAATTCCATGCTGATAATTCCTAAAATTGTTCAAATTTCCTGAGTTGGAATGTATGTACCCCTAACATAAATTTATGGTTGTATTGAGAAACAAATGGGATCGTAAGACAGACTTAAGCAGCAACAAAAACTTTTTTTATAATGTCACCACTGCATATTGATCATTATTCAAATTCAGAAGATCAAGGGAAAGTTGATTTTAAATCTTTGTCGCTGATTCAGTTTATTTTCAATGGGATCCATCTTTATTGTGGTGCACTTACGCAATGTTCAACAATAGATATAATTAATCACAAATCAAACTCCTCCATAGCTTTCAAACCGGCAGAATTGGTGGCCAGTCTTAGCATTACTACCCCACGTCTTAATACGGCTAATATTCATAAAGGTAAATATTTGTCTTTTAAAATTGAAATGGAGGAAAATTGATGATATTACAATGCGCATTATATTTTTAACCTCGAAGTTCACTTTTTGTATGTGTCCTGTGTGCTGCTAAACATTTAAATTTACTTATGCTCTAAGTAATTGCATTAAGATATGCAACGTTTTCTAGTGTTTTTTTTTGGAAATAATGTCGGTACTTATTCCTCGCACGTAGGAAAGATATAATAAAATTACCTTGTGGAAGACCAAGAGGTAATTATGTAGGGTAAACAAACGGATACGGTTGAAGAACCACAGTAAAGTACGTAAAACAGTTAGCGAAATGTAAGGATGAACGTAGGAATACGGAATACCAATTCTAGAAGTCTTAATTCTGTGTATCTATTTATTTATTAATGATATTGAAGGAGACTGGAGAAATTTTTGTTTTCTCGCTATGGCATTTAAATTTCAAAATTTTCTTACGAGGATATGGTTATTTTCTGTCATTGATGTAAGTATATTTTTACGCTATGTAACTTTACAAACCTATATATCCAGTTAATATAAGATAAAGCGCATGCATTAAATTCAAAAGATAAAATTGACTACTTGTGTATTTATTATACGGCCACCCCTATGCATTGGCGATAGTCAGTAGGATTTTATTTTATTTTAAAATTGAAAGGTAGGAAAAATTAAGATAAATTCGCTGTCTTCTAAGTATCAATAGCTAAGAAATATTTTTTCCGTATCACAAAGAATTATTCATTTCACTTTACTACCATAAATACATTTTAATTTTCTGCTGATAATTATGTGAATTATTGATGCTTGATAACAGTGATATTCCCTGTAAATGTTAGGATTTTCATTGAAGAACTATTAACGTATTCAGTTTTATCAAGAATTAGCTGAACTTAATTCCAAACTTTCAAACACTCGAGAGTGACGTGATTTGTTATGAAAATTACTAATATGTTTTATGATACATTCACGAGCCACAGAGTTTAAAAACCGTTACTAAGCATTTGGTTTAATTTTTTAAATCATGTAGGTGTCTAAGCGTATCTTTACCTTTGACCATCCTCAGTTACTCTTGATCCTGTTTTACCTTAATGAAACTAGTTTTACCGTATTTCATCCACGATCTTCTCATAAAGTTAGGCAAGCTCCTCTTGGTCGTAGGCTTGATTTTAAATCTTTGTCGCTTATTCAGTTTATTCCCGGCGTATTGAGTTGTGGAAGGCTACACGGGATTTCCACCGGGTCAGGTTCTCCAACTCCATCTCGGCCGATGTTTCGATGGGCGAGTTGTCCATCGTCTTCAGGGCATGTCGAGTCTTGAAAATCGTCCTCCTTATATATGGAAGACGGCGGTATCAACCGGGGCAGGTGTTCTGTGATTGGTCGAGAGCTTCCCGCCTCTTTCCTCGTTCTTCACGGATGCTCCTCAGCACTGGTTTCCATGAGGCGCTCAGACTGTAGCTCGCTGTAGAGACGCTCAGACTGTAGCTCGCTGTAGAGACGCTCAGACTGTGACAAGACTCAAGACTCGACATGCCCTGAAGACGATGGACAACTCGCCCATCGAAACGTCGGCCGAGATGGAGTTGGAGAACCTGACCCGGTAGAAATCCCGTGTAGCCTTCCACAAGCTCCTCTAGGGGCTCACATAACATATGACTAGCCATATTGGAGGTAGGTAAGGTGAAATATGGAATATTTAAATATCCTCACATTATTTCCTACCATTTTGATCGTTTATTTCAGTCAGCACAGTTTAATCTTTGCAATACACTGTACCTTACGTTACTCACAAACACTCATACATAACATAAATATGTTAAGATCAAAAATTTGCCTCATATATTCTTCA
This sequence comes from Ischnura elegans, assembly GCF_921293095.1. Lineage (NCBI taxonomy): Eukaryota > Metazoa > Arthropoda > Insecta > Odonata > Coenagrionidae > Ischnura > Ischnura elegans. The sequence continues at coordinate 28,313,997 of NC_060254.1, read as the reverse complement.
AAACTTCTGATCTGAAATTTCTCTCTAAATTATATGATTATTATGAATATAAATTTACATCAGTTGACAATGCATTTGATCACTTACACGCATACATAATTATATCAACCACTATTTATAAAAATGATTTAGGCCTTTCAAAGCGGTTTCAAGGTATTTATAGTTTAATTCGTTTCAAAAGCAAATTGTATGCGTGTGGTTTTTTAACATGGCAGTTGAAAAAAATCATCTATGAAAAGCAATCAGTCATAGCTTGAAACAAGCTGTTTTCTCTCCTCAAGTTGTTACTCCATTCAGCTGAATTCTTCTTGTTTCATTGGTGGCTATAATTCAACATTCACTTACACCGGAATGTCCACCGGTTTACTTAAAACTACGTTGTAACACTTTCTTGGAACTGCAGACAACATCAAAAAAGGAATAAACAGTCATCATTAAAACGCATTCTTCATTTAGTAAAGGCAACTTCGCAATTCACGTTCACTCGGTAGTACAACTCTTATAGTTATTTTTTTTCGTCTCGGTAGAAACCTATAAATGGTAGAGAATATATTTATCTTCATTACAGTAAATAGCATAAAACACTTTTTTTCAAGTATAATTTAACATCAAAAGTTGACTGTGATGATGAAATTTTTTGTAAGCCTACCAAATGCCTACAGATGATTATATGTGTACATAATTATGTTTGATGCTCATAGGTATTATGAATTTCCTTAATAGCTTCTATTACGGTTTAGTTTTATTTATGATGCCTAAATACTCTAACTCAGTAAGAATTTCAAACCATGCGGCGTACCTCTTAGTCTTTAAATACTCAAATACCCATGCGACATCAATGCAATGCACTTCAATGTCTCCGAGTAATCTTCACCTGTTATCGAGTTAAATAAAAATAATGACTTCTGCAGAGTTACACATTTATCAGTTACATGCCTTTTTTAATAATTTATTAAATATACCCTGACTTATTTATATTTAAGTTGAAGACTATAAATGATTGATATTCTCTAAAATTTCTGAATTATCTGCCATTCTTGGTGTCTTGCCTGTCCTTGTCGCCCATTGTCGAACTTGCGGTGCATTGTCAGTCTATGTCTTGGAATGCAAAGTTTTACAGTGTCATCTTAATTCAAACACGTCAGCTGACCGCATATAGAAGGTTTGGACCGTTCTCTAATTGAACACCCTACCTTACAAACCGCTGAATCTCATGCATTGGTGGAATCGGTCTTAACTTATAGAACTCATTCTCTCCAGGGTAGCCATGTCCCTCGAGACAAGTGTTAAGCTTTAGTTAAAGGGTATGGTAAAGAACTTACTTATTTAATGAATTATTTAAATGAAAACCGAGTAATTTCTCTAAAATAAACTAGGATTCAAAACTCTGGTATACTCAATACTTTATATTAAAGAAATCTTTTGCAACTGCTAGAAAGTCTATGATTTCCCAAATATGTTGGAGTGAAATGGATTTTTATTCTATTATTTTTTAACCCTTTTATATAAAATATTTAGGCATTAAAACATTTCTATTTTAAGTTCGAATTATGACGAATTTAATTGCCAAAAAATTCAATTACTCTACAGCTTTCCTCTTACCACATATCTTCTTGAAAATAAAAAAATCACCAACTGAACTCCGTACAGGCACAGGTTAATTCTATGCTCTAAAACCTTTTTACTTCACATACAACCTCCCTTTTCCACAGAGAAATGTGTGCTTGCCAATGCTTGACGATTTTTGTATTTGAATCACAACTTCGTCTCCGTACAAAAAATAGCATTGAAAAAAAATATCATACTCTTCATCGATTCACAGTCAACACCTACTGGACAATACAATGGACTCTACTACAGTCCTTTGTATCTAAAAAACAATTAAATTACGCAACAGCGTTAAGATAGCTATAAAGGATGTTATTATAATCCCACAAAAGACATATAAGGTGCAACATCAACAGAAAGTCACACAATGCAAAATCATACATTGAACTTTCAATCACGAATAATTGCACTTGCGCAGGTTAAATGATTTTATCTTATGTGTATGGAAAATAAATTCATCGTTGTGAATAATTTTCCCACAAAACCTTTCCATTCTCACCATTATACATAATTATCCTAATCTAATTTAGTACACTGCAGACTAACCAATTATTTTCTTTTTTTAGTATTTTCTCTTCATTGCCGCTTCACAAGTTCACCTGTGAACGTATTTCTAGATACCTTCACGAAAATTGTAAAAATAAAATAACAGATTGTGAAATAAATATGTTAATGGCAACTTGACCGACAGATAAAACAATCGAAAGTACCATTACGTTAATATTAAGTCTAATCCATCATGATTTTGGCCAAGGTAAGTAGTAACATTTAACAACACATTTTTTTCAGAGGAATCAAATCAAATTTGCATGTCCAAGTCTGTACTCGTTGAATTATAAGGCAGTATGACGTAAATTGCTGTATATTTTGCTTCTTTTCCATTCAATAAGAAGAAAATATCCTATAGCTCTACAGAAAGTGTGAATTATTTTTTGTGCGTGTCCAGGGTATAAAAATAAGAAATAAAACTTCTAGTAATACAAAGCTCAAATTAAATTCATTTTTAAGCTACAATTTATTTTTAACTTTGATAATTTCGTTAAAAAAATTAAAATTGGTATATTTGAGGACGAAACGTTTGTGGAACCAAATTTTTGCACCTTGAACACGGTAAAATAGGTTCCAAATTGGTCCATACCAGCTCGCGATATTTTTTGAATGCTAAAAAAATTGGACAAGTTTGACTCAACATACAAGGTTATTTGCAGCAACACTCGGGTAAGGTTAAATGTAGCGTGGTAACATAAAAGCGTGAGCATTTGACGACAAAGCTTTGGAAACATCAAACACATAAACAAGAAATCGAACCCTGACGTTTTAAGGTGCTAAGACATCCATAGGTCGTGGGTCACTCATTTTGATTTTATCTCAAATGGCATGCATGTATCATGCTTCTTTAGTTCCTACCGCTTAAATAATAGGTTTTTAACGAGATAAAGCTGGGGTTTTATGATTGAGGACTTTCATATTAATGTATGCAGATCACAGCCAAAAAGCTATAATGTGTTTTGGACAATATCTGAGTAGCGATTACACTCACTGGACGTAGGACAGCAAAATATAATTACGAACACTGATCTCTGTTCCCATCGAAGCTCACATTTAAAGGGGGCGATTTTTAATAATTTTTATTCCTCGTTTTCAAATTTTTCCACGTTTGCACACCGGTGTACATTTTCTGTATAAATAAGCCACGTATCATTCACAATCGTGGGTAGTGTATCCATGGTTTATATTCCAAATGAATTTCCAATTAAGATCAAACGTTATTGGTCAATTCAAAACAAACAATAACGGCCTATCTAGTTATCTAATTACCAATTTTATGTCTAGTTCTTGACTTTTTCGTTTTGTAGAATGCAATTAAGATACCAACTTTTCCTCCATTTTGTGACCAATTTAAGGAAACTTGTAATGGACAATATTCCTTTCCTCATTCCAAATGGCATTCTCATCTCAGAAGTAAAAAGTCCGGTAACCATATTGGAGTATGTATTTCCAGTTTACTATGGACGTTTATTCCCAAGGCTCTGGGAAGGCGATCATAGTCTAAGGCAAACTTCCCATTTCCTTCTGTTTCCTCGTATCATTCAAGTAAAACGCAACACAAGCTGCACAGTCTGTTGATTAGGGTCGTTAATTAATAGCTCGTTGACACCTTTGATTCCACAATAAATACCTAATTTTCAGCGTGTAATAAACTTACTTAGATTTGCGTCATATTAATTAGAGCTAAGTCCATAAAAAATAATGATAATAGTAAAAACTTATTTGAAATTGGTATCGACTATTTTTTTACCTTTTTATGAGTAAACACTTCCTAGTCCACTCTTTAAAATAGGAAAAAAATAAACCCTGAAATCCCTTTGGCTGCCCTAATTCCGAATGCAAAAAATGATAAATTAAACTTTTTTCTTTCGGCATCAAAAAAATCGTATCCCCCACGTTTTATTCCTATGCAAGAATTTTTCGTCATCATTGCAAAGCATCCAAATCGCTGAAGCATCATACCGCAAGGGCGTGATTGCTTATTTTTTGGCACTCACGTTACGGTAAGCCATAATACGTTTCCTTGCTCATTTCTTTTCCTTGCTGAATAAATTCCAAGTTATTGACGTCACAATGTTCACCTTTCCATCCATATTATAATTCTTGCCCGACACTCATTATCTCAGTTCATTGTGGATTGTTTTTTTAATCCTTTGTGTTCATTGTGTATATAGTACGCTCCACCAGAACGTTTTACGTCGCATAGCACTCGGCACGCTAAATTACTGAGGAATATTCAATTGAGAATTTTGAAATCGAAAAAATTGCGATTCCACGCCATTTCCCCTTCATTTGTTTCTCTTTACGGACATGCGAAACATGTGAACACATATATGCATGTATGCGCTTTCGAAGCGACCCGCGCGACTCCGTTTCTAGTAATCCGTTTCTGCTTCTGGTTCCGCGGCCTGCCGCCAGATGGTGGGACTGCCACGGTGCGGCGCCATTTTCTCCTCATAGCAGACTGCACGCAGTTCCTCCCATCACTTCTGAGATGAACATTGGCGTCCCTGCTCCGAGACCACCATCCGTCTTCTCCTGTTCGTTCTGCTCGTACTCGCAGTCGAAGTACCGGCTCTGAAAAACAATAGAAGGATTAGTAATATATATAGAATGTTCAATAGTATTTCGTGAATGAAATTTGCCCATGAATAAACTTTATTATTGCTGTTATTCTAACAAAAACATCCAGGGACGAAGGGTGCGGCATCAGAACGGGCCAGAATTATTGATCGAGGTTTATATTCTTCTGGTAATACATAAACAGCCCGAACTATATGCATATAAGTTATAACATTCGGCTTAACGCTGTGAAAATTAGCAATATTCATAGTAAAAGATTACTCTGCATCAAATCATCATTATTTCACACTAACCTGGGTATTACCGCAGCTGAGAAAACAGTAGATGGAGATTTGTAGAAGAAAGTATATGAGGATTGGTCATTATAGTTTTGTGCAGAAACATTTCATTGGGCTAGGCTTTTTGTTGCATTTTTTCAGTGGATTAGTTATTCCTTGACATGAGGGCGCAAAATTAAGTAACACGCCAGGAAGTTCTAATTTTATTAATGGATATGCAACGATGCAATGTTAAAACGAGCTTGAAAAGTATCTATGGGTCTAATTTTGTGGAAGTTGTTTTTTTGTTTTGTGTGGAAATTGTTTTCGTAATTAAGAAGTTGCTTTGTTTCAGTTCCCATTTATTTTTAACTGACTCGGTTTTTTTTATTTCCATCACCTGAGTTGATATAATGTATTCATAAACTATTTTACTTCACTACTAACAGACAACTCATTTATTTTCTATCAATTTATCATTTCGAAAATTCGTGCAAGCATTTTTATCTCAGTACGGTAGTTACTAATAAACGATTGATTAAGAGGAATTAGTCAAACGAGCGAATGAAATGGCTTGGATTTGCTCCTAAGTTGTCTATTTCATGGACGACTCACGAATTACTCGCCCTAGCAAAGACGTATCAGGTGTTGGTCTTACAGTAGGACAAAATATACACATCAACCTTCATACTAAATTATGAGATTTTTCCATTTTATGTAAATAAATGCCAATATTATGATTTGAATTAATGGTTACAGCACTTCTTCACGTAAAATCCTGGTGAAAAAATAATGGAGATGAGGTTATGCATAAAAATATTTTACTCAATTGCGTCGCGAATGGTACACTTGAAAGGATTCTGTTTCATTGCGATGTGATTCAAGTGATGCGATTAAAACCATTGCGCTGTGAAGCCAATGTAGTTAACCATCGCTTATATTAAATGTGGAGGAATTTACACATTCTGTTATCATAAATGTATGATTCATTTTTTTCCTGATATTAGAAAATCAAATAACATCTCAGACCAAAACCGAAAGGATTTCATGCCTCATCATCATTAAGCTGTACTGTTTGCAAAATTCACTCTGAGGCAATAATTTTGGGATTTTCATCCTATATGACTTCGTTGTTTTTGGTAGATTAAGTCACCGTCACGTATTGACGCGTCGACATATTGCCACGTTCGCGCCTAAGGTTGTCAACTTTCCCATGCTCCCTTTTACAATCGACCAATCGCTGTGTGGTTTGTCACTTGTCATTCAATGCAAGGCAATATATAGGTTAGTCTTTTGATATTAACCCGAGCTTTCCCGGCAATAAGACAATCGTATAATATAAGAGCGTGAAGCAATGGGTTATAATAATTGTCGAACTTTCAATTACTTTAATCTAAAATTCTCTTATCTTCTAGAAAGAAACCCATGCTTATCACTATCTCTCTAATTGGCAAATACTAGCATAGAATTTCCTAACTCTATAGTTTCGTATGCTAAGGATTCCGAGAATTTGATTCCATTGAGTCTTTCAACTGATTAGGTGATTTATGTTACTAAGAATTCCCTGAAGTTCGATGGTAAAAATGCATACCAGAATTTATTTAAAATATCCCGCCGAGGAATATTTTGGTTTATCTGTGCTTTCTTGGTTTACATGAATTTCCCTCAAAAGAGGTTAAAAGTAGCCAAGATTAATCATTTCGTGTGTGATAGCAAAAAAAGTACAAACTGCGAATGTGGAAGGTTAAAAAATGGTAGATATAAGGTTCTCCTAGAAAATTAGTCTAGGTTTTACTGTGAGGCATTCAGGAAAATATAAAACTATTTTCATTAACTTTTCGTTACTGGGAAAAGAAATCATAAAAACTCAGAAAATTCAATTATCATACTAAATTTTGAGGCCTTTAGTAAACTGTTTTCAGGATTTACTTATCTTGCCTTAGGAAGTTTAAAATATATAAGTATGTTAAGACTCTCGGTTCTTATGTCGTTTGGGTGGTTTATACAAAATACATTATTAATAATTTTAATTAATATTCATAGAATTATAAAAAATGTGTTAAACTAAAATAATTTTGCAATAAAATGCAAGTACTTTGCTGTGGATTATGTCTCAAACTCGTAAGGAAATAACTTAAGTAATATTTCCATGCCAACTACTTACTTATAGTATTAATTTATTTTCGTTTATTACGATAAATAGGTCAAGTAAGGTCGCAATATTGCCATCAAATTCGTCATCTGTAAAGAGACTCAAAGGCTTACGCGGTATATCCTCTAAAAATGACTGTCCTCCAACCTTCATCAACTAGAACGCGAAGTTTTTGTATAGGGATACTAGCGCTTTATCAACCAGGGGGTGAATGACTCCCATTAAAATATCGCGGTCGACTTTCAACAAATTGGTTGCTTTATTAAAATTTAATGCAAACTCATCAGGTGCGCGGTGGAATTGGTTTTCCTCCGTCAAATAGTGAAAGTGAAAGATGCCTGAAGAGGTTTCCTTAATTGTCAACATGACTGGCTCTTATAACATTTTTACCCTGAAGCCCTTGGCTGCGTAATCTAACGTTTTTTTCCGGCAAGTTTGAATTCCTCCCATTAAATTCTTTTGGACATTTAGTTACATATTAAAAAGTTACAAAATAATAAAAAGAAAGCTCGCTTTCCTTCATAAATAAGAAGAGCTTTAATGGCATGCCTGGAGATAGATATCACTGTCACTTTTGCTGTGAGCGCACTTGACGTGCAGTATTACGGTTATCGAAGAAATATTTTTTGAATGCTGCAAGTGCGGGTGATTTTTTGTTTATTTTCATTGGATAACATGCCATAGAAATACTCACCTTGATCACACAACGCTAGTTGAATGAAGATAAAACGTGCCACTAATGAACAGGAAATATTGTCGTGTCCAATTGTGACTCTGTCCATGGTATTTTTTCTTTACTCTGGAAATATTGTGGTTAAGATGAAGTTAAAGCTACTGCATAGAAAATTAAAGCATATTCCAATTAAAGACTATTATTGGGAAAGGTAGTATTTATCACCAAGAGATGTATTTCACTCTGATAACCGCAATTCCTACCGTAGAAACACGAAAAACACGAAGGTCACCTCTGTAAAGCTTTCTACTGTTACAACTTAAATTTTCAATAGTATTTAGTACACAGGGTCAGCTTTTGTGCGATTAAGTTGATTTTATGCAGAATGCTTTCTGATAAAACTACATAAAATAATTTATCCACGATTGAAAGTTAATTGTTTTAGATCATTCTAGCACAGCATGTGTTCATACGCCATAGCTTTCATAGAGCTATACTTTTCTGACTTGCTTGCCCACACACCATTATCATATGGCCTTACATTACCTTTTGGTGCACGATTCTTGGGATTGCGGAATGCTTGGATCTGTGCTGATGCAGCGATGCGCAGGGGGTTATTCTGTATTACAGATTGAATATGACCACATTAGGAGCAGTGGCGCAGCGAGGGGGGTGGTTTGGGGGATAAAACCCCCCCCTAGAGCTCAGAGAAATTTTTAAGTTAAATCAATTTTACTTAATTGCATTAATATTACTTATAGAATATTCTAAGGATTCATAAAACATCCCTCAGAAGGCTCACTATTTATCCTAAAAAAATTTTTGGGAGGGCCCCCCGCACCATCGATTACCCTGGCGGGTATGCCATACCCCCAGACACCCCAGTATTAGTTGCGCCTAAAATCCCTCCCAGCCTTAATTCATAGCTGCGCCCCTGATTAGGAGAGCTGTTAAATCTTCAAAATGAGCCGTCCAATCAAGTCATTCATTGCTTGAGGCAACAGGCGATGACAAAATGGAAATTAAACGTTCCTGTTAAAGTGAACCTTTCCTTACGGGTCATCTTCTTTTACATATTCAACTTCAGCAAAAAAAAATGCTCACTACACTTCGACAAAAATGTCAAATAATCCGAATCGCAGCATATATTCCGAAATGCAGAACAAACGCCCAAGAATGTATAGCTAGTTGTAGAGGTGAGATAGGCATGTGACCGTAGACGGTAAGGACAGATGAAAGGACAGAGTGGTGGGGAACGTTGTCTGACCTAGGGGATACTGTGTTGGTTTACCTTATAACTGCTGATCGCTAGTGATGTATTCAATTGGCCCTTTGCTGTAGCCCAAAAAATCGGAGGTACTGGAAAATGTTCACTGTTGTTTCTTAAGTAATCAAAATTTTATCAGGTTTATTTATACCTGCACGAAAGCAGCACCATCAGTCTTTTAAACCGGATTTTTAAATAAAAAATAAAAGTTGTATGAACATCTATGCTCTGGATAGGGGCAGCCTACCTAGGCAAGACTCGAACCCGCGACTTCTTGTTTAACAAGAAAGGGATCCCGTCGCCACCGATGCCGCCGTTGTGTATTGTAATTGTAACGTATTTGATCACAGATTTTTCTCGTGAATTGTTTCTGTCAGCGAAACTACATAAATAATTCATCCGCACTTTCACCCTTAAGAAAAATAAAACTGCTTTGGGCAATCCTGGTGGCTCGAACCCTCATGAATATGAACCACAAACCCGCGCACAAACCGCGCTCGTTTCCTCCCTAGTCAAATAGGTCAAGTGAGAGAGGGAGAGAGAGAGAGTCGCATTTAAAAGGTTCACCTGGCACTCCAAGCAGCGGCACTTGTCGCTCATCTTGCACGTGATTCCCCACTGCGCCGCCAGCTGTCGGTACTGTTCCTTGCTCGACTTGGCCTTCTCCTTCTTCTCGCGCCGCTCCTTCCGATCTTCCTTGCGCTCCTTCTCGGGTGCGGCACACGCGCCCAGCGCCTCTGCCGCGCCCTCCGCCTCCCGCGCCGCTGCCTCCGCCGCCAAGCGGTTCTGCACACCCCCGCAAGTAGGACAGACGGATTAAAGAAAGAGCAGGGATGAGCCGTAGGGAGAAAAGATGATTCATACAATGAAATGCTTACGAACTGAGTGGGAAAATTGTGCCAAGAAATTTTAACGCAGGACAGCAGATTCCAGTAGGAGGTGAAATTAATAATAACATATTTTATTCCACATTATAGTGCATAAAATTTTAACAGCTTAGTTTTTACAAGGTGGAATATAGGCATCCCTGTGGCAAGGACCAGTGTTGGGGTTGCCACCTCAAAAATTATCAAACTGACAGCTGGCTGGTGCAGCTGGTGCAAAAGAATATGCCATAACTTATGAGTCAAAACACGTTTTTCTTTAACGTGTGTTCCTTTGAGAATATTGAGAAGGATTGAAACATAAAACCAAATGCATTAATTACCATTAAGCATAGAAATAATACATACACTGCACAGAAATCAGACTAATAATATACAATGTTAAAATGATGTACGAAGATAAAGTAAAAGATTTTACTTTATCTTCGTACTCTTAAGTAAGTACTCTTCAATATTATCTATGGAGAACAACCATATTTTCAATACACGTAAAAACAACGTGAAGGACTTTCTAGAGGTGATATGAAATGGTAGAAGGTTAAACAACTTAGTAGCACAATATAAATAAGACTTTCTATAAGCTTAGTTAATCGGTTTTGGAATAGGTACTCTTTCCCGTGGCCACAATCCACTGTAAGGAATCTTTACATAGCTATTGACATTTCTGCCTCAGCTATAAAACATCCGTAGGACTCTATAAACATATAAATATCTATGGGGTAAAATACCCAGTAATTTAAATAATGGATAAGAAGCGTCATCTCTTTTGGCGCCCATTATAATTCTTATTATTTTCTTTTGTGACACTAAAACTGGATTTAGATTCGAAATATATGTTCCGCCCCAACAACAAAGACCATACTGCAGTTTTGAATTAACTGATGAGTAGCATGCATCTTTTTGAACAGGTAAATTACTGAAGATGTTTTGGTCTAAAACGCACCGCTTACCTTCCGTCGGGTGCAATGAATCTGACAAGTACAGCGCGAATTTTTTTTTTACATTTCTCCGTGCCACTAGGTGGAATAGACCCTTGACGTTTATTGTAGCTGTTTGTTTTGGCATGCACGATGCAGCCTTTTGATTTTCACATTAATGCCGACAGATCAGTGGCGGATTATTTAGTATAATCAAGCAAAATGATGGCACAAATTAGCAAAATAAAAGCATTATTAGATAGATAAGATAGCAAAATAAAAAACACTAATGTTATAGATTCGCATCCTAAAATTCATTATACATAATAATAATAATAATAATAAATTTATTGTTCTAGGACCTTGCCCTATGGAACATATCAAATTTTACAGTTAAGTCTCAGCAGTGAACAACATGGAAAAAGTGAAAATACAATTTAACAGTATTAATGACAAATATATTAAAGTATTTTAATTACAATCATATTTTTCGAGTAAATAAACAAACATTTTCATTTTGAATTGATTAACAGTTTTACAATTAATAATATCATCCGGTATTTCATTCCAAGTTCTTATAGCAGAGTTTAAAGTGGACAAACAGTACACCGTAGTTCGGCAATTAGGTATTTTAAAACGCCTTCTAGCTCTTACTATTCTACTGGTTTCACTTTGGTTACATATAATCATATTGTAAAGATAGTCAGGTGTTTTGGATGACAGTATTTTATAAACAAAAACAGATAGCAGGAATTTAGTTTTCTGTTGGGGTTTCAACCACTGCTGCTTTATGTAGTAAGGAGTGACATGCTCCCGGATATTTATATCTATATATATAAAAGAAAGTCGAAAATCGTGTTAGTTAGAACACTTATAACTCGAGAACGGCTGCACCGATTTCAATGAGATTTGGTTCTTTGGATTCGTCTCAAGCGGGGTTAACATATAGGCCATTAAAAAAAGGATAATTTCACACAAAAAATTCATCTCTTTCCTATGGGCATGCTTTTAGGAGTTATAGTAACACAACAATTGATAAGTCGGTCAAAACTACAAATTAAATAATTTGTTTTGTTTTTTCCACTTTAATAACTGAATTTAGTAACAATATAACATTTTAATTACTAAATATATTCAAAATATTAATTAAATTGAAATTACATTTAAAAAATTTAATTCGAGCTGATTGTAAGCCCAGCCGTGGCCCAGCTCGAGTTGACACTTCACTACCGTGTTTGTAAACAAATCTCCAAGCAATTGTTGACAAACGGTAATGTCCGTGTTCCTGTCGAGGAATCGAGTAGTTTTAACTCATTTCCTGGGAATGATTGCAAATTAGTTACAGCGAAAGGTGAGCTCATCAAAAAAGAGTTCCAGAATATGATTGATCACCAAAAGAATTAAAGATGGTTGATTTAGCGAGCAAGAACGAAGATGTGGATGACTAAAACGAGGGAAATTCAAATAGTTCGTACTTTGCATGAATTCGAATCTTTTAAATGTGCAACAAACGAAGGCGAAATCACCAACTATCTATCTGAATATTTTAAGTCCTTGGACGTACCTGGCTTACCAAGGCACGATTTACAGAAAAATGTAGTTACTGTGTTCATGATCTTTCGAAGCCTAAACCAACCATAACTATCCAACGGAACGTGTTTGGTGATTAAAATAATTGGTAATGAATGTGATTCACGCAACTTTACTCAAAGGAAAATTCAAAGGTGAGGAAGTCCTTATTCCGTAGATTCCATGATCTCAACTCATATGCCCTTTTGAGTTTAAACGTATTCAATTTCCAATTCGTGTTGCATTCGTGATAACGATTAAAAAATCGCATGGTCAGTCTTTCAGTTTTTGTGTTGTTTGTGCTCATGTGCTAATGAAAACCCATGATTTTCTCATGGTCAATTTAACGTGCTATGTTCACGAGTCGATAAACCATCCTCTGTATTTCTTTATTCGCTTCAAGTGCGTAGCTAGGATAGGGGGTTTTGGGCGCAGCTAATATAACGGGTCAGTAGGGTATAGAAAACTCGCTAAGGTAAGCGGGAAGTGTGGGGGCACTTCCCTCAGACATTTTACAAAATAGATAAATAGTTCAAAAAAGTGGGTTTTGCGGCTGTGTGAATAGTTAAATATGTTTTGTTTGTTAGTCGTCCGTCCCCCTAATATTAATAACAAAATCTTTCATAAAAAAATTCTCTAAGCTTTTGGGGGGGGGTTATCCCCCAAAACCTCCCCTCGCTGCGTCACTGCTTTGCTTCGCTATATTTATTTAGCTTCATCCGCTTCATCTTGCGCCTGATAACAAAACAAAAACTGTTGTTTATCAGAAGGTGCTTGACGCAAGACATTAAACCCGAATGTGTAGGGCTCACCGTGGTGCGTTTACGCATGCAGTACGTTTACGCAGTGCATTTTTTCCAAACAGAGATACTAAAACTGGCGCGCCTTAAGTCATTTAATGCGAATGCTACTTCATAGGGGCTTTTCTTGCACGATTTTGAGCATCAGTCAAGCGTCGGTCTGGGGTCGTGTCAACCTGCCCCCTGAATGGGCCAAGTGTATGCAACAGACTTGGACCTAAAAACATTTTTTTACAGCTAATAACGCAAATAGCCAACAACTGAATGCGTATAATTTTTATTTCATGAACTGCTTTATTAAACCACAATGCCCAAAATTTATTAAGCTAAAACGTAAGAAAATTTGTTGAAAAAAATCCGCGTAAACGTGCTCCGATCCACCCTATGTAGATTCAATGAAGAAAATGTCTTTCTGACAAGCAATTTTGGTACTCATTTACGTAGTTTTATTGAATTTGTATCCTTATTTTATTATAATAAATTAAACATGATTAAAAACGATACAGCCGCTCTTGAATTATAAATGGTGTGAGCAAACTGTAAGTTCATTGATTGTTAGGCGGTACGAAGTTCGCCGGGTCAGCTAGTCATATATATATCTAATCGCAGAATTTAACAGTGTTTGTAACTTCTGATATAATTCACCAGTTAGGTCGGAAAAAACAAGGGAACAATAGTCCATATGTGGAACCAGCAAGGTATTCGCCAAATTTTTTCGTACTTCTATTGGGATTAGGCGTTTGAAATGTTTGATCTGAGCCAATATTTTATGTACCCTGTTAGAAATAGTGGATACATGTTCGTTCCACGTTAGCGTATTGTTCATAATGACCCCTAAGTTTTTTACCGTGCTTGAATAGCCAATATCAACGCCTTAAACTTTTATTTTCGGTATTCTGTCATAGTTGAGTTTCCTGACATACATTGGAGTACCAATAATAATAGCTTGAGTTTTATGGGGGTTAAGTTTTAGTAAATTCATTCTGGCCCAATCACAAACGTGATTAACATCTTAATTTAATTTTTCAATGGCATTATCAATGTTTGTTGGGTGACAGTCAAGGTAGATTTGGTATCTACAGAATTGGTGGACATGATAGCCCAAAGGGCATTTTTAATCGCACCTTGCTGAATCGGTATGGGGCCATATGACGTCATAGAAAGGGGTCTATGCATATTCAGCTTAGTAAAACCAATTGGCTGTTTCCACACACTTTTATTTAAACCGACCATGGTTTCGGCAACTGGTGCCATAATAAAGGTACAGCGCGAATTGGGTGACAGCCTTTTTCCATTGGTAGAGTTTTTCAGGACTCTACCAGTATAATAAGGCTGTCACCCAAGGATATGTACCTTGATAATAGCACCAGTTGCCGAAACCATGGTGTGTGGAAACAGACAAATGGTTTTACTAAGCAGAATATCAAATATTTCCACTGTATCACGCCGCACTCTGTTTATTTTATGGGTGTATGCATAGCACGAAAGAGATTTTCGACGTTTTAAGTGTTCAACTACACTTATAATGGTGCTTTAAACTTTAAAGGTGCGCCACTGAGCCATGCTGAGAGTTAATATTGTTTTTTTTTTTTACATTTGTGCCTGTCAGGCACATTGCGCCTGAACTCAACAATTCCATTATTGCGCTTGACGAAAGGTTAAAGCACAGAAACTTTGTTCGTTGATCTCTCCAGCTTTCGAGATTTCGCTACTTAGTCCGTTAAAGGTGGACAAAACCTTCGCCGGGATTCCACCAGGCATCATCAGGTGAACTTCGACCTGAAAGACGACAGGAGGAATCCCGGCGAAACTGTCGTCTAACTACACTAAACAACGTGGTGAAAACCCAAAAGTTTGAGGGATCAACAAATCAACAACGACGCGGAAGACTACGAGGTTACATAAATTTTGCGCCAAGCGCTCCGATTGGCCGCGAGTTTGACCTGTTGCCGAATGCTCAGGGCAACTCATGACTTCGAACGCTTTGTTACCCGGAGATCGCGATGTTTCCAAGGTGCTGTAGTTTAAAAATGATGCGATAGCGATCTAAACACCATTCGTAATTTTGGTATCGTAATTGGCATCAGCTATTTTGGGTTAAAATTTCGTAGCACAATTTTTCTCCAAACTGTAAACGTATTTTTTCTATCAAATCTGGAATTTTTAAGCTGGACTAAAAATTTGCATGATTTCAAATGAAATGTTCAATGATAGTGAGAAGAAATAATATCTCCTAAACTTTTGTTTTGGACTGCCTTAGTCAGTCACCTAGTCATAGCCATATGGCTACATCCTGCCATTGCGAGCATATAAGGCTCAGAACCGATCTCCCTTTTGATGTCGAATTGTCACAAACATATCGTTGAAGCTTTCAATAACTTAATCCACTCATTGCCTAATTTTTTAAGCCGGTCGAAATAAGTCGTGGATAGAGGGGACAGAAAGAGGGGAGGGGAGGGAAACGAAAGTCAATATTGACGCCTATTGTCCGTAAATAACATGCAAGTATCGCAACAGTAAACAGAAAATGGCATTGAATAAGTTAGTTCAAATTGCTTTCATCAAAAAATATGCTTGCCCTCAAGGTACTTCCTTTCTTTCGAGACCACTCGTTGAAATTGAACAAGATTAGAAGTCAAGGGTGTACGCAGGATCAAAACTGGAAAACTGGGGGGGGGGGAGGGGGGGAAGCCAAGCTTGTCCAAGATGTAACATATGTATTATGAAATCATTAGCATGAGAATAGGAATAGGAATATATTATGGAATCATTAGCATGAGATTAAAATTTGTGTTAACTGAATACCTGAGTACATTTTGACAAATTATTTGAATAATAAGTCATGTGGTTGTATTCTAATCGCAAAAGTGGGTCTAGTATCTTACTCGAAAGTATAAGCAGTAATTAACTCTCTAGTTTCTGGATTTTTGCACCCTTTAAGTATAGTGCAAATTGGATTATTAAAGATATCAGGGTTACATTGGATGATGATGAATTCAATTCTGAGTTAGCGAGTTCCATTATTTTTATCTCGTTTATTATATTACCCATAATTAGAAAATCTGTATGTATGGAGATTCTTCTCTGCTGTATATATCCCACTGCTATCAATATGAAAAATCGTGAGAACCTAATTTTGGGAAAATAGCACTAGAAAGTGAAGTGAGAAATCCAATTCTTCATATTTGATGGGACCTCATTTTTTAATTGTGCCTCCAAATTCCTGGGGGCATTTTGACAAATTATTTGAATAATAACTTATACTGTTGTATTATAATCGAAGAAGTGGGTCCAGTATCTCACTAGGAAGTATTAGTCATGATTAACTGGTTCCTGGATTAATACACTCATTGCTTAGGGTATACAATGGCTTATTTATAACATTGACGTTACATTAGATGACAAAGAATGGAAGTATGAGTAAAAGATTTATATTAATTTTTATCTCGTTCATTAAATATTCAATAATTAGAACCTCTGTATGCATGAAGGTGCTTCATAGATGAATATCTGCATGCATTTTAATGCAAAGTATTTTAATGCATGGAATCATGTCATTAGAAAATTAATTTTCTTTTACCAGTCATGAAAATGAAAAATCGGGAGAACATGATTTTTGTAAATTGAACTGGACAGTGAAGTGAAGATTCAAGATATGCCTATTTGAAAAATTGATTCATTCTCTCTTGGTGACAATTCAAATGCAAACTCGTTTTCGATTTGATTTTTCAACCAAAAAATGGAGAGATTGTAGTAATTACTCCGCCAAAATGCAATCCAGAAAAGTCATTTCGAACCAGCCGCATTCTGATGTATTGCTTAGCCCGCGGTGGTTCAGAGAAAATATGCCTTTTACAGCAAAAGAGTGGGGCTATTAATTTCTCAAAAGGAAGATGGCGAAGGAAAATATTTTTTTCCACTGTGACTCTGAAAAGAATGAGAAACCAAATTTAATCATATGAAATGAAAACGAGAAAAAAATGAAAAGAAGAAATTGACTTGAAGGTTGAAGGGTCAGTACGACCGTGTTGAAGAGTCTGGCGTTAATGAAAAGGTGAAGAAAAGCCAATCCTCTAAGAACTACGCTGGCGAATCATTTTTTTTCCAGAAAAGGCGCCTCTATTTTTGAAATTTCTAATTTCCATGCCGTCTGTCGTCTGCAGAGTTTGTGTGAATGTGATTTTTACTTGAAATAGGTAGCATCAACACATACATTATGATTTGATGCTTCCCGGCGAATGATGTGGGTAAACTCTTCTCGGGATTTCCACCGGGTTAATTTATTTATATTTGCCAATGTTTCCAACTCCGACTCGGTGCTCAACCGTAGGGCTGCTGATTTATTTAATTTATTAAAATATAAATAAAAAACAAATGCAAACGAACTTAAACAATGTGAACAAGATTTTATTTATGCCCTGAAAATATTACAACAGTAACGAGCTATTTCTAAAAAAAAATGAGCCAGTGGAGTTTGAGTTATGCAATTTTTTTTAGAAACAAGAGCCCTGTTTATAACTGTGGCCATGCATTTCCCCGCTAGGTATTCGCTTCAACTGTTTGCACACATTACAGGAGTTACAATCCAGGGGTTGCCTAGGAAGTAATGCACCACAATTTTTTTCTCATTCGACAACAATGGTGCCAAATCCAAACGTTACGTTATTAAGTTTACGCATTACCTAAAGTTTCATGGGTGCCCGTGAAAAATTCCTATCTTCTACGATAGGTAGCGTAGCTGAAGGACCGTTTCAAAGCGGTGTCTGTAAGTGATGTATATTGCAAGCAGCGTACCATCATTGAATTTCTCACTGCAGAGAAAGAAACTGTATGGAATACTCAAAAACGTTTTTGCAAGGTCTGTAGAGTATCTCCTGTCAATAGGAGTACGATTAGTCCCTGGGGAATATTCAGAAACGTTTATGCAAAATCTATAGAGTATCTCCTGTCAATAGGACGACGGTTAGTCGCTGGGATCAAGAGGACGGGGATATCAGTCTGCGGTTCGGAGGGGCTCCAAGATTTGCAGCGATTGGGGACTAGAACAAGAATAGGGTAGTTTCCTTCATCAAAGAAAGCGAAAGACATTGATTGCGATTCGTTACCCACCATTAGTGTATTCATAATATACAAATTATTTGGTTTTAGAAATACCGGTTTAGACGACGGGCAAGGGTCAAATTTTATCCTCATTTGAAAAAAGCCAGATTGGCGCCCATGCGATGCCACTCCACGTGACGTCACAGGGACCTAGTTTCTATACGAGTAGATAGGAGTTTTACATCGTCTGAGGTTACCAATGCATGCATGAGGCACTGAGCTCAGGGAAACATGTCTTCATAATCACCTATTAAAACTGGCTAAGGTCGGAAAGTTTTCCCCGTTTGATAAGGTATTAATAATCCTTATTTAAGCCAAGCGCTACCAGCTAGCAGGGTACTCTGCTACCTGCTAGCCTCCTGGGTCACCTCACTTGCGGCAGCGGGAACCCGAACGACGTCACACGGGGGTTTTCCCGGCTTTCATACTTGGAAATTTTCACTTTTATTTAATCACGAAAAATAAATATCGTCATTTAAAAATCTAAAAGCATGAAATACTCCAGGAGTAATAATCTTTCGATTTAGGCAATAAAAAAATAATAGGAAACCACCCTATTTGTACTAACAGGGAATAACCGCCCTTGCCTCGCGCAAGAGAAAGGCCATTGAATGTGAGGTAGATTGCGTGGAAAAATAGCGTGAGTAATTGGAACATCTTGTGTGCAATTCTCATTATGTGCAAAGGACAAATGTCGAATAAAAAAATTATTGTGGATTACTTTCTGGGTAACCCCTTCTGGGTCACAGGTGACTCTGCCGCTGGAATGCATTAAATATGCGTCTCCGTGGACGTGAAAGCTGTTTCTTTATCCCTTAACCCAAGAATGATCAGACCCGTCATTTTGAACTCTACTTAATATCGCTTGGAATTTTTTCTGCCTTCATTTTTTCTGGTATTTATTTATATTTATGGTACGTATTCTGATAAAATAATTTAAACGTAGTTATACCACCTATCTTCCTTAAAATACCAAAACCTGTTAAAATGAAGGGTATGGCGTTTCTATTTTATTTGTGACACAACACGTGTTTTATTCAGGATATCACAACACCATACTACGTTTGGCCATTTTGATTTTTTAGTTTGTACATTTATGCATTTAACATTCCCTATTACATTTTTAATATTTTTTAGCATTAGCATAAAATAGGAAATCGGTTAGGCAGCATATCTGCCACACCAAGAGGTGTGTGGTAGGCCAAGACAAGAGGAGTAGGTGCGACGAAACCGCTTTTCATTTTAGATTTTTTATTCTAAAATGGTTTGTAAATAATTACCCAGTTGTATCTATAAAAAGGGAAAAATTTATGTAATGAACTTCATCTCTGCATTTCTTCATGGTTTTCTTCCGCGTCAGCTTGTTTCTAGACAATAGCTTCGCTGGCAGGAGACCCAGCGAAACTGTTGTCTGTAACAAGCTGACGCGGAAGAAAACCCTGAAGAAATGCAGAGATCAGACCATCGCCGCGGAAACATACGTTCTAACATGAAATGAACTTATCAATTTCTTATACCATAAACGAAGAAATGTTTCATATAATTACTACCCGTAAAAATGTCGTGTCAAGGTCCTTCTAGGTAGCCGTGCCACCCTGGGCATTCAATTGTTAACTTTCCGCCATCCGCGGGTTTACGTCATAATAGACTCACCTCAGCCAGCACTTGCTCGTAGGAAGGCGGCGGCGACGACGGTACGTCTGGAGGCATCACGTCCCCTGGCCGGTACCCAGGAGGCAGCCCGTGGTGGTGCTCCGCCCCACCGCCTCCGACCGCTCCCTCACCGGGCGACCCGGGGGCCGCGGCCCCTCCGCCCCCACCGGAGGCGGCGTGGTTGAGGTGCTCCATGCCCCCGAACCGGAATATCTGCGGCGCCGACCTCAAGGGGGCAGCGGGCGGCTGAGTCCCGCCCCCGGCTTGCGTCTCGCCCCCGGGCCGCCACCCCGCCGCGTGGGGCGGTGGGGGAGACGGCGGCGAAGCCCAACCCTGCTGACCTGTCACCCTGGCCACCTTCAGGCCTTTCCGCGGACCAGCGGCCCTCGCCTCGCAGGAAGCGCTCTGCCAAGCGGCCGACGCGGTCTGCAGATCTGCGGGTGCTCCCTGCTGGTCGCTCACTGTCGATCGAAGCTTCGCTGGAGACCTGCTTCTTGTTCCAGCTTAGACTGTGGCGTAACCGATGATATGGTTACACCTCCCAGGATTCATTGCCGACGTATTTGGGGATTCTGCAAACAGAAGAACAGGGAAGGTAAATTATATATTTTTTTTTGTATTATGTTCTTACGTTAATACAGAATGAAGGTTTTAGTGTAATACAATATAAAATGTTGCGTGAATTCAAGCATATTCATTATTGTGTCAAGTGATTTGACTCCAGTGGAATAATTGCATAATCAGTGATCTAATCCTGGGAAATTCGAATTATTATGTACACAGTGAATATCTTCCCTTTGTATTTATATACAACACGGTTATAGTATGTATAACTCGTAGCAATTGCGCCTGGAGGCATACAAAGTTGTCAGTGCAGTACTTGCAAGCGTCTTAAACGACGGACACTTGCAAGGCACTTTCAATTTTGTCAGACCATACAGATTAATGTTGAAATGCAATATAATCCCTCATTCCTAATAATCATAAATTGGAGTACGCAGCGGTAGTAAGGAGATCATTACACTACCTGACTACGACATGTCACTCCTTCTTTTTGAAAGGCAGGTTCAGTGACCACCGATTTTGAAACTCATTTCATATTTTCTAAGAGGTACCCGTGTCAATGAAACGGCACGAGCTGATATCGTTCACTAATGCCATAAATACTCCTGTTTTTTGAACCTTTTGCCATCCCTGACAGAGATATAAGCCTGACCAGACAAGAGACAGTATAAATGTCGATGTTATTTTATGTTTTATTGGTATGGAGGAAGGAGGAAATAGAAAAAAATGCTATGGAAAAAAACTCAAAAAAAATCTTCAGTATGAGACATCGCTCAAGAGTCTAATTGCATCACCTCCTATGCTAAATATACTCATGACCATCTCTCCATTAAGTGAAATACAGTGTGTATAAGGGGCCAAACCGTTAGTTTTGCAATGTTCTTGGACGGAGATTGGGTCAGTGTGGTGGCTAGTATGTAGGCTTCCTACCCAATGGGTACTGGTTCCAATCCCGGCGGTGGTGGATATTTTTCCAATAGCGCGATCTCCGCTTATTTATTATTGATGGAACTTCAACTACAGCACTCCGTCCGTCGGATGGGACATTGAGCCGTGTTCCCCTTGGCGCCTTTCGTTAAAATCAACTTTTGATACCGGCCTCGCTGGCGGTGGATAAAGTGTTCGCCTGCCACACAAGAGGTCATGGGTTTGAGTCCCAACTGCGTAGGCTACCCATATACATGACTTGGATGTTCGTATGCGTTTGATTTTTAAGGTAGAAACCCCGATGAAAAATTCCTACGGTTTTGTTGTAGGTGGTACAGGAATAAATAAAATAAATGAATAAATACCGACGCCGGGTTTCTCTCCCACCCGGGTTTCTTCCTCTACCTTTCCTTCATGGCTCAAATGACCTCAGCTGTCGGTCACCTCCTCCATATACCATTTCGTACCTTTGTTTTAATTTGTGAGCGAAAGACGACCGAAAATTCTCGGAACGCGCCCTATGTAAACCCTACGTATGAGTGACAGCCGAGAGTAGAATTAAACCCATAAAAATCCGATCCCAAACGTTGAGTCAACACAGTAGTGAAAGCAGCGAATGTCTCCATTCAATCACTTCCTTCGTCCGATCCCTTTTCGTCGAAGCCGTAAATCGCCTGCAGCGTTTCCGCGAACTGTTTACGCGTGGGCGTAGTGTAAGCCTGGTCACACGACAATGGGGAACTGGATTTTTTTTGTTTTTCTCTCAATCAACAACGGCTCGGGGATTAGCGTTATATTGGAGGACACTTGTGTAGCTGGCGTACCTACCAGCATAAAGGTCTGACTTGCCTACATTCACCACCACAACCAGAAATATCCCTCTATCTCTGAGTTGTTGTAACGGAAAAAGGTTCTACACGAGTTCCTGCTCTAGCACAGCCCACTCAGAGGTAAAATCAATGTGCCTATAATCTCTTGTAGCTTTTTCATTAACCTTGTCATACCTGAAAGTAGATTATCGTAATTTTCTGGCGTTATTACAGTGGTAAAATCACTTCGTCTACATCCCAAGATATTTTTTGTCAATGAAAAGTCCAGAGATGAATAAAGTTCAATAAAACAGATTTAATTATATCTGGTGTAACTCCAATTTAATCCAGTTCGGTAAAGTTGATACTTATTAATAATAGTTGCAGAATTTGTATATGTTGATAACAGCCTGCTCTTCAGTTTTTGTTTGAAAAATATGTAGAATTTACTAATTATTTGTAATTTCAACGCTCTTTTCAGCTAAACAAGTATTGTCAACGATGAAGTCATGCGTCCCTTAATTGTCGACGGAAAAACATTTATATGATTTTAAATAGCTGAAATAATTTTTTAATATATTCGGCTAAATATCGACGTCAAGAAGTTTGCGACAATATATTCAAGAAACTTTATTTATGATCCAGAAATTGATTCGCCCTAAAAGCGACAGGCTTACTTCACTAGAAGCCCTTTGAATGACAGTTTTTATGGCGCAATATTTTTACCAAACATTTAATGATATATTATGCACTGCTAGGATTGATTTAATAAAGGGCAGCCTTGGAAACCTACTGATTTTGTTACACGTTTAGATGTGATATCTATATATTCCCGGATTTATGATCGGATATCAGCAAAGTTGAATTTCTCAGTGAAATCAAGTTAATCAAAATCGTATGTGTGAAACATTTCTCAATTCCGCTAAATGTGGATGAATTGCAGGTAACATATTGATTTGGAATATTAAAGATCGAAGTTGTAACCGAGCTTCACATTTTCATTGATATGGGGATACAAAAGGTTTTAGCGATGAATTTTTCGATGCCAATTCCGACAAATACTTTCCCTTCACAAGAAAAATGGTCTGCGTGTTGATTGGGTCACCTCAGTTGACAAATGCTCAAACAGTTCAAATAGTTTTAGAATGATTTCATACAATCCTGATACGCCTCGTTTTTGGTGCGCATTTAATGTAACAGAAATATTTACAATCTAAATGAGCACTTAGTTTACATACGCCATCGTCAGAATTAGCCTATTATACTCATTTAAATTTTTTTAGCATAAACCTTGGTCATATGCGCAGATACAGATAATCTCTTTTGTGCACAAGAGAGATTATTGTAGAGTTCCTTGTAGATATCCTTGGCACGTTTGGAAACGGTCAATGTATGCGTGGAATACTTCTAAACACAGAACTGATGCAGCTCTGGTAACCAATACGTCATGTCACTCACGCATTTTTGTGATAGTCGTTTTGAACTGACTCACCAATGACTCCACTTCTAATTTCAACCGAAAGCGTATATTATATTTCCCATGTAGGAGATGATATAAATTAGACACCTTCGGCTTTTCTTTGGATCTTACGGAATGAAAACAGCACCGCTTGGTAGATTCGAAAACAGCTTAGATATATTTTTGTATCGCATTAAGAATAGCTACAGCTAAATTCTGATCTGTTGTATGTGCGTATCACCTCCTCTCATACATTTCCCTCATTATATTTGCTATTTATATAATTAGCATCACTATGCAGCGTATTCCAGGAGTTTAAAATTTCCATCCCCACTTTCGTTTAAAAATTTGAGAACTCAGATTGAGCATTCAAAACACGACTTAATTTTTAAGGCATATCACAACGGGGTTGGGTGCAGCATTTATATTTTTTTATATATATATTTGAAAAAAACATGATTGAAATAATTAAATTTTGTTCCTATGTATCATTTTTCATTCGCCTAAATCGTTTTACTCCTGGCTAGAGACAACAGGGGCAAATCCTTTTGCCAATGAGCTTGTTTACACTATAGGTGGCGGGTATCTACACTTCCGGTTTTTAGGGGGATTTTGAATCCATATCCGCCCCACCATATATATCCAGCAGCACCATCTAAGACAAGCCAATACTGCTTAGCTGGTGTGGAAGCGACCAATGCATATCCCTCGACGTGTTCTAAAGCTATATTAAATCATAGTCTCTTAATTTATCCATATTACCTCTCCCCTAAAATGTATCACTTGAATTAGAGTTTTGAAGAAAAGTTGATTTTTCATTCACTAGTCTTTTTCACCATCAATATTCGCATTTTGATGCGTATAAAAACAAGCATGCATTTTTTTCATGCTGGCCAAATTCTAAATTTGTACTTTTGATACCATAAAACACATTTTTAATGTGTACGAATCCACTCTTCTAAACCGCGAAACAGCGGGAAAGCAAGTTCATTCAAGAAAACTGATCTTTCATTCATTCTGCCTTGTTATTTCCACTCGATTGCACGCTTTCGGCGTTTAAAATGGCTACCAATAGGCGTCACTTCAATTCAATCCTTCCTGAAGACAGAAGGATGGAAACACTATGTGGAAGAATGGGAAAAACAATTATATGAATTTTGTCGATGTATCGATAAATACCTTGAAACACACTGTCGCTTCCTCAATGCACGTTTCTTCAGCCAAACCATGAACCTGACGAGAAAGAAGTCACGCGAATTCAGCCCTTTCTGCATATAGAATTAAGGCAACACCACATGAGAAAATCGGAAAAGGATCAAATGAATATCGTCGATGTATGAATGGAGTATCTTGATAAACACTCTGTATTGCTTCCTTCCATTTACGAAACAGGGTTGGACATGGATACTTATAGACTTCGCGCCATTTTAACCCTTCTTATCTACAGAGTGAAGGCGACACCACGTGGAATAATGGGAAAGTAATTTAATGATTACCGTATGTATGGAAAGAGTATCTTGCAAAACACACTGGATTCCTTCCTTCCATTTACGAATCGGTGTTTGAGATGATACCTATAGACGTCACGCATTTTTTACCCTTCTTTCGTACAAAGTGAAGGCAATACCGAGTGGAATAATGAGAAATTAATTACATGATTATCGTCGATGTATGGATAGAATATCTAAAAACACAGTCTTTTCCTCAATGCACGTTTCTTCAGTCAAACCTATCACCTTATGATAGAGACGTCATGGCAATTCAGTCCTTTCTGTATACAGAATGAAGACACGGGGAAGGAGGGAAAAATAACTAAATGAATGTCGTCGATTAATGGATAGAACACTTTTCCACACATTGCCTATTCCCGCCATCCATTCTTGAATCGGTGTTTTGAAATAGATACCTATATATGTCAAACCAATTCAGTCCTTTAAGATAGAGTACCTTGTGACGCACTGTCTCTTCCTAAATACACGATTCTTCGGTCAAACCGGCACCTGACGAGAGATACCTCATTCCAAAGCAGTCCTTCCTGCATATAGAATGAAGGGAACACCACGTGGAAGAATTTGAAAATAATTAGTGAACATCGTCGATGTTTGGATAGAATACCTTGAAACACTCTGTCTCTTCCTCAATGCACGTTTCTTCAGTTAAACCGCGCACCTAACGAAAGAGACTTCATGCAAATTCAGTCCCTTCTACACGAAGAATGAAGAAAACACCACGTGGAAGAATGGTAGATATAACAAAATTAGTGTTGTCGATGTATGAATTGAATACCTTGATACACACTGTCTGTTCCTCAATGCACGTTTCTTCAGCCAATCCGGGCACCTGACGAGAGATAGAAAACCGTAGAGGCGTCTCCGGGGGTGGCGGGAAAAACTTCAGGGATTCACTGCGGTCTGGGGAACACGACGAAGGCACATGGAGAGTTTGGTGTGTAATGGAGTGGTCCGTGGTCTGTCTCCCGGCTCCGTGGGTCCGCGCGCCGCCTTTATTGCCTTCTTCTCCTCCTCCCCCGCGTCTCTCCCGCTCTCTGGAGGCGAGAGTGCTGCGCTTGGCTATCACATGGCCCTCCCCCACACGCCCGCCCCCGCTCCCAACTCCAACCCCTCTCTTATCCTGGCGGCAAAACCCCCGCAGACACGGAAAACCCACCCCCCGACAATCCTCAAAAGAGCTGGGTCTGTCGTTTTCCACGAAGCGTCCTCGATGTTTCAAATCATACGATTGTAGAACTGATTGTAAGAGCAATACTGACAAATCAATGTTAAGTTTTAGATCAAATTAGAAAAAACTTAGAAGAGCCTACCTCTTCGCTGCTATAGATGTCATGTACTGCTGCTTTATGCATCGATTCTGAGTCGTAGGATAAAAGAGCTGGGTCAGTCGTTTTCCGCGAGGCGACCTCGATACTTCGAATCATTCGGTGTGCAGAACTACTAGGGATATCAATAAATCGATGCTGCGTTATAGCCTCTTCAGATTTGAAAGTGCATTCTAACTCATTCGGTTTACGAGCGATATCGATAAATTGATGTTAAGCTGTGTGGTCAAACTAGATAATATTTGGAAGAGCTATCTCTCCGTGGCTATGGATATCGATACATCAATTCTGAGTAACCTCCACAATCTTCCTTTACCCCGTGCCTAAATCCCAGAGGCGGCTCGCCGAGTATTATTTAGATGTAGATTATGTAGATTCTCAAAAGAGGTGGAGTCTGTCGCTTTCCGCGAGGCCTCCTTGATGCTCTGACTTATTTGGTTGCACAAATGATAACGATATTGACAAATCTATGCTGAGTTATAGATAGAATCATAAAATGCTTATAAGAGCTATCTCTACCCTGCTTAAGGTATCGGTACATCGATTCTGAGTCATGGGGTAAAATAGCTGGCTCTGTCGTTTTCCGCGAGACGTCCTCGATACTCCGAATCACTCGGTGTGCAGAACTACTAGGGATATCAATAAATCGATGCTGAGTTATTGCCTCTTCATACCTGAAAGTGCATTCTCCGTTGAACATTTGAGTTTGTCTCATTTTTATTTATTTTATTCATTCCCCTACCACCGAATGCAGAACATGTTGGCTATTTTACATCGGGTGTGTTCAAAACATTTAACAATTACACGTGTACGTACAACTATTCCCTGCATAGGGGCTACCTACCCAGGCGGGAAAAGAACCCGGGACCTCTAGTTTGGCACTCGAGGACATTACCCCGTCGCCACCGAGGCCGGCATAGAATCATTTTATGCAAGAATTTCCTATAGAAATAGAAATGAAAATTATCAATCCGCTAAAAATTCTTAAATCTTGCAAAATGTATAGAATTAAGTGCAAAAGACGCTTGAAAATCCATATAAGAGCTCTCTCTTCACCGCTATCGGTATCGATACATTTATGCTGAGTCATGGGCTACCCCCGGCAATCCTAAAAAGAGCTGATTCAGTCGTTTTCCGTGAGGCTTCCTCGATGCTCCAATTCATTCAGTTGCTGAACGATATCAATAAATCGATGCTGAGTTATAGGTCAGCCCCAAAAATCCTGCGGAGAACTCTCTCCGCTGCTATCGGTGTGGATACATCGATTCTGAGTTATGGGCTACCCCCGGCAATCCTTCAATGAGCTGGCTCCCTCGTTTCCTCGAAGCTTACACGATATTCCAATGCACTTCGCCGCAGAGTGGGCAACATCGATGAGAAGATGCTGATTCATAATCCGTACCCGACAATCACAGACTAGTACGGTCTCTTGAAGCCACTGCGATATTCCAGCTGTTGGGCCGCAAGCGATATCCGTGCATCCATGCTGATTTATAGCATTAAGAAGGATCATCGCTCCAACATTTCGCCTCCCATTATTTTGTATTACTCATTTAGTGCTAAATTTATTATTTTCACATCCAATTTATATATAAAACACATATTTGTCTGTATAATTCGGTTCTCATTTAAAATTATTTAATAACTACAAAAGTACCGAATAAGTTTTTTTAAATTTCATAAGCAAAAAAATATTACTTGCACCCTGAAAATTTCAAAATGAAATCAAACTCCTTTGTGAATAATATCTTACTGAATAATTCCAGACGTGCTAGAGAGATATGAACTCTAAAGCAGTACATTTCGATTTGATGCACATAATTCCTCCATTTTCAGTTATAAATCCTCACGGTTGCGGATTGCGCTAAATATATCCTTTCTGAAAACCACATTTATGCTGTCGGAATAATTAGGAATTAGAACGTCTACCATGATATCCAAATATTTTAAGATAAATGTTGCACAAGATATCTGAGATGTCTGAGGGCTAATTTGTATTTCAATAAATATACATCTTATAAAAGATACTGTTTCCGGTTTATTCGGTGGAAATATTAGATACTTAACATAATGAAAGCACTTATTTATTTCCAAATTGCTTCATTTCTACCGGCAAAGATTTTGAAACCTTGAAAATGGTTCAATATGCCGAAACGTGGGTCGATATAAATAAAGAAACGTGGGATTAGTCTTTCATTATGTTAAATATTTTTTACCTTAGGTACAGCTGTAATTCGCCAGTTTTAGCCGTAAATTAATCTATAGTAAATAATACAAATGTGGTTTAACTAATTTGTATTTTATGTTGCCACCTACATAATTGAGGTAAGTGTGTTGCACCCGGCGATCCAATGGCATTCCCCACGCCGTCACCCTCCGCTCCCACGCCATCTGCCGCCCCCGCTGCTAACCCCTCTCTTACCCCTAGCAACGAACTACTACCGGGACAAAAATCAACCCTTGAAAATTCTCTGAAGGAGCAACTCTTCTCATCCGAGAGCTATCTGCGATATTCAGATGTAGCCGGCTTATAAAATTGGTTCTCAACATCGATGCAGACTCGAACCTCTTAGATGACGCATCTCCAATCCTTCCTGAGATACAACTTGCATAGGAGGTCGCATACCTTCTGCTCAAGCTATCGTTTTTGGTGACGCATTACTGTCATAACATTCATGCTGTCATCTTGAAATTTTCATATTATATAGACTGAACCCCGGTGAACATTTTCTTGTATTTAAAATTGGAGAAACAATTTCCTCAATTCTCTAAAATGTAATTTCCCTAGTTGTTGCAGTATAATGTTAGCAAAGATGTACCTACTCTATACCTACCATCAATATTTGAATATGACGTCATGATTTTTAATCGGGTAATCGCCACCAAAAAGGCAAAATGCTACTGATGTAAAGGAATACATGCGTTCTCTTAATAATTAAAATAATTTCTTGAATATTTCCGAGTGGAATAAAACCTTATCAGAATATTTCTGTATATCGTAGTAAAATGGATATTTAGCGTCAGCATTTTCTCTTTCACATCTCAAAGTTAAATATTCGATATACATGTATATTTTGTCAAGGGTTCACTCCATACGCCCTGAAATTTTGTGGGTAATAGTGTGATTTAAAGTTAAATTAGTATTATGCGTGAATGAAAGACAGATGAAGTGATTCGTTTTCATATTGATTTTCCCCAATGTATTCTTAAAATTCTCCATTTCTTTAAAATCACATTATAAGTATTGTCAGTGATCAAATATCTATAATATAGATTGCTTTTTAGGTCATAGCAGGGATCATTTAAGGTAGAAATTCATTTCTTTTTACATATATCGAGTACTTAAAACATTTTTCTGGAGATAGAACTATCAATTCAATGGAAGTTAATGGCGATGAGTTGCTTCTAATTTCATCAGTTAAGTATTAAGTAAAGTGTATTGTTAATATTTAATCGAATAATTGGAAATATATCCAGACCATTTTGAAGTACGCCTTCTAAGAAAGTTAGATAAAACTTTACTTTTAGTAGTTTTCCCATCCGCACCACTTCTTGTGTCTTCCTTACGCTTCAGTCAAACATTTGAATGAGTTGAGAAACCACTGCTTTTTTACTTTTTGAGGAGCACTTGAATAACTTATTGGAATGTGGTCTTCTGCAATTGAGGGCGCCATCAAATGCATGTGTCAACTTAAAGCATATGCAAATAAATTCTTAGAAGACTTCCTTTTTCACCGTCGTATCTCTGTTTTTGAATTTCAAATCCATTCCGTTTCCCAAGAATGTACACCCAAACATGATTTCAATTCAACGCTTTGGTAAGAATCACCTTCCTGAATGACTTTTACTAATGAGGGCTGACACTTTTTTACAGCCTTACTTAATGGGTTGCCGGCTATGGAATCGATGTTTCTTCCACATTTGCTTCCGACGCTTATGCTAAAACGTCTAAATAATTAATATTTGTCATAATTTTGTTTCTTTAATCCATTTTATTAAAAGGAAAATTGTATATCTCTGCCTTTACAATACCTTTTTCCTACGTGTTCATTAGTGCTTCCATATTAAGAATGTTACAGAAATTGTCACAGTTAAAAATTCGTCCTATTTGTTTGAATGAATTGCATGATTCTTAACCTGTCTTCTACTTCTCTGTCATTTTGATCGGAAATGGGGTTTATTCTGTTAAACAACATCGTAGCTGAGCTATAAGATGATTGAATTTTCAGATTTAATGGCCATAAATAATGTAGTGACTGAATTGTCCGCTGACATTGACAGGTTAACTTATGATGGTGCGCAAATTTCACTTTAGCATAAATTATTTCTGAATATGGAAGGTAGCAACTGTCATAATTTCTTTCCAGATGAAAGAAATAACCGTTGGTTAATGTAAATACAGCGTGTTTCAAAAAGAGTATGCGTAATTCGATTGCATATATTTATTAAACTTTAAGACATACGAATGTGAAAATTTATACTTATATATACGAGCCTCTCAAGTTTAGATTAAATATGTTCAATATGTCATCCATCTGTGACACGAGCAAGATCACATCGATGCTCAAATTCCTTCCACACTCGGGAAAGAATGACTTTCGTCACTAATGTTAAGGTACGCAAGGGATTGTCCCCTACCATAAATGAGTGAAATCCACATACCAGTAGTTTATTCTGAAGTGAGCCTTTGGTTGTGTTTGGAAATGAGTTTCGGGTTGAAATCCTTTATTTTCGTAGTATTTATGATGCTAAGGTAAGGTTAAAGTACGAATCCGGTTTTTCATATTTATCAGGTTCTGTGGGAGTGCTTGAACTTAAACGTTTCAGGTTCTATGACAGTACTTAAACGTTGTCTTCAACGAAACCCCTCAGGAAGAAGTCTCAGGGTGTCAAATGTGGTGACCGTGGATCCCAGCTGAGACATGCTAAATCGCCTGCTCCTTGACGACCAATTCAACGTTTCGGTAGATTTTCATTCAAATATTCATGCAAATGGGGACTACAGTGAGGGAGTGCCCTGTCTTGTTCAATAATGAAGTCGTCTTCCCGCAGCCTTGTAAATAACCAATGCGCAAATCTCGATAGTTTGGACAAAATAATACTTTGTAATTTGTATACTAATTTTTAAATACCCTGTATTTTCGTGATGAAGCCCAAGTTGCCCTATACACTACGAATATAAAGGAATTCAATCCGAAGGCTCAATTCAGAATAAATTACTGGTATGTGGATTTCACTCATTTATGGTTGGGGGGAGTCCCTTTCTTTGGGTCATCTTGCACTTCGAGGATTTGGTTTTGTGCTCTCCGAATGTTGATCACCCTTCTTTCAGAAGTTCACCTTTGTTTGGGGAGATATGGTGGCGCTGCATAGTGAAATGAAGTGAATATAATGTTGGTACTGTCTCCTCTTTTTAACCGCGGAAAAGAGTTGGTAACAATGCGTTTCGATGAGCAGCGCCTTCATCAGCTTAAAAAATTAATTTGACCTAATTTAAGTTTGGATGGTTGGATTACTGACCTGGAAGGTGATGTTCACAACAGTGTTAGATGGAATATTGTTAAGTAAACGAGGGAGAGAAACAAAATAATTGAATTTATCAATCACCCATTATAGGGAGTAGGCCTTTTTGTGAATTAAAGAGGTAGGTATACCCATGAAAGGTGGGAATACGGCTAGAATACTTTTTCAATACTCAATAAATGTTTTCTAGATTAATGGACGGAAAAATTTAATGATAATGTGCTTAGATGAGACTACAAGCCATTGTACAGATATGTGCGAGGTATTATAGCCCGGTCAAATTAGCCCAAAAAATAGGGGTACCCTTGCATAAATTGCCAACAAGCTGAAAATTTGCATGAACCTTAAGGATACCACTCTAATGAAATCCTCAAAAGTCCCCATCGATCCCGTGTGTGCAAAAGAATTCTTCACGGTCAAAGGTCACAAAAATGAGTTTTTTGCATTTTTTGGCCAAACGGTTAGTTTTATGATAAAAATTGCTCGGATCAAAATTGTAGATCAGAAATTTATCTACAACATAATCTTTTCACTTTTTTCTCTAAGACTTACCGTTTCTGAGAAAAAGCCATTCGAATGTAGGCTGGAGCTGTATTCTCCGTAATATGCATGACTATATTGTTGCGCTCTCCGAACATTATTGGACGCGTAACTCAGCCTACATTCGAATGGATTTTTCTCAGAAACGGTAAATCTTAGAGAAAAAAGTGAAATAATAATTTTGTAGATAAGTTTCTGATCTACAATTTTGGTTTGAGCAATTTTTATCATAAAACTAACCGTTTGGCCAAAAAATGCAAAAGAATCATTTTTTTGGCCTTTGACCTTGAATAAATTTTTTTGCACACACGGGATCGATGGAGACTTTTCAGGATTTCATTAGAGTGGTATTCTTGAGGTTCATGCCTATTTTCAGCTTGTTGGCAATTTATGCAAGGGTCAATGTCTATTTTGACCGGGCTTATGAGACATCAAGGGTACGTAAATCGGGTTTGTAAGGATAACGGTGTCAACACAAGAGTAAATCGCGTGAGGCTAATCTGCGTTTGCTCAGCTAACTCGCAAAACACTGCATATAAAAATGATTATCGACTTACTTTCGCCATAGATAAGAGCGAACGGTATGAAAAATTTTATTTGCATCAACTACGGTCAGAAACTAAGAACTCTACCCTCCTAGACAGTGGGGTAGCCAGGAGGTTCGTTCAAAGGAGATACAAAACCAGGGGGGGGATTTTTTTAAAAATAGGGTACTTAGTAGAGGTTTTTAAATTAATGTTAACTCTTTTCATAATCGAAAACACTTCCTTTTTTATAGAAATATTTTATAAGTTCATGATTTTTCATTATTTTGTTACCTTTTATGAAGTAAAGTAATTCTTTTTTATGTTTCAAGGGAGGGGAGGGTTTAGACCCCTCTGAATTTCCCCCTCGCTACGCCACTGCTCCTAGACTTCCAGGCTCGCCAAGTCCTTGGTATCAAAATGTGATGATGATATCCAAGTATCGTAAAGCCTCCACTCCCCATTCACCAACCCTCAAGCAACCCTCCCGAAAGGAGAAAGGGTGCATGTTACCCCTCCATCCCTTCCACGTCACCTCCCCTCAACTTTTACCCCTTCCTCGCCAAAACGTTCCCTTCCGCGAATACCCAATCGATGTCGTACAATTTTGATGATTCTGCCTTGCCGCTGCAGTTAATCCTGCAAAACGCGGTGTTGGGGATGTTAGAAAAGGGGAGAAAGGTGGGGGTAGGATGTTGAGCGGTGATGAAGGCGTTTACTTGGAACTGGAGGGTTTGTTATTCCGTGGGCGGTTAGGAGCCTTGCAACTCGCGTGGGAGATCATGGAAACTTACGATTAGCAATCGCATGGAAGAAGGCCCTCCTGTTCTTCTGCTGTTGTGCATCAAAGGACAGGAGCACATGATTAATAGGGCACCATGATAGGTGAAGAGGACGCACACCTCACTCGTGACTGGTCATTCTTGGTAACGGATTTCTCGCGTAAAGTGTACGTGAGTAGTCTTGAAATTGTTGGGGTAGGCGAAGTAGATTGCGTTCCAATTTTTCCTGTATTTCAAATTCATATTTTAAAAAATCAATTTCAAAAAAATATTTTTGTGAAAATCATCAAATTTGGGATCATCCTTCGTCAAAAAAACTAAGATTGGTTCGCTCAGTTTTCCATTCATATCTTCTCCTATCCGCTAGTCTTTCAAAAGCGACGTATTTCTTCTCTTAAACATCCTGTATAACCTGTCTCATCCCACTCATTCGGGGCTTTCCCTTACCATTCTTCCATTTTACTTGTCCTTCCAAGACTTGTTACAGCAGCTAATCATGCCTCATAATGCAGCCAAATAATTGTCCCTAAGGTTTTTAGAAGGATTCTCTTTTCTTCCACTCTTGTTAGCACTTCCTCACTGCTTACTTTGTTGATCCATTTTATCTTCATCATTATTCGGTTTTACCACATTTCGAACGTTTTCTTACTAAACTTCTCTGCTTCTGTCAACGTTCAAGCCTCACTTCCTTACATATATTTGAGACGCAGGCAAATTGACGATGTTATAACTTAAATACGGGGAAAATAACATCATGAAAATGTATGTTTTTAGAGAGGAATTCGTCACCAAAACGTTTCTTCGAGAAATATTTGTGTGTCTACTTAATATTGATAGACTTTGATCTTCCATGAAGGTTCTAACGTAACGATTCAATTTCGGAGAAGTACAAATTTTGTTATGTAAGTGCTGTGGTCGAGCAGGCGGAGTTTTGACCTGTGTTTGGAGGTTATCTGGTTTGAATCTCATTTTGAGGGGTTTTTATATCCATAAAATTAAATTCAAAAAGATTAGCGGATGGAAGAAGCCCTTACTGTTGTTGCGTACCAAAGGACAGAGCTCAAGATTAATAGAATGGTAGGTCAAAATTTGCTCCACCTTCGACTTCCATTGAAGTTTTACTGAAACGATGTATTCTCTGAGTAATCCTTCTTTTATTGAAATACAGTCGGTAAATTTTGGGCTGCTGATTAATGAGTACCGTGTGAAAATATCTGCATAACGTCTTTGTGCATTTTCAAAAATAAAGCTGGCTGTCCCATCCTGAATATATGAATTTCGCAATCCTGTGGCTTATTCTGGGGCCAACTTTACCCTAACCAATGCAGAAAAACCTTCGTATTGAGCTACTGAGTGAGTAAACTTAAATTTATTGCTTAAATATTTCGATTTCCTCGTTTTTTGTTTGCTTTCAATTTTTTAAATTATAAATCAATTTTAGCAACAATAAATTCATTTATTTATTACAATCGACACTAGAATTCGTATTTTGTGCAGAATCAAAAATCTCCTGCAGGTCTTAAGAATAATAATTGACGTATTTCCTTGTAACGCAGTTACATCTTCAGGTGACTGATGTTACATGCATCTTACTCGTTACACCAGTCATCTGAAGATGTAACTACATTGCGAAACCCGGGTCGTGCCCACTTAAATATACAAGCGAACCTTACAAAGTTTATTCTTTTATTTCCAATATGGAGAGCTTTCACAGAGCCTGAAGTTATCAGTTAAATTCTGTACCATGTTCTTTCAAAGCAGTAAATACTTCAAAATGATTGTCTATCTTCGCTTATTCCATACTACATTTTTCTTGAATCATTGAGAGTATTTTATTTTATTTTATTCTCATACCACCGGATACAGCTCTTATTGGCCATTTTACACCCGGGTGTTCAACAAATGTAACAAGTAAACGTACACAAACGACCATGCCCTGGAACGGGGAAACCTACCCAGGCGGGACACGAACCCGCGACCTCTTGTTTGGCAGGCGAGAACGTTACCCCGCCGCCACCGAGGCCGGCTCGCAGTAACTCATAGTTTCTCATAGTAACTTACGCGGAATATCGTATAGAATATATTTTGGTTAGAAAAGATACGGATGCTCACTTGCTGGGTCATTCCCTAGGGGGGGAGCGAACTTTTGCCATAAGGAAGGGTAGGCATGAAAGGTTGGATAGAAGCCCGACGAAGGTATTGACCTGCAATTCATGAATGCACCAAAGAGAACATTGATTAACGCCCCATATCCGGCTAATGGATGAAGTGCCCTTCACAAAGCACTCGAGATGGGTTTCGGATGACCTGAGAAATATCCGCCATCGCCAGGGCGGATCTCATGCTCACGAGATGGAAGAAAACCGTAATAATAATATGGTTTGGTATTTAGAGGACACCGACAGCTGAGGTCAATGCACTATAATGGAAGAGGAGGACGGAAGGGTGAAACCCGCCGTAGGCATCTAGATCTACGTACTACCCCACAAACCACCTAAAAGGCGTGTGGCAGGGGGTGTTAGTACACCAGCCATTTGCACATAAAAGGGAAATGCTCTAACGAAATTACATCTGTCATTTATTTAAGTCCTTTATGGCTCGGGGGCAAAAGGAATTCCTATATTTATCCGTTCGGCAAAATATCTCTCTTAATTTATCGCATCTGTCGGACCTGGAAATATAGTGGGGATCTAATATTATGTTCTCCGTGTAGCTCTTAAAGATATTCATTCTCAATTGGTCAAACAATCTAAGCCTAGCGCGTAGCTTCCGAGTCTCCAACGGCTTCCAGCCTGATTCTTTTAGCATTTGGGTAACGCTGTCTGTACGCGCGTAGCAGTTTTTGACGAACCGCGCAGCCTTTCTTTGTATTTTGTTCAGCTCGCGGATTAGGTCTCTCTGGACCGGATCTCATACGCTCGCTGCATATTTAAGGGACGGTCGGACGAGTGCGAAGCAACACCTTTCTTTTACTTTCTCATCCGAAAATCTTCCCACACTACGCATTTGCCTGCTCTTAACGGAATGAGCAAATAGGACCATGTAATCCTTACTCCATCACTAAGGTGGGCTAGGGTGGATAAAAACTAGGCATCGACGATAATGTAATGTTAACGAAAAGCTTCTAGGGTACCACGGTTTAACTTCCAATCCGACGGACAGAGGAACATGGAACGTTAAAGATGGACACAATCGTCGAGGGACACGTAGATGGCAAGAACGGAAATGGAAGACCTCGAATAAAGTAAATTGAACAGGTTAAGAAGGATGTGAAAGAAAAGAAATAGTTTGGTGTGAAAATATTAGCTGACGAGAAAATTGAGTGGTGAGCTAGGTCAAACCCATCTTAGGATTGTCGACCAGTGATCATGATAAATATAATTGTCTCTATCACGTCTTGAAGTGACCTCCACGAAGCACTCAATCAGGGATATGCAGGGATAGAAGTCCTAAGAAGATTAGGAGAGAGGAGAAACCTCATGAAAACCTTAACAAGAAGGCGGAACAACCTTATAGGCCACATCTTGAGACATGATGGCCTGATGAAGACAATCGTCGAGGGACAAGTGGAAGGCAAGAACGGAAAGGAAGACCTCGCTCAAAATATATGGAACAAGTGAAGAAGGATGTGAAAGAGAAGAAACACGTAGGTCTGAAAAGATTAGCTAATAGGAGAACTGAGTGGAGAGCTGCGTCAAACCAATCCTAGGATTGTTGACCAG
Source organism: Ischnura elegans (assembly GCF_921293095.1). Taxonomy (NCBI): domain Eukaryota; kingdom Metazoa; phylum Arthropoda; class Insecta; order Odonata; family Coenagrionidae; genus Ischnura; species Ischnura elegans. The sequence goes on along the minus strand of NC_060254.1, from coordinate 28,276,299 downwards.
TGATGATGATGATGAACCACCTCTGAAAAATCTCTGCTCCCACCGGAATTCGAACCTGAACCCCTGGAGTGAAAAGCCGACACTGTGGCCGCCACACCAACCCGGTTCCCCTCCACACTACAACGACCCAATTTCGCGCCAAGGCGGGGGTGTAAAGGATTCTCTTAAGGGAGAGAATCCCCTGCATCCTTCTAGTACAGAGAGAGAGAGAAAGGGGATTTGAATGTGGGAGAAGCAGCCCCTTTCCGCAAAGTAGGCCGACTGGAGGGGAGAGCGCAGTTTGACGTGGATAGTCGTTGAAGGTGGGAGGAGTGGGCCTGGAAGAGTTTTTTTTTATTGGTGGGAGGGGATCCGCTTATTGCCGAGGAAGCATGATTGAAGGAATTGGGTGTATGAGAGAGTGGTCGGGCTCCTTTCCTTTTTTTATTTTTCAAACGGAGAGGGAGCGGCGGGAAAGGTTTGCCTTCCCGAAGCGCCTCGTCTCCTGTCGTCACTCAGTCGAAAATAATTGACGGTCTCCAATTGTTCCTCCCCCGCTAACCGGGAACGCCATTCTCCAAGGGGAATTAGCTGAAGATCTCAGTGGTGCCGTCTTAAGGCAGGAGTTATAAACAGGCGCGGTTTGAACAGAACTCCCACGGGGGAAAGTATTTAGTTTGTTTCCTATAACCGCTGGTCAACAATCCTAAGGTTGGTCTGACGCAGCTCTCCACTCAATATTCCTATCATCTAATCTTTCTACTTACGTATACATTATGAATACACCTACGTATTTCTTCTCTTTACATCTTTCTTTCCCTGTTCCATATATTTCATTAGACGTCTTCCTTTTCCGTTCTTGTCGACTAATGTCCCAGGGCGATTGTCTTCATAGGGCCATCATGTCTCAAAATACAGCCTATGAGGTTGCTCCGTCTCCTAATCAAGGTTTCACGAGTCTTCTCTTCTCTCCTACTCTTCTTAGGACTTATTAATCTCGTACTTGGTCGATCCATTTGATTCTCGTCATTTTTTTGTAGCAAGTTTGTTTCCTAGAGTCAAAAACATCAAATGTTAAGGACTGTTGGAATAAGCTAAAGGAATGTCGTCAATGTCTCCGATGATTTATTATGTTTACGTTAACTTCCTCTACATATTTTTGCGGAATTCCGAATAATGAATCTGACCTCCATAATTTTAAGTAGCTAGTTAAATATGATATATTGCATTCTTCGGTTAGGAAAACTATGAAGAGCAAACAGTACAAAAAAGTAGGAAAAGAAGTTAAGCTTATGACTAGACACATTATATGACAGGGTGAGAAGCTAAGGGGTGCAAGTGATTTTTTTTCTAAACAGAGTTTGCTATAAAAATTAGGTAAAGAAAATAACCGAGATCAACTGGATATTTAGGATTTCCTTTGATTTTCCGCTCGATATCAGCACACTCACTCGTATCCCTTGAGTCATCAAGTCTCTGTATATTTATTTTATCAATTTTTAGGCCTAGATGTTTAGGAAAAAAATCACTTGTAGTCTATAGCTTCTCACCCTCTCATATATGATTGTATATGAATATTACGTATTATTAGTACGGTCACAGCAAATTTACTCAGGAAATTTATATTTAACCGGTATGGATATCAGAAAATATTTTTCGCTGTCTAGGTCAATAAGGCATTTAATTTATGAGTGCAAACTATGGTTTGATAAATTAATCGAATAAATCGAATTATTATTATGTGACACCTTGTTCCCCTGCACTGTAACCATTATTTTTTTAATAAATCAAGTCCAACCGGCCTATTGTAGCCTTTTAATCATAGGTTTGACTCATCAATATCTGTTCAAATGTACATAACATTGATGAGGCAATTATGTTTGCGGAAAAGTGTGCTGTTAGTGATGTGCCAGTAAAGTATATGACTGCAAAGTGAAGCATTTTGATTTCGTTTCAAGAAGCTCTCATGATTACCGCGAGAATTCTTTTCTTTGTCCTGATGAAAAACTTCATGGCCTCATTCTGTGGCTATTCATTGTTCTATCGGCCTCCATTAAGGATTAAGCCTCTGCCCAAATGACTGAGTCCGCTAGGAACGCTACAGAACGATATTTTCTCTACCATCCTTCCTCCCTCTGAAATTTTCACATTGGCATCATTCCATAATGACAATATGGAGAACGATAAAAATAATCATTTAAACCGTAAATGGAACTCCTTCACAATCTACATTTTAATTAGGCTCATAATTTTTGACGTAGGCAATTGAGCTGAATTTCCCCCACTTTTGATCCTTTTTGATGCAGTACAAATAATTTAGAATTAGAATGACTGACTTAAACATATTAAGTAGTTGAATAGATATGCAAAGGTGCTATTTTTAATATGTCTAGTGCTGAAGTATAGTTTCGATTGATCGTAAACTAAATGTGTAATCATCTAATTTTTGTGCCTTTTTATAATGTGTTGAGTCCTACATAATCTGCGAATATTTTATTTTCAAGCTCACCGGATTTGGTGTATACATGGGGAAAGTCGACGTGGCCTGATCTTAACGAATTCTTTCAACTTGCATTCACCCTGTCAAATTTACGTTCCTTTTCTTAGGTATTCGCTGATGGAGGTTCCTTAGTTAAGAGCCAAAACTGCTGTCGTCGTTGATCATTTTCTTATGAAAAATAAATGAACAGGAGTTGTTTTACTGTCAATAAATTCATAAAATCTTTAGAAATAGAACTTGTTCGTTTCACTTTTTGAGTTTCAAGAAAGATACGACCCGGGTTTCAATACTTTGTATCATCATCTACTTCCCATAATAATAGGCTAGGTTGGAGTTGGCCTAGTAATACCTAGCTATTTTGGGAGTTCTTGTATCTATTTATTCCAGGTTCATTAATCAGAAAGCATAAATTCCATCCAACTAATTTAGTTCACTTTATGTTTTACATGGTGGCAATTCGTTACCATGCTCTTTACACATTTCAATTTCCCGAATGAAATCTAACACTGGTTTATCAGTAGGACTGCGGATTATTGAGCGCATCGCGCTATTTCTTATCCCTTTGCTTTTGATACATCTCAGGAATGATTTCCCTCAATAAATGCTTCCACTTGGAATTGCTCAAAAACCACCCTAACGGTGACCATAAAATCGCGCATCCCGATGAACCATTTGCCGTACAATTTCAATCACAAAAAAGTCCTCTCAATTCTCCGCTGTTCACATTGTACTTTGACAACTTCGAACACTCTTAATGTCACGCTAACAGCAGCAAAAAAATAGATACAAGTCTTCAGGGCATTGGCCATAAAATCGATTGCATGTTAACACAGAGGAGGTTGGGGTCAAAAAATGCATACGTTACAACTGCGGAACTTACTGCAACTTTTTGGTGACTGACAATGAGTCACAAACTACCAAATCTTTTACTTTTTAGAAAACATGCCTCGAAAATTGAAGAAAAATTACAACAAAGTCTTTACTGGAAGTTTAACTTCATGTGGTTAAAACCTAACTGAAAGTAAACGTAATAAAACTGCCCACACCTTGACACATAAACCGATTGATGTAGCTCATCATGATGGCAGAATAAGTCGATTCTGAACTTCCCACAATGAAATATAATCAATGAAACATTTCGCATGTATTGGTACATTAAAGCTCTATAGTTCGCATTGTTTCATATGCTAACATTTTAATGCGAGGAAAAAATATCGCTTGGATCGACCTTCGATCGGTTTGCATTGATTAATTTCACTTCAAATTTTGCTCTTTTTCCAACACCGGAGTCCCCAGTGGCTTTAATACTTGTCCCATCATTCCCAAATTTTCATGCATATCAATTTATATATTGGTCCATTATTTTTTATTTTAAGTTTGCAGATTATTGTCATAGCATGGAATGTGGCCAAAAATCAATGTATATACTACTTTCCGGTTTTCCAGTCCTGCACAAGTATTTTTAATGATTATACATCAGTATTTCATGACTCAGGGAAATATTTCCTGAGATAAGTGACATAATTGGAGGAGATGAAAGGCCTGTCGTCTCATTATTATTTTCTGTCAAGATTTAATTTTTCTGACTCATCGGATTTTTTCTTTTCGATTTTTCTTCGATTTTAATATAATTTGCATTTCTTTCATAGCTTCTCCATCGTTGTTACATCTCAGTTGGACATTCATTTAACAGCCAACATCCTCCCCCATTAAGGTTAACATGCTTGACGGTTAATAACCGTGTCCCACACTTCATTCCATGACGTCTCCCAGACTCGCCTACAGTAGTATAAAGAATTTAATCCAGCATATTGGCTGTTGCTTTGGATTTTGAGGTCAGGGAAAATTATAATTCTTCTATTTTTCTGTTTCCAAAATATACCATTGACATAATTAAAGCTACTTATACTCAGTACAACATTTTAATGAACGATTAAAATTATGAAAGTAGTTCAGCGTTTCACATCATCGTTTATTTATTCATATACTTCGTCACACTTTATTCCTTCGCCATTTAGTCCCTTCTGTGGTGTAAAAATCAGATTTAAAATGAAACTTCTGGATACGAAGGAGACAGATAGGGTTTTTTGGATAGAAGAATTATTGAATGAGTAAGAGGATGGAAGTTAAAATCCGTGTTGGGGGGGGAGGAAATTTTGAATAGACCAGGATCATAATGAATAGAATAAAATTAAAGATAGGATACATGCATTATTGCGCATTTAAAATTTTAGCTCACTTTGGGAGAGGCAATTAGCGAAATTCTCCGTGTAAACCTGCTTTGGACGATGCGAAGGATTTTTTAAATTTCACATGAATATATGACGCATACTCTCTAATGATCCGGAAATGAAAGTCATTTATTATACCGCTGTCGTTCATGTCACGACAAGAAAGTTATGTTATAAATATCCAGGTTTCAGAACTAGGGAATTTCATATCATTATACGGGTCTAGTGAAAGCATCGCGGATAATTTGAGACTCCCACTGGGTAAACAAGACACGCTCTCTCGATCCTGAAGCATCTCTGAGCGAGCATAGACCGCATCGATGTCGATACGTACCACTGTCACCCGTGAAAAACCTTTAGTCTCTTCCCGCTCCCCCCTCGTCGCATGGATGCGTCGCAAATGACGCGTCGCCACCGCTACGCCCTCGTCTGTGACGCGAGCGGGCTTTGTGACCGCGTCCGCCGCACCCACTCCACCTCCGTCTGTCTGTCTGGCGACGACAATGACGAGCGCTCGATGATAGGGCTGTCGGATTCAAGAAGCGAATCCTGGAGATGGCGCTGAGGAGATGGTTGGAATAGGGATAGGTTTGACAGGACATGTGGGGCTAGAGCAGGAATGGAGACGTTTGAGGAATATCTATACGCAGAAAAACGTTCGATCATCATTATCATCATCATCTCTTCAATAGAATATCTTACTACCAATTCAATCGGTTAAATAATAGCGTTGAAATATATTCCTGGCGTTTGACTCGCTCAAAAATTCACGCAGGGATCTAGAACTTTTCAGATTATTTAGACTATCAGTATCTTAAATATGAAACTGTTAAATGAAGATTTTCTCAGCTATGTAAAGCCGAGGTATGACATGAGATGGCAGTTCAACTTAAGCAATGAACTCAGTATTTTATTCACTATTTCTAAGTGAAGTCCCAGGGAATGCAAAAATGTATTAGCATTAGCGAGGCTGTCAGAGCGTTGATTTTATGAAAATCCGTAAATAATAATTATGGCATTAAAAAAAAATAAAAAACACCTGTGCAAATAAGTAACACTTTCTCTTCTCTATCATAAGTATTTGACGAATCGAGCTATTTTTCTTAGTATTTCGTGAATTGAAAGGGCTTTATCTTTTTACGTATCTCATCTGCATTCTATAAATTGTGTTCCTGGATAGTTGGATTTTTCTTCACTGGTTGATGATACTATCGCAGAATGACTTTAAATGCCAAAGCAGTTTTGTCGGGTTCCATATAATGGCGTGCCCTAGATCGATGGAACGCTTCAAAACTGTCAATTTTGCTGGTTGTCATACCCAGAAATCTGTTGGTCCTTTTTTCTCACCTCAGTGGACCAACTTATTTCACCATTATTGTCGTCGGTAGACAGGGAGAACCTCATACGTTCCTAAACCTGAGTTTAAAAACATTTGGGGATCAGGTTGGTGTGGTGGTTGGTGTGTTGGCTTCCCACCCCGTGGTTCCGGTTCAATTCCCAGCGGTGGCTGAGAAATTTCAGAGACTGCCAAATCCTTGCTTGAATGTTTTGTGGAATTCACTTCAAGCGCAACACTCCGTCCGTCGCATGGGACATCAGTCGCGGTCCCCAAGGTGCCTTGTGCTAAGAGCATGCTTACACCGACGCCGGGTTTCTCTCCACCCTTCCTTACCTACCCTTCCCTCATGACGCAAATGACCTCAGCAGTCGGTCGCCTTCTCCGAATACCATACCTTACCATAGAAGATAAATAACCGATTAAACTCTATTGCATTAAATAGTTCATAGCTGCCACAAAATTCGAATGAAAGAATTCAAATAAGCATGGCTTGCCATAAGTAAAAATTCCCCTGGATCGGGAATCGAACCACGGCTTTCCGGGCAACAGCGCGGATCAGTACGCTATACAGGTTCCTGAATTTCCATGGCAATTGTACCGCGTCTCATGGTACTAGATGTTAAGAGTCAAATAGAGATCAGTATTGTTGACCTTTGATGGCGATGATGAGAAGGCAATGTACTATAGGAAAATAATAAATTAAAAGAAATTGAAGAATTCAGCGAGCAAAACCCCAGGGTGACCAAATCATGAATGATGACTATTTAATAATCGGGACGTTCCCCGCCTTTGAGAGGGGGAATGGTGCTGTAATTGACGGAATGTGTGTGTGTTCAAGTCACGGTATTGATAGCTATGTGGAGGTTGGATGGATTCGGCGCGAAATGGAAGGGAGGAGGCCATGGCTTCCATTCCCGACAGGCTGTGCGGTTTCACCCCGACCACAGGCTTCATTCACCACTCTTTTGCCATCAACGCTAACGATTTTCCAAAAGCCGTGAAGCCATTTGCGACCGTGAGGTTGATTAACGAGATTAGCCCTACTTTGTGCTTCCCCCAACGCTCCGAAATTGCCGCGGTATTCATTCGAAATTTCAAAGGCATAAAGAACACATTATGTTTATTCATAATATTCCTGTAAATATTAACAATTGGTAATTATCGTAGAAAATTTCGTCCCGTTTTATTTGATAAAATTTTGGATTCAGTATTCAAGCTTAATGCTCTACGGCTTAATTAAATCATGAGATACATTTTAATGCAAAATATTGCTTTAATCAATATATAAATTCATCAGGCTGATGTTAGATAACAGGTTCACCCTCCGCGTTTTTAACTTACAGGGTTGAAGCTATTATCCTAAATGTCCCTACAAACATGTAAAATTCCAGAATATTTTCTGATTTTTTAAAAATCATCTTTCTTATTTATGACATTATTAATTGCATCGATGCTGAAGCTGTAGAATCTTGTAACACTAAATGCCTGGAAAAATTATCAATTTTGCATCTGATTCCCCTATGACCATTTTCTGTGAAAATTCAGACATTCGTGTGCGAGGTATACGCAATTTTAAGTGTGGAACGTTGTCCAATTAATTAAACCCCATTTTATAAAGTAATAAATAAAAAATGATAGTTAAATTTTCATTAGTCCTTATTTCGAAGGATCAATGAATATTCGAGGGACTAAAGATTTTTTTATTATAAGGATTTCCCATGCGTTGTGGTAAACATCTCGAGTTAAAAAAATACGTATCACATCATTGAAGTTCCGGATGACTAACGTTTTCTGCGAACGTGAAAAAATGGAAAGAATATCAAAATGTGCGTGGGCTTAGTAGCTGCGATGAATTATTAAGCTTAGAATTCAATGTTTTGAATGGAAGTTGCCCTTTATGATTGGGACCAGTGGCGTAACTATGGAGGGGATGAGGGGATAGCCTCGGAGAAATGAAAAAAATATTCAAAACTATTGTCTTGTTTTGACATATATTATCTTCATCTGCTTAACGCTACAGATCAGTTATTAATGATGTAAAATGTATTTCCAGGTATGTAACTTTTCCAAAATTTTCCCCGGATCCCTCATTTGCCTCGAGACGATCGCCCCTTCAGGTCACCTCATCCCCCCAAAGCATATTCCTAGTTACACCACTGGTTCAGACAACACCCAGGTGTTAGCAAATTTAAACTTTTTGACGGTTGTCGTGGAGAAATACCCGCAACTAAGCCATTTAGAGTGATTAAACTTCTCTCGGGTTTTCATGCGGGTTAGAAAGATTAAGGAACCCGGCGTTTCGGGTTCCGACTCGTGACCATATCTCAATGTTTAGTAGCCTTTGAGTAATAACATTAACTCGCTGATATTCCTTGTAGGAACAATATAATTACCATCAGTAATGCAAGATTATACACTTTCCCGACGAACAACATGTATAAATTCTTCTCGGGAAACCACGCGGGTAAGATTATGTAAGAGCGACAAATGTTTACTCATACATACATACATACATAATCTTACCCGCGCGGTATCCCGAGAAGAGTTTACCATTAGTAATGTGCATAGCCATTCAGTAGCCTTTAGAATAGGTAACGAGAGAGAACCATAAGGGTCGGCAGTCTTGATTGGTCGTATTATCTGAACCTAAGGTTGCAACTAACATTCTAAATATTTGAATGAAAATCACACTTTGTTTTTCCACATAAATAGTTATTTGAACACGACCGCGGTTTCGACGCACTGCGTCATCCTCAGGCCACAAGTGTAATTTTCAGCAAAGTGTAATTTCCATTCAATATGAATAAATTCCACAAAGTAACGCCTCAAACCATCAACTTCAAAAAGTTTATTTGAAAGCTTTGTGGTTCATATTATAACTCACTATCCCGCGAACATTTTGACATCAATTCTACTCATTCACCAGGGTGAATGAGTAGAAATGATGTCAAAATGTTCCGCGTTCCTGGGTCAAAACCCTTCGTTGGTAGCGTGGCGAGTTCCAGACACCAGGCCATCTTGTATTCTTTCCCCACATCATAATGTCATAGTTAGGAAACTCATATTCCTTGTATCTTATTAGTTAATAATTCTGAAATAGTCACCAACATGATTATATGTTTTGTCACACTTGTGGAATAAATTTTGATATTTTATTGGTTTTAGAGTCAGGTCGACGCCACGCGACGTCTTAAGTTACAATTTATTACATGGTAATAGCTTCGTGATACTCATTGCAAAGTTTTTCGATTCGTTTATAATTTAAGCTAACAACTTTCTAAAGCATTAAATTTTGGATATGCATCTTATTGCGACGAATTTTTTTATTGTTATTAATTTGATGTACTTTCGATGAAAGGAAAACTTTTAGAAACGTCAAAATAGTATTATTCAGTCTTTTATCAATACGAATTTCTCCAACCTTATTATGCATAAATTTGCTGTCCATTCATGAAATTAATTATTCAGCGAATGATTTATTGTAGTTAAAAAAACTTATTTCTATGTTCATGCATTTGTTTAACTATTCCAAAATGGGGTCTGTGAGACGATTCGCGACTAATAGCGTTCCAAAATGTGAGGCTACTGACGGAGGGTAAAATCATACATAAGCCGGTAAGAGGTATTGCATCCGAAAAAGGTTCATTTCAAATTGATGAAATTAGTTATCCCACTGTTTAGAGGATATAGTAATGATATGTGCAAATATACGAATTAATAATTTATCTTACGAACCGGAACTGCTAGGTTTTTATCTACCCTACATTGCTAAACGTCAAAAACGTCTGCCGAAAGGGAGGCGAGGCGTTGAAGCCGCAGGATTCTTCGTGTGCGCATTGTGGGCGAAGGAAATAAATATTTTCCAAGTCTTCATTTCTTTTTTTTCCACCACGCCAAGGGGTAAGAAGATGACTAGTTCTCGGATAGGGATAACGCTTTATTCCCCACGATTGGGATCTTGATACCCATTCACAACGCTTCTTAGCCTTGCAGTAATAATATTAACACGCTTATAACCCAAGTATTAATACAGCAATTACCATGAGTAATGTGATAATTGATTCTTTAGATTTGAGAATAGGTAACGAGATGGAACCCAAAAAGTCGGCTGCCGTAATTTTTCTGACCTGTGAGCCTATCCGAGAAAAGTTTATTCAACTTCAACGGCAAATTTTTAGGTCAAGCATAAGACCTTTAAATCCTATACGGCAAAACAAGTGTTAGTTTCAATTTGTGGAAATTATTTATCCAGTCGTTTAGAGGGTACACTTTAGATACGCGGTGATCGGGTTGGTGTGGTGGCTAGAGTGTTGGCTTCTCTCACTGTGGGCTCGGGTTCAAATACCGGCGGTGGCAAAGAATTTACAGAGACTGCTCGATCCCTGGTTGAATGTTGTGTGGAGGACATTTCGAGCGCAATACTCCGTCCGTCGGATGGGACATTAATCCGTGATCCCCTTGGTGCCTTTCGTTAAGAGCAGGCTAATCCCGACGCCGCGCCGGTTTTCTCTGCTACCTTACTTCGGTACCCTTCCCTAATGGCGTAAATGACCACAGCTGCCGGTCGCCTCTTCTAAATACCATACGATACCTTTGAGATATGCACAAATATCCGAATGAACACTAAATCTTACAAACCAAAACTACTAGGTTTTTATCGAGCCTACATAGCTAAAAGTCAAAAACGACCACTGAAATGGAGGTGAAGCGTTGAACTCAAGCATTCGTGGTGTGCGCATCGTGGGCGAAGGGAATGAATATTTTTCAAGCCTCCATTTAGTTTTTTTTTCACCACGCCAAGGGGTGAGAAGAGGACGAGTTCTCGGATAGGCGTTCACGCTTTATTCCCCACGAGTTGGCAGCTCGTCGCGTTATCGCCAGCCACCCGTTCAGAAAAGATAAAGCCATAATTGATGTGCGCAAATTCTTTTATCGCTCCCCGCGTGCAACTTTTCGTTTCTCAACAACTCTGTTTCTGCCTCCTTGAACCTTTCCCAATCGTAACTTTACATTTTTAGTGGCAGTTTTATTTTTCGCTGTGGCAAAAAAAAGGGGGCGATTGATGGCCAATTTATTTATATGCTCGTGAAATTCTCGAGGAATGTCTTTTTTAATCTCAGGACGGGTTAACTTTGCATTCTTCGAATCCATTGCAGCATTGCGAGATAAAAATGTATATTGTCATATTTATGGCTTTATTTGATCCAAATTAAGTGGAAATGTAGATAAAAAGGAGCTACCATACCTTTGAAATCCGTTTAAAATAAAAATCGCATTACACGTCAGCGGCGTTTTCCCAAAAAGAGGATGAAGCGATAATGTATCCGCTTCCTTTCAATAAACCTTCTTCGATTGGTCTGCATTAAATGCGATAGTTTATTTGCGAATTTTTCATCATTAATCGTCAAAATTTTTTTGAAGAACTCTAACTAAAAAAATGATGCTCCTTGTATCGATTGCATTGAGGGTATTTTTACTCTCTTTCGCCGCTGATTAAATGTGTGGAACCGGAGCTCAGGATTCAAAAAAGCCACCGAAGAGCACTGAGGAACGCAACAGTTTCTCCTCGTCGTTGTTTTCCTTGGCGAGAACTTTGCCTCGTCCATGTTTTCCATGGCCTTTGAGGAGTTGAAAAAACGACTTATGTTGAGTGAAAAAGTGTACCAAATACGGAAGACCCATAGTAGATGGACGTGAAGATTGCATACTTACCCACACGATGGATATACACGAAAGAAAACGGATAAAATATCACTATCAAAAGAAGAGCTCCTCGCTACCTATTCAAGCCATAGATCTTTTATACTGTAGATGGCGCTTTCCCCTAGCCCCTTACGGCCGGAGCGCGTAGCCAACATACCCCCCCTTTCGCTCTCGGAGTCACGTGGTTCGGGTCAAATTAATGGCGGCGTTTGAATTCTCTGTTGTGAATATCGTTCCCGCTCCGGTAAAAGACATGTTACTTTTACTTACAGCGCTAGGGAAGTACGTGTATATTTTGCTTTTTATTTTTATTTACGTTTTGCTGTATTATATATGAACCTGATAGCAAAATAGAGTTCATATCAATTCAGCTTTAAGAAGAACTAGTTTCCCCAATTATGCGCAACTGAAGCAGCCTATAGGAATACATGTTTGTTTTCGTTTGTGTCCTTTACAGAGGATCACCTGCGTGCAAAGGCTCTGTTTTTATACGTAAAAAAATTTGACAGCAGTTAGCAATAACACAGAGGTAGATTACATGGTTTGAAAAAAATGTATACACAACCATAGACTATGAATTTCAACCACCAATCCAGTGCATTAATAAGTAATCTTATACAAATGATAGGTACTATCTTTTATCAATAATACGCCATTAATAGAATGTCATTGTTAACTAACCATGGGCTTCATGAATGGATAAAAGGCAATTCTAAAGAAAGGCACTTTCAATGTTGCATGACTTTCAAAGCCAGAGAAGAACCAGCTGATTATTCCTCCTATATGGTAATTATCTCTCGTTGCTCAGAGCAAATTGATGAAAATACAACTTAAGATTCCTCAGAATGTTTATTAACAAAAGTACCCGCAATACTCACAGTGCCAGCATTGATTTTATGAAATTTTATACGTGAACATCTGTCGTACGTAATTCAGTGCGCATAAAATGATTAAATATGCTTCAACATGTACTAGTAAGAAATTCTTGTTTATTAAAGAAACCTTAAACGATATACGTCCACTGGAGGTGTAATGAAAACATCGCAGATAATAAAGTTCATTCGAAGATGTATTGCCGACAATGGAAAACAAGGTTTGAATACATAAGTGAAGATCAAATTTCACTCCATCAAAGAAGACTATAAATTTTACATTCTAAATTGCCACAAGTATGTAAAAATTTAGATTTTCATTAAAGAAGTTGATTCTGAGCATCAAATTGAAAGTTTTCTCAATCCTCTAAAGAAACAGTAAGGTACAGCAATACACAACGTGCAATTACCAAAAAACAAAACATGTACTACTCAGTTTTTTGCGATTAGTTCTGGGAACTGTACAACTGCATTTACAATAGGCCGTCCAAATATCTTTCCTCCTTTTCAGTAGAAATGATATATCCTGCGAGTGGAAATAAATACTTTTGATATCATTCATGAAAAATATGTTCATATATTTGGTAAAACATAGGGGAACCCGGTGCGGAACGGGGTAAGCGATTTTAAGTGCGAAATAAAGCAGGAGTAAATACAACTAGTCCAAATTGTTGTTGTTTAACATATAAGAAACACCAACCTGGGCTAGATATAGTCATTGCCGCTTGCGCAGCACCTTTTTCGCGTTTAAAAAAATCGCTTACCCCGTTCCGACCAGCCACCTCGTTCCGCCCCGTGTTCCCCCGTATATAAATTTCATAGGATTCTAAAATGAGGATAGACAGCATTCATTAAACAGAATATGCAAGAAAAAAGGGTTTAGAAATAACATAATAGTAATTAGAAACCATACAGTCTAAACGAGATTCAGTTAACATAGGGCATAGAAAAAAGAGGAACCTGAAGAGCTGATTAAGGGCTCAGCCTCAGCTCACACTCAAATAGGCATAATGTAGCCTAAAAATAGTCTTTACAGTTACATGCATGGGAGCCATACAGATTCTGTAAAATACATTTTGTTCAGGTAGCCGAATGAGTTGAAAATACATTGAAAATAAATCTTACTTGTTCTTAAACTTGATTGATTATTAGGTATTCGAATATTATTGCACGAACTAAGTTATTTGTCTGATTTTATTCTAAATCTTGCTCCAGGATATAGTCCCTTAAATGTAGAAATAGGGAAGTAATAGCTGTGAATACTTCCATCGTCTATATACGGAAAATATCCTTGTTCCGTAACTTGCCGGATGCTTGAGATACCCTGAATGCTTTTATTTTCTTATTAAATACGCATGCACTGCATTACACGTATCGTTACGCAGTAATAAATATATCCATGGCTAATATGGCATTAAATTTAACGGGAAAAAACTTAGCACTGAAAAGAAACACAAGTTTCTTTCAGGAATCCCTCATCGCAACCGAAGGCACTACGCGTATTCACCACGATGCTGACCCGAGCCACGTGGTAGACGACAAGCTTATGTTGACCACGTTTACGTGACGTCATGCGCCATCTACCTATATGAAAGATCTATGATTCAAGCAATGCACTTTATCACCAATGTGTCCGCCATATTGTAAAATTACGTCACCGACACTAGCGCCGCTAGTGGTGATTTGAGTCGCCATTACAGCGATATTTATGCATTTAAAATGACCATCCTGTAAAATAACTATTTTTCTCGTCAATTTTCCCACTGTAGGCAAAATATCAGAATACGAGTAGTATCTGTATATGTTGCCAATCAAATATTTGACCTCCATTGCCTTAATTGATGTTAAATACGCATGATCTGAAAACACTTAGGTCTGCAGAAAATGCTCTTTACTATGAAGCCATCAATTAACAAGATGACTTGGGCACCCTTACGACTGATAACTTTCAACATAAACGTTGCGGTGTTAATTGAAGAGCTCTATATGACTTCTCCGTACAAGGTTGATCTGATATGGCCGTTCAGTGTTTCTCTGAATCCCAAAATAACTCCAGAGAATGAGTAAACAATAAGAAAATCTTAAGATAATTTAATGCATCAGCAGGTTCTTTTATCTCTTTCAACACGAGTTTGTCTTTTGTTTTCACACTTTTCAAACGCGTCGTTGAGCTCCGTATCAAAATTCGAAGTTCTATAAAAAGTCAGGAGTTAATAAAGAGTTTCTCTCTCTTTGTTGGGTTCTGATCAATTCTCTCTCTTCCAACTCATCTTTTAATCGAAGGTAATGTCAGCGAAACGTGCTTATCAGGCCATCGCATTTCAGGGGCAATTGGAGTTGGATGACAGATTGAAAGGGCGTTTCCTTCGCCTGTAAAATAAAATACCAAGAAATTCTTCTGAAAACACATGCTCCGTTCCTTTTTAAGCTTAAATCTACCTAATTGCTATATCTGTTTCTCAATGTCTAAGCTAAGAAGTACCGCTTGTTTATGGTAAAAAACTAGAAAGCATCTGAGGTTTTCTTTATGTTTGCAGCTATGAGATTCAAACTAAACTCTATACAATTCAGCAAATTTTTTGAGCTCGGTGTGAAGAACTCAATTCATGGCCACTATTTTTTCGACGCGCCACGTGAAGATATAAAAATTATCTCCGTAAATTTATATGGAGCCGGTTATTGCATCAATTATAAAAACGTATATATCAATGATAAAAAAGGAGTGAACTTTTACGTGATTCATCTCCACCATCCAGCCTTATTCAAATGTTTTACTAGATAACTTGTTAGATATGCATATAATGTACTTTGGAATAGTCTTAATAGAAGTAGGCGGCACCAACTATGCCCCCGATTAACATTCAGTCAAGCAATATTTTAATAGCATATGTCTTTCTAGGATTTATGCATTTTCCCCCTATTTGCGAATGCAAATCTTGCGAAAATCACTTTATAAACATTAAATGATTTCCTTTTAATTATGGCTGACATATAAATGTTTTGAGATTAGAATTTCACTCCAAATTTTGAATGTATCAGAGAAATTAGTATTATTATTCTCATAAACAAAAATTGTTCATAAATAGTATTCATATCAGTACCTTAGTTTAATCATGTAGGTAGTACGTCTAAGAAGCAAGTGCCGTTCCCTTCATGGCGATTGCATTTACGTGGGCATATGTCCTTGCGTCCTGATTTTGCAAAGGTAAGCAAAATGGGTGAGAGATCAATTTTGAAACAGAGTGACACTCGCTAAACCCTCACTGATGAACGCTTTCACGACGTCCCATTCAATCTGGTCAATTGTTGGTGAATTAAACATTTATTGAAGCCGATTTCGAATAATAATTTTATTATTTATGGACAATTGCGAGTATTTAACCTTAAATTTACTAATGTGTAAGAATTCCGCGAGATCAAGTCTGAAACATCGCTCTAAATTCCAACGACAATACCATGTACTCGCTAATCTTTCCTGTATCCTTTTCTGCTGTCGAAATTACTTGCAATGGCGAGTACTTTGTGCTCGATATATTATCTATGATGAAATACACACAATTAATGGTTATTTTCACACTTTAATATATAACTTTACTACCTACCAATTGTTTTTACACTCATTTTCAAGGTTAAAAAGAAAGTCCATGAAAATGGCATGCCGTGTCGAAACCATGGTCCTTAGTGGAGTTATAATAATGGTAAGTGTTGACTTTATTTGCTGTTTATTATTTATCTTGGATGTATCGCATTTCCACCACATAGAGCCTGAAACATCATACGCTCGATCCCTTAGTTTTTAATGATGTAGAAACAATATTTGTAAAACAAGTACATTTTGCCTGAGAGCGATTGCAGCCTTTGCGCCCTGATTTTGCAACGGTAAGAAAAATGAGTGAGAGAGAACTTTTGTAACAGAGTGACACTCGCTAAACCCACACTGATGAGCGCTTTCACCGCGTTCCAGATCATTCAATCTGGTCCATTGTTCGCGTTGCCTCTCTACGACTCCCACTCAGCTCGCTGTCTCTCTCCGATGCTTTAAGCGTTTGCCTCCTCTTCATCTTAGGCTGCTCCTCCGCCTCTCAGTCCTCTCCGTTCCTCTTGCCACAAGCCCTCTGATCCCCTTTTCAAGCGACCTGAACGTCCTCCAAGATGATCTGCTCCACCTCTTTTGTGCATTCTCTAGGTCGAGGGTTTTGGCTTTCGCGAAAAAGGTTGGAAGACTGGAACGTTCTTGCCTCGTCCGAATTTTTTTTCCACCTGGCGCTCTGGTGTTCGCAAAGCTCTTCGTTGACGAGAACGTAACCTGGCGTAACTCATCAAGTCAGGTGAGAGAATTATTCTTCCAGTGGGAGCGGTCACTCAAATCCGAAATCGAAATTCAGTTGCAGTATTCGGTAGAAGTACGGGAGTGATAACTTATGTCGAAAACAATTCCCACGCGTAAGTTTGAAACGTCCTAGTGCTACTCCCCAACCCTGGTAATGCTATGCGATGTCGTCCTTAACCCGGTTTCACATCACCCAGTATTCCTTGATCAATAAACGTTGAACAAGAAAAATTGTGCTCCAAACTGCGTCAAAGATAATTCAAGACGGCAGTTCGAGAATACTTTATCAAGAGCCATAGGAAGGACTTCCACACGTTTAAAGACGTCAATGACGAGTTTGAAGCGCTGCAGCTGCAATATGGAAAACAAAATAGCAACGTAATGCGACTTGAGCATATTTTCTTTAGCAGATGCAAATAAATTATTTCATTATTATACCTTTCAATTCATTGAAGTTGGCGATTTTACGCCGAATCCATTAACATAACATGGCTAAATACACGTGGTCCGTATGGAAAATCTTCATCATCGACCCCAAAAAATATAAAAGTATTCATTAGCCTTTCATAACGCTAAACACATCACCATTGCACAATTTACAAATTTCCACCAAGAAATTTCGTCGGAAAGGACGGCAAATTAAAATGTTTATAGTTCACACGTAGCGCATAATCGTCAACTCAATGAATTGAAAGGTATAATACTGAAATAATTTACTTTCATCTGTTAAAAAGCAGCCATTTCCTTTAGGGCAGCATTACTCTTGCCCTTGTTGTGGTATTCTGAGGATAAGATTTCAAACAGACACCTATTTTCTTCATAGGCATGATTTAAGAGTTCCACTGCTAGTCTACTCCAGGAGGCCATGGTGATCATTGTATCTGGTTGTATTCCTTGCGGAAACAGGAGAAGCAAGTGGCATTCTGGGAGGGCCAATCGTCGCTCGCCATTGGCCGAGAGGCTTCAAACTGATTCAATATTCGAGAATTTTTAGAACCGTTCAAGACGAGAGAAATTTGATGGCGAAGCAGCCTTCAAATAGGTTTGAAGACAGCATGGCCGCTATCATGACATTTAAATGACGTCATGTTCATTCGAGAAACCTTGATCAATGAATCTTGAATAGAATTTGAAGCAAAATTTGACCGTGTGAAACCGGCTTTACTGTCGCCCAGTGATGGTTTCAAACGTAGATGGCAGTACTAAAGCTAGCCCGTGTGCTCCTATGAATTTACCTATTTAGGACGTAACGGAAAATGTTCTCGATATTAATTTATATCTTTCAAATACTGGCTTAAGCATTGAAACGTATTTTCACTATTACAAATCTTTGTTCTGTGAAATGAATGCGTGGAGAACCATGAAATAACCCCAAGAGCTTCACATTTTCTGCCTCATTGTATTACCTCTGCTAGGCTTCAAACAGATCAATTAACGGCGTCAATCAAGTACATACTCTACAGAATGGTATTATAGTTAATATTTATCTCAACAACTTATCAGTGGAACTCAACTTCCTGATTTGTAAGCACGTAATTCCAATTCAGGATATGTATGATTCTATAAAACAGCGCCAGACTAGAGGTGATTTTATTGAATCAACGTATGTTATAAAAGAGGTTATAAGTAACAAATTTAAATCCTTTAAATTTTGAATCGAGCCATGAATAGCATTTTTAACACTCTGTATTTCTTTTCTGCGAAATTCCGTGGTTTTAAATATTTAAAGCGATTAGTCTACCGTCCACTTTCCATAAGATAAGAAAGATAAGTTGTGTCGGAAATAATTTTTCAGCATTATTCTCTCGTAAGTTTGAATTAATAGCAAAGGTGCCTCTCTCTTTTTGTAAGTTGGTGACGTCAGTAGAGTTTTGGGTAATTTACTTGATCTGGAAGAACCTTTCAATAAGAGAGTAATCAGTGGCAAGAGGTTTAGAAACAACGAGCTGCAAGAGGCCCATGCTCGAGGGTGGGTTGAGGCAGAGGTGACATGCCAGACCTGAGTTCGTGACGTCATTAGCTTATGTGCGAAAGAGTCAAGCTAATGACGTCACGGTCACGTCATTTTCCGTGCCTAAAAGCACGATAAGTAGGAAAATAGCTGGTTCCTTTATTTTTAAATCCCTATAGCAGAAACCTATTCAATAAATTTGGAGAATTAGCCACAACAGATCTGACCAGATGGTAAACGTACAATGGATATCGTAATGTTTTCATATTACAGTTGACCGTCGAAAGATATTGCAATCATTATTGCTATTTGGTTTAACTGTGGAAGTTTAGTATTTCACGAATAAACGGCAAAGCCGAGTTACCCATTCCTTAAGAGTTATATTCTCATTAGATAGATATTGCATTGAATGTTTCTGAGACAAATAATTTGTGATTTCAGTGAAACTCAATCATTTTCTCAGTCAATTTCCTTTTTCTTTGTGTTCGTACCACCTATGGATCTCCTAAATTCTCCTACCTAAGCAGTTACTCGGGATAATTAAGGATACAAATAAATTGCTAACGTGTCGTACATGGGATCCTATCCTATCAACAAGTTTTTCTGACTCTGCTATATTTGTTATTTGCGCCTCAGAGATGTTTTTTTTTTTAGGAGGCTGAGATGTCCATATCCGTCCTTGTTAGGGATTTGTTGAATTAATCGATAGCCTTCATCTATAAAATTGATTTTCTTGTTTAAGACCCGTATTGTAAAGGATAGGTAACGAACCGTTTGATGGTGCAGAGGAAAGCTGCCAGATAGGTGTTGGGAAAGCACAAGAAAACGGAGAGCGTTTCAGAAATGCGTTCTGGGTTAGGAGAGTTTACGGAAGAGGAGGAAAAGAAGCCGGCTATGTGGTATGTTTAAAATAGTGACTGGGGGAAAAGGATGGAAAGAATTCGGGAAGGGCATTACGAAAGCGAGCTTTGTTGGAAAAAATGATCACCAGTTCAGGAAAAAGTGCCGGTCACAAAGTACAAATGTAAAGCACTTCTCCTTCTTGAATAGGGCCATAAGGGACTGGAACGAGCTACCTCTAAAACTATTTGAACCTTTCCCAAAAATGTTGCATATTTTTAAAAAGCGGATGAAGAAGTTGGGAACAAGGGATTCTTATGATGTTTTCAATTGTGCTGCATCGTATGTTCATGTTACCACTAGGCCAATGGCCTTCTTGTAACAATTCAATGATGAAAAATTATTATTATTATTATTATTATTAAATTATTATTAATTATTAAAAAATTATTATCAAGGTGGTGCAACGGAAAATTCTCAAAATTACTTTTTTTCTGCATTCAGAATTTGAAGACTGTAACTGCCTGTTCAACTGAGTACGCTGTTTTTTATTTTATTTATTTTTCGGCATCAACGAATCAAGAACACGTTTCTTGGGGCTTTCGTATGGAAATCACCAGTTGATATGAGATAAGGCAGGTGATGTTACTCTTGAGTGAAAACTGCTGTGTATACGAAGTCACTTTTCTTGACCTTCTGGATGAAGGTTCTTCTTCGAGAAACCACTTCAGAATCGATTGGTAGCATAAGTGGCTACTTCTTATTCACCTTTCGTGCGTGAAAAAATCATTCGGTAAAGGAATACCTCAGCAAGTCTACTTTTATAGGAACGCTACCAGATATATTTTTTTTTCACGTTAACATTATTTGTGATGTAGGTACCTTCATAGAAATGGTCCCGATATTTTTAATTCTCATTAAAATTAATGATCAAAAGTTCGTGGAGTTTAGGCCAAATGATTCAAAAGTGTTTTGCCGACGTTTCAGTTTGTTTATAAACCATCCTCAGGGATTTAAATAAAAAATGAGTGTACAATATTGATACATACATAAAAGGTTACAAGGAGTTTTTTACGATATTATAATAAAAAAAAGAAGACACAAGAATTTTGAAATACCTTACTTTTGCACAAGGTTTTTTATTGATTGTATCTAAGTTATTACTTAACATAGTTACCATCAATATCGATTAATGAAATAGAAATAGTTTTTACTAAGGTTCTCAATGTCTGATATTTTATTAGCTGTTATTGTTTTTATTTGCATGAAACAATTCTTCGAATATTGTTTCTACGAGGGACGTTTTTTTCAACGTCCGATAGCTCAGCAAAAACACCATACAAGCGATACGCTGGTACTGCGCGCATAGGGCATACTCCGCACCAGTTTAAGGTTAGTAGCAATCTCATTAACTACACTGCCTCAATGGATTCTCCCACTGCACTGCGGAGCGACAGCCAGATAACTTGCCGAATGGCTTCAGCATTAACATTTCTCGACCTATATTTCTATCGTGTATAATATTTTATATATTTTGTTTAAATAACTAAAACGTCTGAAAAACGTAATTAATTGCAATTTATATGGGGTATATTGCATCATTGGAATATTTGCACTTATATTTAACGTATCTAATTTAGAAAGAATTATACTAATGGCAATATATTTATGAAATTTTATTTATTGCGCAACATATGATTACTAATTAAAATTATTTTGAATACTTATCGTGGTAAAAAACAAAGTAAAGTGCATTAGAGCTTTTTTTATTAATATTGAGCTCTTTAAAATGGTAGCATGTTGTGCACAGCGTTCCTTTTATCTAAGGATTTCTCATCTTGAATTTATCAAACTTCTCCCAAAAATTAACGGCAAATAATTTCACGTAAAAATATTTTATCCAGGTATATCATGAAATTGAACGCATGTGGAATATTAGACACAAATATGAAATATGTGAAACAAAAATGCACCGCCATTTCAAAGGTTTTCCTCCTTTCATCCGTTCGATTCCAATCATGCAGCGGAGGAGGGAAGCTTTGCAAAATGGCGAATCTTTAACATCTCCTCTATCCATTAACGTTTGCTCGTTCGAATGCTTAGATTGCCACGCGCCTTCGGTGTAGAGAGAGAGCAGGAAATGGAGGGAGAATTGGGTCTTCCGGGACATCCTTGCATTCCAATCGGTATTTCGACCCGCCCCAAAAATCCATCACTCCAACTTCCAGGAGATATCTAGAGGGTGTCGCGTGACCTCCCCGTCAATGTGAAGAGCTGCTCGAGATGAGTTCCTCTTTTGAGATGGGGAATCGAAGAGTGATGCAGTACCTGCTACACGTGTCAAAATTTCAAGCTCAAAATGAACGCGGAGATGGAGAAAAAATTAGAATTGCTCTCTCAGAAAACTCGGATAAGTTTAGGAAATATGACCAAAAGTGAAATGCATATTATTTAATTTTGAAAAATCAGGAGTTGAGGTATTCATTATAGACTTATCGTATTAAATTTTTTAAACATTATACATGTGTTGTTATTTGGTGCAACAGTTAAAGGGAAGACTAATATAATAAACTCGTAATAAAAGCGTAAAATTCTACCTAATTTTCTCGGAGTAATGAGGTATCGTTCCGTTCGCTAGAAATAAAATTATTAACAACTAGAAGCATACTTGGTTTGAATAGAGTGGATAATTTCAGCTACATTTAAAATAATCATTTTTTAAATGACCATTTCAAAAGGATCAACTCCATTTTCAAAGCATTTGCGGTAAGCAAAAGAGAGTTTATATTACAGCGTGAAAGTACCATTAGTTTGGATACTACTCTAAACTCACCCTTTATCTATCACTTACAACATAAAGTTAATCACTACTGCTCATAATACTGAAATAATAATGTGACATTTTACGGCAAAAATAAAATTTAGTGCAAACCTAAGTTTCAATTTAACAACTTCACGGAAAATGGTGATAAATATAGCCAACTCATGATATTTATAATTTAGATTAAAATTATGCAGATATGCTATAATTTATGATTACGCTTATTTTTATGCACATAAGTTTATAAAATATGTACTTGGTAGTTTAAAAACGATTCATTTCCTCCCTTATTGTGGTGAATTTCCTTTAATCACATTCACAATGCATTAATTGGCCTTAGGAACGCCTCGCTACGCTTCTCTAAATAACTAGGTACCAAAAAATCCGAAGAATTGGCTATATAAAGTTTAGGCCCGATCGTAATCAGAGCTCCTGTAAGTGTTGGAAAATATCCGGATAGAGAAAAATAAGGCAGAAGAAAAGAAACTTCATGTATCTTCATATCAAAACAAGCTTGAAGATGGAATTCATTACATTTCTAAGTATGCGCTTGCTCCGTAAGGAGAGAGAAAATATCATTTAGTGATTTCTAGTTTAGTTAGGCATCACAAAAGACGCTGATGAGATGCTATACCGAGTGACGGAAAACAAACGCGTGCTTTACAATTTGAAGGGGTGTTATAGGAAATTTAAGGATAAAATAAGTACGTATGGAATAAATAAAATGGTAATGGCAGGAAAATTGATTCAAAATAATTAATGAAACGTATGACAAAACATATTCTTCATCATTTAGCATTAATTGTACTCTTGTATACACGAAGTCCTCCATTTCTATCTTCTACCATTTAATGTGTTCTTGTTAACGTATTTCTGCTTCGTTTAAACCGTGATCATAAAATATATGTGTGTCTTAGATTTCCGTCCTTTGCCATTAACTAGTCCATCCTCTACAAATCTTCATTAAAAATCATTACAAAATGAAATAGAAAGATATCTATAAATGCCCTTAATTCCAGCTTTAGATGCTACATAGTCGAAACGAAGGAATAATTCCCTTTGCTAATGCCTTTTATATTGATAAAGATAGATTAATATCTTCTTTTCAATGCGGGAAGAAGGGTGTAAAGAATGATTTTTTTATGTACCAGGAATTTATGATGTTCCTTTATCGCAAAGGTTAGTTTTCGTAATATCATCGCAAGCCTTTTTGGACCTTTTTATTCAAAATTTTTAGTATAACATCATTGTAATTAATTGCTTGTAGTAATACATATTCTTCGGGGGAAAAAATAAAATTGAGATGGTCATTATAGCGGGAAACCAATTTTTCATCAAATTTCGTGTCATTGCTGATGACGAGATACCGTGCACCATTAAAAAATTATATCATTATCTTCCTTCAAATATCACACCCAAAATCAATCTAAGTAAAACCTCGCACAGTAAACTTTTGTACTCCGCATGATCAATTCCTACCAAAAGTTACTCTTGGAATGGAATGTCGTTTCCATGATCATATGCCACATACTTACGAGCTGCTTTGGAGCATTTAAAGGGAAACAATTTATGTGTTTCCCAGAATTTTCGAATAAAGCCGGCATTTCGAGGAAATAAACTTTATTCACCTGTTAGGCGCGGGAATGCTAGCTAGTATCGTATCGCTTGAAATAAATTCAACGGAGCACAATATCCGTACCATGGCGTAGGCGTGTGGACTCCGAATTTTCTCCGAAAGAGTACATTCAGTATCGAAGGGTGGAGGAATGGAGAGGCAATTTTCGAGATAACTGGGATGGATGACATGGGAAAACATGAAATTCTCAGAAGTAAAAGAGATCGGATGCATAAGATTTTCATCGGGGGTAAATTGAATGACACTTACTCGTTTCTCCGACGTAACTCAGCTCGCCTTTGGCCTATGGATCTTTCATGCCATATCTAGTCGCTCTGCATTCTGAAAGGTATCTTTAACTCTGAGACTTTGATAGCCCTTTGCTCTGTGGGAGGTTTCATAATAGATGTGCCATTAAGTCACTATAGACCATGATATTGTCTTTAGCATGGTTATGGTTAATAATGCCATTATCAAATTAGATTATCGTAAATTATTGTCAAAATCAAGGTCTATATTAAATAATAAGTGTATAATGTACAGAAAGAATTTTTAATTCACATACATCCTTTCATAACCCGTGGACGAAATTTTGGTCTTCTTCGGTCAATATTTACCCTCTTATCCTATACTGCTTTTCCGGTTGCCTATTGTTCTAATGTAATCACTATGTATTTTAATGAAAAAACGTAGTAAATACCAAGTTTTTAGCTTAGCTCACCGGCCAAGGTGAGCAAGGGGCCCATACCGCATTGGCAAGATACAATAAATAGTTTTAGGCGTGACTGCGTGAAATTTCTTTATGATAAAAAGAAAATTATTACGGATACTGAAAATGCATAATTTAAAAATAAATTGATCAATTTTGGTGGGAATATAATGAGAATAGGAACTGGGAGATTCAGTCGGTTTTCAGCGTGATTGCACATAGCTGATTTTTGCTAGTTGCCTGACTAACTTTTTCCCAATTATTGCTTTATTATTTGGTTTTATGAAGAGTATCAGGTAAGAAATAGATTTTGAATCTGAGATTTCCGTGGCATATCTCCACTCTGGTAACGGTTTTCAGGAGTTTCGCCGCGTTGTAAGACCACACGGAGAAACGCCCGAAAGGTGTTACCAATAAGGAATAGATGTGCTGATAAAAGGTGCTGGGTGGTAAAGTCAAGTGTCAAGGATTGGTAAGTACAACATTGGATGAAGCGATTTCCCCTAATGAAGCACTTTTCCCATTTCTTTCCTTTCACTCAACGTTACGTTAACTTTTGTCTCCATCTTTCCACTCCTATCGATAAAGTACATTTAAGACCGTGTTTTCCCTCTATCTACACCAGATGACGTCAAATAGCGATGAAGCGGGTCAAGTGAAGTGATACATATTAAATTTACAGTTTTATTTTTACTTTTACTAGACGCAATTTCACGAACTCACGCCGCAAACCTTGAATTGTATCCTGTATAATCAATTTAGAGCCGCTTACTCACCTTGGCGTCAGGGGACGCAAGTGTTGTGGCATTGCTGTTGAATGTTGTAACGATCCTGAGAAATCCGCGTGGATTTAAGAAATCTCCTTCAAATTTTGACACGTGGCTATTGAGCTAAAAATTCACAAAGGAGTTGCAATATCATGTAATTCTGGGTTTTCCTTTTGAAATCAATCCAGACTTCAACCTATCCAGCTTGTTCAATCACGTGTTTCCATTGATTGATTTTTCGGTTTCAAATGCAATGCACACACAAGGAATAGAGAGGAAGAAAGGTAAAACTTTAGGTAAAAAAAGGTAAGGGATTCCTATTTCACGCAGAAATGGTGTGTAACACACTTTTCAATGATTAAGGCGATTTCATATTGCTCGGTATGAGGTAATGAATAAATATAATACCCACCTGACAAATGGGGTTATTACCTGAATGATAAATTATTTGTGTTCCATTAAAAACGGATATAATGTGTATTAAATAACCATATATTTTAGTAGTTGCAAGGTAATTATAACTTGCCTCGTTTTATTCTGTGTAGAGAAGTGTGGTGACCTTGTTAATCTGAGGGAATTTAATTGAGGAGGAATTTTTATTGTGCAAGGTTCCAATTTTATTATATAACTAGCTGACCCGACAGACTTCGTCCTGTCAAAAAAATTTGTAATGTGGCAGTGTTTTGTTCCTACCTTTTTTATATTCTTTGCAAAAAATTATCCTGAACAGAACCGTCACCCTGGTAATAATTCGGTGTGAATTAAAAATAATTAAATAAAACACTATAAGCATTTAAAAGTAATTTTAATCATGTAAATCATAATTATTAACAAAAAAAATCAGTTCTATTTTCATTGTAGTGCTTTGTGATAAACGATGTTTTTTGTTTGATTACCTGGCGCATAGACAAACAAATCTGATGGTTTTCCAATACGGGAACAGGCAACATACATTTTGACCATGTGAGAAACATGGGTTTTCCAAATTAATACCACAAACACTTAATTATTGCCCCTGGGAATTGTTTATGGTCATAGCAAAAGCAAGCCGCACTGGAAATTGTAGTCGCTTAAACTCAAATGGCACATCAGTCGGAATCATTGGGATGCGCGGTATGAGAACATCTTCTCCTTTATACTTTCCTTTCAATATAGTTGCTTCTATCACGTTGTTTAGTGGTTATTTTATCGCTAACCGTGTGCCGTTGCAAAGGCGCGGTTGGTTGATATTTCGCAACATTATAATTACCGATCCAACCTTTAATTGAAGATTGTGAGGTGGCAATCCTGGCAAATCCAGCGAGTTTAAAAATTCCGGTGGATAGTTAACTACATCGTCTTGGTTAGTTGCCGAATCAACTGATTTATATATCCTCGATTCGCTGTAATTTGTTCTTGAATTTTGAAATTTAATTCATTTACATCAATGTTTTTGGCTGCCAATATAGCTCGTTCGCTTAACCAATCATGGTTTCTGTAATTTTGAGCAACATCTGGAAATACCTTCTGAATGAGTTCTTCTTTTGATTGAGTTAAATGACAAAAACTTTGAGGAAAGTTAATGCATCCAGTCAACATGTCAATAGGAAAATTGCCATTACCAATGTCAATGAGTTGTTTAGAGAATATGTTTCCATATTGGTCATTTTGCAACTCAACACGCATATTCTTGCTTAAATGAAGTACTTTGACATATTTCCACAAATTGGATGACTTTAGACATGCGTTGAGTTCATCAGCTGGCGTTGATCGTGGAATCACTGGCAATGTTTGACGAAAATCTCCTGCTAATAAAATCATTGCACCACCAAATCGGTTCTGATTGCTCCGTAGATCTTTTAAGTTTCTGTCTAAAGCCTCCAAAATTTTTTATGTGCCATCGTGCATTCATCCCAAATGATCAATTGACATTGCTGCAAAACCTTTGCCATTGCAGAGTTCTTCGAAATGTTGCAGGTTGGAGTTTCATTGCTTTGCATATTTAATGGCAATTTTAGTGCTGAATGGGCTGTTCGACCACCTTCAAGCAAAGTTGCTGCGATTCCCGACGAAGCGAGTGCAAGTGCAATTTTATTTTGTGAGCGAATTGTTGCTAATATTAATGAAATCAAAAAAGTTTTTCCTGTACCACCAGGTGCATCTAAGAAGTAAATCCCCCCAGTTTCATCATTTGTTACTTTCATAAGAGTATCAAATACATACCTCTGTTGTTCATTCAACAGTGGAAGATTTGTTTGAATTAATTCTTTCAAAGTGTTGAGATCATACAGTTTTTCTCGGTGCAACTCTTGGTTAAAAGATTCATGCATTGGACGATTGGGCGCGGCCAGGCCTAATTGAATTAATAGTTTGTTTGACATCATCAAGCACATGTCTTCAATTGAAATCAATGCTTCGTTGTAAATTTCTTCACTGATTTGCATATTTGGATTTCCCATTCTATTCCGTATTTGACACAAAATATCATCACACATATAATCTTTGTACTTGATCCACAAATCAATTGGGTTTGATGGGAAGCATGTAGATATGATTATAGAAAACAATGTTCGTATTTGATGAGCGTGTGAAGATATTACAGCATCACTGAGAGTTTGGTCCCAATGAGCGTCATTTTCTAGCAATTGTAAACGTTGACAGGCTTCTCTGTAGGATCCACACAATTCACCATCAACAGTTCGTAAATGTTGGAATGATGTTGGGCCACACTTTTTGACGTTAGGAACACACCTACATTTCTTAGATAACAGTGAGTGCTTGTAATTTAATATGAACTTTATATAATAGCAATAAAGCTCAAATTGATTCTACGTTTTAGTTAGAAAACGTTTGTATGTGAAAAAGAAAAGGGCTGTTTTTAGGGTTTTCCCGGCAATTATTCGATTTTTTCTCGCCGTAAGAACCATCCTTGGACTTCAACGAACATTAAAAAAAAAGAATTGGCCAAATTGGTCCAGGCGTTGTTGAGTTATGCGCTTACCAACACATTTTGCGATTCATTTTTATATAAGAAGATGATACCAAGATATATTAACATATTGTTTCTTTGTAATATCGCGTTGAATATGCGATGAGCAAAGAAAAAAATCTGGAACTCATTGAAGATATCAAAATCGAACGACGAAAAGCGATCCAAGATTTTTGTTTGCAAGTTAAATCTGATAGTAATGTATTTCGCAGACAATATATTTTTTTGTAAAGGACATTTGTACTTTCCGAATATCCTTGTGCCCCTTTGGTCCATTTCTCGGTAAAATCCGAAGGGTGAATTTAACATTATTTTACTTTTTTTCACTGAACGGATTTAAAAAATGGAGCAAATGGTTATACTACCAAGCAAGAAGAGTTCTGCTAAGTGGAGGAGAAAATGGAGAGAGGGCGTGTTTTTTTTCCACGTACAATCGGGGCTCTTGCACTCTTTTCCTCTTTATCTGCACCTCAAAGAATAACGGAGTTCATCAAGGGTGGCGAAGGGGGCCCATATTTTAATTTAATAACCACCCAATTATCTCGAGTGCGACGACTTGGCTCCGGACGACCCATCCCTCGAAATTTTCCATTCTTCGTTCCGTTGACTGCCTTCAGGGAAGAAGTCCGTATTATCGTCCCCTTTATTTTTTCTCTTTTTTTATCTTTTAAAAAATACATCTTTTCCTCTGACTCCTGAACCTTGAGGTTCATTTAGCCTCGTCACCACTTTCTTACTTCATTATTTCCGATATTAATTTGTGGACCGAGTCGGACAAAAAGCAGAGCGAAAATTGATGCTAACTTAATATTTTACTTTATCAGTTATGGATATATAAATAAACAATAGACAAATTATATAGATAAATACTAATATTTACTAATTGCTACATCGTTCCCTTGTGATTTTAAATGACTAAGATCCAAGTTTTGTTACACACTTACTGATATGTAACAAGTACTTACGCAAAAATCCGATGCAGCGGAGAGAACCAACTTTTTTCTGAAGCTATCAATGCGATGCTATTTTTTGATCATATGATTCGTTTTTTTTTAGAAAATCGTGGTATCTCTTGGTAACAGTAGATATTACTTGATGCAATTGAAACGATGGCGTATATTTTCATAGTATTTTCTTCCTATTATCATCATAGAATTCCACTCCCTCGGCACCTAATTGCTTTACAAACACAGATTCCTTCGTGATCAGACGTCTTAAGATGTACTGATAAGAAACACGGATTGTACCCACTCACCATTCAAAGTGAACCTTATAGGTTGTATTCTTTTATTTTTTATGAAAAATAAATTTATTTGGCGCGGCATTAAGTATTCCTCCGATTTTACGCTTTGGTATTTGTAAGAGGCACGTTACCACTTCGGTCGGCTGTGTCTTTGTAGAAGGGTAGTTTAGCAAGATTTAGGAAAAACCCGGCGATGCCGTCAATTAAGTGTTAGCCGATGACTATTCCAATGCATGGGGAATGTCACCAGAGTAAGCTATATCTTCTGACATAAAATAATTACGAGAATATAATTTCGCTTCGGTTTTGCGAATAAAATTTGTCTTCCTAACATGGTATCTGTAAAAATTTTGACTCCTCAAAATTCATTCATGGACATTACCTCGATACTCCTGACCCGATGCCCTCACAATCTTAGTTATGAGTTTATAGCGGTTATTTATGGCGGGCAACATCCTCGGCGAAGAAGGATTTAACGAATAATTATTTACTTGACTGAAAGTCAATAGCCTGGAAAAAATGTCAATTTCATAAGCTTTACCGCGCTCATATTTTCACAATACATGTATATGATTAATAAACCACAATATGCTTCACAAAATTTATGAATTATTTTATTCGAAAAGAGGTTGTTCCGGATCTCAAATAATAAGACCTTCATAAATTCCATGTTAAGGTCATTTTTACTATTTGTTTTAATTACAAATTTAGGGTAGTTACTTGGATGAATGCCCTGTTTTATAAATAATCTGATTCAGTAATGCGGCACGGGTTTTTTTTCATGATAGCATAAAGAAACTGAGGAACAATGGAAGTACAATTATACCAAATAGAGCGGTTGAATAAATAAGCTCGTTCATAAAAATTGGAATTCTTTTTAATCTTTTGTGGCCACATTTTTTTCCGAAAAGTGTGGTGGATATGATTGAGCCTCACACGCGGACCTCGGCGACGCAATCAAGTCCACCCATCCACGTCTTCGGTCCCAGAAAACCCTTTTCTGCCGTAAACGGCTCATCAAACCTTTCCTTTATATATACGTCGGGCCCAAAAGCAATTCGAATGCATTAGGCGGAGCTGCGAACGAAGTTGATAAAAGGAGGAAGGGGTGGAGCTGAGGTTTTGAGTGGTGCGGGGGATGTGTTCAAGGAAGAGAAAATGGAAGGGTTTCCCTCCTTTTCTTGGAACTTTAAGTATGAATGTATGCTGTGAAAAGGGAGCCGGAGTATAAAAGTTTGAATGAAAGGTAAGAATAAATTTGATGAAATGCTAAAGCCTGTATGCAAGTATGGCCTGTAAATGAATATGCAATTTTTTCTGCCTTTCTTTTTATGCCTTAAAAGATATAATAAGCTGATATTCTTGTGCCTGGATGAAAACCTAAGTTTCATTTACTGATGAATTTTTCTAATATTTATAGATATATCGATGTGTTTGCTGACACAATAAGACAAAGCAAGGACCTGTAATTTCAAGCTCTACATTTTTTGCACGAGTCAACTTTGAAAAGATGATTTTGTATTAGAAAATCTTTTGCGTATATTATGAGCTAATCAGCTTCTTGTGTCAGGATAAACTTTATGTATAATTTACGGAGAAAATCCCAAATTCTTTAGGTATTTATATTCTTTTGCTTACACTACAAGACTAAGCAAGGACCAGTAATTTGAAGCTATAAAATCCATGGTCAAGTTGACACGGCAAAGATGACTCCGTATCAGACATTCTTTTACGTTCCACGGAGCATGGGCTTGCGCCTGATATGCGTAAAATAATTAAAAGAGGTAGTTAACTGATTGCAATTTGTGATTATTTCCACCCGTCATCAGTAGTTCATTTTAGAAAGGTAAGAGAATTTTTACTGTCATTACTAGATGCGTTACGGTGATAATTCTTCATAACGTTTTAAATTCCCTAATTCTCATCAAATAAGGACCATAACACGGAATATATATCCTAATCCTGGAGGTAGTAAAAAATATATATTAACAATTATTCCCTTCAACCTCTTTGCTTGATATCGTAGTCAAAAATTAAATCTCATTGCCGTTATAGCTCTCGAAATGTGATTCATGACGAAAAAATGTTCTTCGTATCAGAATGATACATTGCAGGATATTGTACTCAATTTCCTGCCTGTATTCTGTAAAAAAACCTCACAATTTAGCAAATAGACGATAAAAATAAGTTACTTTTCATGGGAAAATTCTGGTAGAACATTCATTTCTTCTATTCATTGCTGCGCACTAAGTGATCTTGGGATTAAGATCATTGCAAATCAAGGAAAACGTAATTACAGAACTTGTAAGCACTGCATAGAATTTGGTTCGAAGCTGAGGTATTACAAGGAAAATTTTTCTGAGCAAGCGGTTTTGCTATTGGAGACTGGTTTGATGAGATACTGAGAACCAGTGAAAGTAAAATGTTTTCCATTAAACGCCTAGATACGAAAAAATATTTAGCATCTTTTGTGACAGGTCACTTAAAAGCAAATTTATTTAACAAAAAATACTAGACATTTCACGCAGAACAATTAAATGATAGATTATACTGCAGAAACATAATAGCAATAAAATATAATAAATCACACTAGTTATTGTGGCAATATGTAATTTATAGAAGCTAGTTTTCAACTGTGTTACATTTCTGTTTTTTGCTAAAATTATGAATAACATCATTCCTTGGTTAAGTGTTAATTTACTACAATGGATTGTTCGCATACATTGGTTTCGAAAATAGGTGCGTAGTATGCCTCGTTCTTGTTCCTGGTTTATTAATTACAATCTCTAAGTAGTCTTTTTAATAACTTGTATGCAATTAGGACGCTTACAATTAAAAAAGCGATACAAAAACACACCAAAGAAGAGGGCGGTGAGTTAAGTATAGGAGCTAATATAATCATTATTTTCTGAAATGGAAAATCAATCAGGAAGTAACCAAGCTCTTTACTTTCATATTAATCCAATAAGAATACACCAAACATTAGCAATCCGAAACTTGTGCCATCAACTGGAAATTTTCAGGGAATATAAAGCGTACCTTATTTGCCTGCATCTATTATTTGAATATTTTGCTTTAATAATTTCTCAATGTATTTATATTTATGAAAAATAGGCCAATTTTAAAGATTTTTCCAATTGAATGCGTTAGCTTTTGAAAAGTGATACATCACAAAAATGACGAAATAGGATTGAGGGAGAGGGATGCAACCGCTAAATGGAGGGATTAGAAACAAATTGGTTCATCACAAAAACAAAGTTTTTCAATAATTAAACCTTTGCATTTATCATTGTTTGCAGAATCGTCATCGATATCATCACTATATCGGTATTATCAATACATTTAACAGTTCTTCACTATTTGATTTCCCTAAGCAATGCTGTGATTCTACAATCAGTTTCAGCTGCTTACATATAAAATGGTGTTAGTCAGACTCGCTTCACTATGATTCGCAAAGATGTGTGCTGAGGACTCTGAGTATGTGCTGCTACCTGGCGGTCCCAAGTGTAACTACGCCCTACACCATTATGTTTCTAGGTATATAGGCTATTTTGGAGCCGGTTGCTATGAATATCTCAAAATCAACAAATATTGACCAACACTAATATGTTTCTCAGCCCTCCATATGGCCTGAAAGGAATTATATTCTGGCAAGGGTGACTCCAGCACCCAAAGCGTCGTAGTGCCCACAAATTGGAATTGAAAAGGAGAATAATGCAGTTATAAAGAAGTTTAGCACGCTGGCTTGCGTTTTCCAGTGAAGACACTTGCGTTTACTGGGCGAATAGCGTCTGCGTCGCCCGCTCTGCAAATATGAATGTATCGCGACGCGGATCTTGAGTCATTTTTCACTCTTTCCGCACCAACCGTCATTCTCATTTATGCCGCAAGTGTCGCCACCCGCGCACTCATTCGGAGAAATTTAATCCCGGTACACCCCCGCAGAATGATTACTAACGCAATGAATTTGATCATTAATTTTCGAGCGAGGTCAGACATGGTCGCGCCCGCCTCCACGCCAGGGCGGCATGTTCCGGAAACTTGTCGTCCGGAGAGAGAAAAATGAAAAGCGTGATCCGTCGAGTCTGCGTTAAGTATCGGAAGTGTGTTTTATGAAGCTGGAGATTGTGAGGAAGTGCATGGGTGGAACGTGACAGTTGAAAATGGATAGGTTTACTCGCAGAAGACGGAGGAAGCTTGTGATTTCCTTGGAAAACAAAGAGCGAGTGGACAAGGACCCGATGATTTCTGAGCAAAACCCACGTGCAGAAATTCTGAGGAATTTGCATACCCACGTCGGTCTTAACGCGGAAAGTTTACGATGCTCGGGTCAGCGAACAGGATAACTTGCGCATTACGCCGTAGGCGGGAGCGAAAATAAAAACGGGAAGTTTTTTTGTATCCTGATTCACACATAATGCATCAATTTCACGTAGCTTACTCACCCATGACTACCAGCGAAGGAGATACCAAGTTCATATTTAAAAAAATATGGCTAACCCTGCAGTCTGTCATAATTCAGTGCTGAGTCATCGCCAATTGCGCTAAAGGAGTCTACGCCATGACTACATCATTAAAAAACATTCCAACATTTCGTAACTGTTATCTAGTTATATCCTTTATTGCATGAAAAACACAGAGTTATGTGTTACATTATGTGCAGTTATCAAAGATCATTCTTTTCACTAACTTTATTTATTACACTTTTGAGCTAAAAACAACACCATTTTCACTCAATTGGTGTACGTAGTTCAATCGTTACGTCGCTTATTAAGGACTGCACTAAGTGCCGCGAGTATTTAAAAATTTAGGGTATTGGTAATGGTTAATACTTCTCTTGCAACTGTAAAGCCTTCGATGCACAATTTTGATCGATAATTGAGGTTGATTATCACATTTAAAAAGTAATGATAACTCAGGCATTTTCTCATGCCAATTTCCATATACCTATTTCTGTGCGTATGTGAGACGAATGCATGTGAAATCTCTTTTTAAATTAAAACAAAAAACGTTAAATGGACAAATCATTTTTGTCTCTGGATTGGCTTTGCAAAACGTTTTTCATATTTGTGTATTATGAGGTTATATTTCGTATATGCAATACTCCGGTGGGTATACTTCATTACTGTAAACAGTAAAACCGGCGTACGATAAAAATGTTAAATGGACAAATTATTTTTTGTGTGGGTAGATTTTCCAAAAGAAAATGTTTCATATATTTTTACTATTGAGGTTAAATTTCTTATATTGCAATACTTTGCTCTGTGTATTTCATTTCCGTAAACACTGAAACTGGCGTATTTGCGAAAAATCTATCTAGTGGCATTTAAGTTTCCCAGCACTGATGAATTACTTAACTATCTATTTACTTTCTAATTGACGAGAGGTTAAATTGACGCGTCTAACTTGAGGGAGTTTGGAGACAGGGTATAGGCCGTTGGTCTTTCCGGGAATTCAAAACCGTTTCGCCAGCATTCACGTGGGAGCACTCAGGATAGAGAAGGACTCATCCTCCTCTCTCCTTGGTAACCGCGCCCTTATCTCCGGTCACAGCTACCCCTGCCTCCGACGGCCCTGCTGCCTCGGGGGCAGTCCTCCTGTCCCGCCCTCTCCCACTCAACGCAAGAAGCTCTTTCTCCACACTCCCTTCTCCGTATTCAACTCCTCCTCCTATCCCTGGAAATCCACCGTCTCCCTCCCAGTAGCCCTCGTAGTCCTCCTACCCTTCCAGCCTTTCCCTTTGAATGTGCGAATATTTTTCCCTGCTATTCCACTCCATCACCTTTTCCTCACACCACCACCTCCCTGATCCCTTTCCCTTGAACTCTTCTCTTATCTATAACCTCAACAATCTATTCAAGGACATAATTGTGGAGTAGCCAGCGTTTCATGTTGAGAAAGTTAGAAAGGAAAATAGATAGTTAAATGCATAGCTAAATTATGAATTGGATGGATAGGTAATGATAAATTAGTGCTGGAACATTTCCCCATAAATGCTACTGAATATATTGCCACAATTACCTCATTTTTACTGATTACAGCAATAAAATATACTGAGCAAATTATTGTGTATAGAAAATTTAACCTCAATATTAAAAACATATTTAATATTTTTTGCAAAACTGTATAAAAGTGTATATAAGGTACGCTAAGTAAAAATAATTTCCCTGTGCTGGGATTCGAAGCCATCAATGTTATGGCAACAGCCAACATAACTCCACTGCTTGATGTAGTTGAGCATCCGGCGCCTATCCTGTATACCTGGAAGTATCCCGGGAATGATACATGAGTTTTATCTGTCGATTTTCACACTATTAATTTATTTCTTGCGTACATATTTTTTGTATTTATTTTTTCTTGCATCCTCATCATGGCGCCGTTACTAAAGATCCATTACCACTAATTGCTAATTAAATAATATTTTTTTTTAATATAAATAAATTACTATTCATTAGTTCACTCCATCACCCTATCCTCATGCTACTACCTCTGATCCCTTTCCTTTTCCCTCACTTCTTATCTATAGCCTTACCAATCTATTCATGGGCATAACTGTAGAGTTGCCAGCGGTGCAAGTTAATAAAGTTACCGGCGTGTGTATATAAGTTTCACCGGGGAAAAAAATTGGCTTCACCAGGATTCGAAGCCACAAACTAGCTGCTGTTCAGTTCCACTTAACGCTTGCCGAACGTTATAAAATCGGCCATTAATGTAGTATTCCCCTTTCCTTTAAACACCTCTTCGTTCGTGACGCTTACAACTCGGGGTATAGTTATTATTTTCCTGTAATATCATACTGCGAATGTCTCAATTATCTCCTTATCTCTCTTACCCACTTCCCAGGTCTCATATGTTGAGACATCAAACCAACTTAACTCCGTTGGCTAATGTGATTGAACATCTGGCGCCAATCCTGTAGGCTCGGTACGGGTACCAAGAATTCCATTTATTTATTAAATGATTTTTTTAATGAAACTATCATTAGTTTTCAGCGATTAATTGCCTCATATACCTTCAATGCTAGAATTAATCTGATACAGTCATCCACTTTATCCGATTTTAGCGGATATTTTTACTTCTCTGTATGATTGGCCTCAAAGTTCCTTCAGCATTTGTCCCGTGTAGCGCAGTCTAGGTCTGCTATTTTGGTTTTCTTCCCTTTACTGTGCCTTATAAAATGGTTTTAGCTGAGAGAGTATTTGTCTCAGAGAATAAAGCTATGGTGGTTCTTCTCTTAGTTAGCATTATGAGGGCCAATTTTCAAACGGCAAGTTGAATAATTGTGTAGGAAAGTAACCAAAAGAAATATGCAATTTCATTATATAAACGTTATTATTAACCACTTTACGTCACTCTAGCTTTCAAATATTCTTGATACAAGGTTACGGCTGTGTTACGTCCTGCTTAACGCTGACCGGACATTGTATAACTGGCCCTTAGTAGACACAGCATTCCCCCTTTTCCTTCAATATATCCCCTTGTTCCTGGCTCGTGCTTCCCATGTTATTTCCAGTATATTCCCGTAACACCATTCTGAAAATACCTATGTTTTCTCATGCCAATTGTATAGGTTTCACTATTCATAGATCGTGACACTCCATTCGATAGTCCTCACTAGCAATTCCTTAATCCTGAAACTAATATTGCTGCCGGTGAACAGTTTGTTTTTCTAGTGAAATGCTTACTTGGATTAAGCGAGTGGTACGTCTCTAAAATACGACTATTCGAACGCGCCCGATGAGTCCTCTTAAGGATCCCAACCACAGTTTTTTTTGTCATTTCCTTTTTTCCTACGTAGCATCCTCTCACCCTACTGGCTTTGTTTTCTCTTTCCATTTACCCAAGTCCCTCGTCATCGTTTTCAAGAACGGTTCCCATGGGTGTCCACCGAGACATCTCTTTTATCGATACCTCTCCATTTCTCCCGAACAACGTGGTCTCAATTCTTTGGGTGACCTACAAAAGCTTCACAGAATCCAGGACCATAGGCAGCATTTTTTTTTATTCTTCGAGAGCCGTTGGCCGCTGTCCTAGTTTTTGGCTCCATTTAGAGTCCGCAGTCCATCATACTCAATTGACTGTGGTTCGATTCCTGCTTCGAAAATAAACTTCGTCTCTCGTTCTCAACACGTTCTTTCGTTCAGCTACACGCATTAATGTATCGATTTTAGATTCAGAGTCTCGATATTATCGAATCTTTTGCAGTTATATCAGTTTTAGAATCGATATCCTGAAACTGATATGGATATTGGCCGTACAAAACCTGAGTGGTAAAAACTATGGCCACCATGCCCCTTTACCGCTGTCATTAATAATTCTACATACAAGACTTGTGTTTTGTATTCTTCGATACATTATTCTTTTATGCTTGATATCTTTTTTAAGTGACTCTATTATGGAATGTATTCACAATCACTAGTAGCTAGGGTGTCAGCAACAGATATACTACTAACTCTATCTCGTGAAAGCCATCAGCATCGAGCAAAGCAGACGACATCACCTTACATGTAGCCCAACCTATACGAGAAAGGTTAATTATTTTATTGTAACGAAAAACTTTTATTGAATCGGAATCGATATATATATATAATTAATAAATGTTTGACCAAATGCTTAAATTCCTTGATTCTTTGTTTATACTCCGAATCCTCGTTAGGTAAAAAATCTTTGCCAATCCTGTGAAAAGATACTTGACATTGTGTATCATGATGCAATGATGATCTAATCTTTGGTTACCTTTTATACTTAAGCAAAAACATTTTTATGGGTAAAATGCACTAAAAACTGATTTAAATGACTGATTTTGGTCAAATTTAGTCAAATTATCTGTTTATTTCATAAATCAATTTTCTTGTTACTAAATGCTCCAATTGTAATCACTCATTTGTACTTTTATTAAAAACTTATATTTTTAATTTTAATCTTTCTAGCGAATGCTTACCGCCATAATCATTGTTATATTCCTATTTATCGCTCAGAAGTAGGCATATTTTTATAGATTTCCACTAGTCTAAGACTACAGTATTGAAAGCTATCACTTTCCTACACACGTGAATGATTTCGTGAAATAAATCTCGGTGATTGAAAGACTATCCTTTATCTTTGTAAAAAAGTAATCCATGAATTAATTCGATGAAGAAACTAATGGACTAGAGCAAAGAAAGTATTGCACTGTAATCCCAGTCACCAATAATCCCACTAATTAATTTGGCTGCTTCTCTTCTGAGTTCAAATAAATCGGACCAAGTACCGTATGTACAGCACGTATTCTACCCTATCGTATTTCTAAAGTTAATTTTTTCAAAAGTTTTTTTTTTGCTGTGTTTGATCATTCTATGGCGTGTTGGACGATTCCTTGCGGCGATATATATGGGTGCATTGTGTCTCAGAATGTAGTAAAGTGGTATATGCGGTAGTGTGAAGGGAAACCATTGTCTCTTACATGAAGTATCCATTGCAGTGACTCGCATATTATGTAAGAAAGCTGTTCACCTTGGCGTGGAAACGAAAATAGATTATCAGCTTCTCAGTCGAGAACCTTTGTCCTGGAAGTGCACATCCCTTAGACGTCTTCGGTCTCGTGAGAATCACCACCACTAGCGAGGAGTATTCCCACCGCATTCCGCCATCACAACCTCACATCCTGTCTTTTTTTTCCAGCCATGAACTGCACCCGCGTCTCGACCGAGTTCTTCAATGCATCATTCTTGAGCTCCAACGTTTTTCATTGCCCACGAGTTGCTTCCTAACGCTCGTCAAACCACGTTGCGGTTTTACTGTAGTTTTAAATCCTTTAACTTCAATATTTCACTTCTCATCATGTATCATAGGCGGATTTAGTGGGGGGGCGTACGTGCCCTCCCCCCCTGACGCTTAAGAAATAGACAAGATATTTAATACGGCCCCACTACCATTAAGTTTGTTTTGATTTGTGCAATCATTAATAGAGTTAAATGTAGATGGTTTTAGAAAATGATTCAAGGCACGTAAATCCAGGTGTCAAAAGTTATTTCCATATTGAATTAATAAAGAAGGTAGCGAACGGAGATGGTATGTCACGAAAGTCAGAAAATCTTTTAGGCGACAGCGAGCGTGCCATTCAAAGATGAAAATAATCCCAACTCATTTATCCGATATGGATTACGAGTTAATGATAAAAAATTATTAGCTGTCTAAGGGAACATAATATATTAGAAAACTGTCCATATGGTATATGTAACTTATTTTCATATTTATTACAGTTATATTTTATTGCCTTATTTCATACAGTAATTGTTGCATGTTGTTCTAAATCCCAAATATGAGAAGACCATTTGCCTATCAGACCTTTGCGTCCCCCCCATAACAAAATTCTTCCTTATCTTACTTCTCATCATCCCATGATTCGCTATATTTGATTCCCATTATTTGCTTGGTTACCACCATTGCCAACATTCGGACGTTTGGTTCCAACGATCCGCTGGTGAAGTTCTCAATCGTTACCGTGATGCCGTACGATGCATTACTAATGCATATATCGTTATGTATTTATTTATCCCTCCTTCCTTTTCGTCCTTCATAAAAATAAGTGCAAACATTATTTACGGAAAAGTCTTTCTTTGTGAAATACTGGAGAGCGATCGAGACTTATAGATATAATTAATTAAAGTGGAGGACCTCCCACGAGTTGCTTTCTAACGCTCGTCAACCACGTCGCGGTTTTTCGGTAATTTTTAAATCCTCCAGCTTTGCTATTTCACGTCTCTTCATCCCATTATTTGCTATTTGTTGGTTACCACCATTGCCAACATTCGGAGGTTTGGCTCCATCTTACCGCTTGTGAAGTTCTCAATCGCCAGCGTGATTGTCGTATCGTGTATAATCGATGCATATATCGTTATGTACTCGTTTATTCCTTATTTATTGACTTACTCCTAACTAAAATTTTATTTTATTTGAAAATGGAATTCTGTTGTATTCTACATCTACATCTACATCTACATAATACCCCGCAAGCCGCCTAAAAGGCGTGTGGCAGGGGGTGATAGGACACCAGCCGTTTACAGCTATTAAAAAAAAAGAAGTGCTCTAACGAGGTTGGGACAAGCGTTTATTAAAGTCCTTTATTGTTCGGGGGAAAAACGAATTCCCATATCTATCCGTTCGGCAAAAAATCTCTCTTAATTTATCGCTTCTGTCGGACCTGGAAATATAGTGTGGCTCTAAGATTATGTTCTCTGTACCGCTCTTAAAGATATCCATTCTTAATTGTTCAAGCAATCTAAGCCTAGCGCGCAGCCTCCGAGTCTCCAACGGCTCCCAGCCTAATTCGCTTAACATCTGGGTAACACTGTCTATTCTACTGTTTATGGGCGATTCGAGGAATTTTTTCTGGGGTGTGGCACAAGAGACTGACATGCATACGATTGTAATATACAACCATTAGCGTAAAAATTGTTGTCTTTAATGAACGTTATGAACGTTGAATATAAATGTTAATAATATGAACGTTATTGATAAGACATTAAATGATTAAGGCTCCATACTACGCTACTTGTGTTCACTTGTCCAAAGAGGATATCGAGTATATTGGCGCTGAAAAGCAAAGTTGGCGTTGTCCTACCTGTGCTGCGGAAAAACGTAAGAGCATGTCAGTAGTTCCACTGGCGGATACGGACACTACTAGTATCTCTCATATTATAAACCTTCTAGAAGAAGCTAAAGAGGACAGGAAACGCATGGAATTGGACTTGAACAAGGCTATTGAGTTTGTGCACAATAGATTAGATGAAAATACTAAAGTGCTTCAAGAAAACTCAACGCAGATTGCTGAATATTTAGCGACAATAGACTTACTTAGGCAAGAAAATGTTGGCTTAAAATCTCGAGTGAGTGAATTAGAAAAGAGGTTAGACGACCAAGAGCAATATTCTCGCGTTAATGACCTTGAAATACACGGCATTCCCCAGCAACCAAATGAAAATACCTTAGAAATCGTGAAAAGTGTGGGGGACGCCCTTGGTGTTAAAATAACCGACGATATGGTGAACACATGCCACCGATTGGGAAAGAAGGGACACGAAGGCGGAACGAGAGGTATCATAGTCAAATTCGTCCGTAGGTATACAAAAGAAGAAATTCTTCAAAAGAGGCGAGTGAAAAGGACCTTCTCCACACGGCACCTGGGCTTGGCGACCGATACTCCGGTGTACATAAACGAGAGCCTGAGTCCAGGTCGGAGGAGACTCTTCGCTGCTGCGCGTCTTGCGAAGAAAGAAAAGGGATACAAATATTTATGGCTAAGGCATGGGACAATACTCATGAGGAAGAAGGAGAATGATCAAGTAATCACTCTGAAATCCTCTGATGACCTGGAGAAACTGTAAGCATTCTGTGAGTGAGTTATGTATGTCTTCAACCTATTTTTACTAACAAAATGCAGAGTACTGTTAATGATAGTGAATTTAATGGTGGCAGGTTCCTTGTCTTGCATCAAAATATAAGAAGTCTAAGAGCTAATTTTGATAAATTTGTATTTCAACTAATTAATCTCGATATAAAACCCGCTGTAATTGTTTTGACAGAAATTTGGGTCAATGACACTGAAGTATCTATGTATCAAATAACTGGCTATCGGAGTTTTGATGTGTGTAACAATAACTATAGGGCTGGAGGAGTTATTGCATATGTAGCAGATACTTATGAGTGTTCTTCTATTGATCTGGGTGAATTAAAAACTGCTGATATGGTTAAAATATCAGTAGGGATAAATGATTCTTCTTGGATAAGCATTATTGGTGTATATAGACTTAATTTTAATCCTGTTGAACATTTTTTGAGTGAATTGGAGAATGTATTAACCATCTCTAGTGAGAGGAATTTAATTGTAATTGGTGATATTAATTTATGTATATTACAACCCAACGATATTTCCTTTGAATATCAAACCCTTATGGCTAGTCATGGACTGGACCAGCTCATTCGAGTACCAACTAGAATTAGCAAAACGGGTAGTACATGTATAGATCACATTTTTTGCAGAAGTAGAGATAACTATAAGTATGAGGGAAGAGCGGACGATTGGGGTTTAACAGACCATCATGCTGTATCATGTTCTTTAAACATTAATGTACCCATTAATATATACGAACGAGTTTATCGAAGCCATTGCCGGATAAACTTTAACCATCTAAATAATAGTTTGCTAAGATGTGACTGGAATGATGTTTATTCACAACAAAATGTCAATGAAGCCTATGAAATATTTATAAATAAATTGAAATGCTGCATTGAAAAAGCTGAATACGTGTCAGACAGTAACAGATCGGGAGGAATGAAGAGGCCATGGATGACTTACGCTTTGTGCGGGAGAATTTCTAGGCGAAATTTTCTGTATAAAAAAATGAGGAAACACCCTGAAAATGAAAAGCTAAATAGGTACTACGCATCGTACACGCAAAGATTAGGATATGATATTAAAAAGCGCAAAGAAAAGTATTATAGGGACCTATTTGATAGTAATGTCAATAATACCGCTGCTCAATGGCGCATTTTAGATTCACTCACGGGAGGAAAGCAAGGAAATGAGAATTGTGTAAAAATTAGAACTAGTAATGGTATCGTTGTCACTAAGTGCCAGGACATTGTAAACGAATTTAGTTCACATTATGGTAAAGTAATTCAAGAATTGACCCAGAACAATTATTTTGAAAGTAATACGAATAAATACAAAGAAATATTCCCAACCTCCAATTCAATTGACTCACTATTTTTTGTTCCTACTGATGCGAAAGAAATTAGCAGCATTATTAAGGAATTAAAGTCTAAAAAATCTAAAGGTGTTGATAATATTTCCACACAAGTTATAAAAGAAGTAAATGCAAATATTTCGGAGGTCCTTGCCCATATTGCTAATCTAAGTATGTATACTGGAATATTTCCTAAACAATTAAAAACTGCAATAGTGATACCAATTTTTAAAAAAGGTGATAAAATGAACGTAAATAATTACAGACCAATATCCCTATTATCTGTATTTGCTAAAATAATAGACAAAGTTGTTAAAGTCAGACTTCTTAAATTTCTAAATCAGCATAGTTTTTTCAATAAAAACCAATTTGGATTTATGAGTGGTAAGAGTACAGAGGATGCATTATTAAAATTCTGTTCAGAGCTGAACGACGGACTGAATAAGAACTGTAGAGTTGCTGGCTTATTTGTAGACATTACCAAAGCCTTCGACTCCATTAATCATAACATACTAATGAATCGATTATGGGAAGCGGGTATACGTGGAACCGCATATGATTGGTTTCAAAGTTATCTTTGTGATCGAGATCAATGTGTGCGTCTCAAAAATTGCTACAGTGAAAAGATTCGACTCACCTGTGGTGTCCCACAGGGTTCTGTGTTGGGACCCATACTGTTTTTAATATATGTAAACAATTTATGTGCTGGCAGGTTTAAAGGTCAATTAACGTCATTCGCAGATGACACTGCACTAAGTTACTCTGTTAATAGTGTTGATGATCTATATGAACACATACAAAGTGATCTATTAACACTCAATATGTGGTTTTCGGCTAATTATATGTTGTTAAGTGAAAAAACGAAATATATTATGTTTAGCATGAGTAAATCTACCTCAAACAAAAGTAAACTATACTATCAATGTGCAAATTGTATAAAAGATAATGTTACTTCCTGTGATAAATGTATTTTGATCGAACAGGTTAGTCACATAAAATATTTAGGTATATATTTTGACCAAAATTGTAAATGGAAGTCTCACATAAATAAATTAAAATCAGAAATGATTACTATTGTAAGAAAATTCTACTTCCTCAGA
Source organism: Ischnura elegans (assembly GCF_921293095.1). Taxonomy (NCBI): domain Eukaryota; kingdom Metazoa; phylum Arthropoda; class Insecta; order Odonata; family Coenagrionidae; genus Ischnura; species Ischnura elegans. The sequence continues at coordinate 28,231,604 of NC_060254.1, read as the reverse complement.
TACATATGCCCTGAATCAGTGTTAAAAATGGTATATTATGCTCTCGTTAATTCAAGATTGCAATACGGAATAGCCTGCTGGGGTGGAGCATATTTTATCAACATTAAACCATTGATAGTGGCGCAAAAAAGGGTTATCAGGGTTATAACACGATCGTATAGGAAAAGCCACTCATTTCCTCTATTCAAAAAATTAGATGTCCTCCCACTAAGGCATTTATTCATTTATAAAGTCCTTAGAATATTCTATAACCGTAGTGGTGAAAAGGCCCGACCACAAAACTATGACATTAGAGCTTGGAGAAACTTCCATATACCTAGGCCGACGACCGAAATTTATCGACAGTCATACAATTACTTAGGGCCTAAATTGTTTAGCATGTTGCCGAGTAATGTAGCAAACTCGGAAAAAAGATGGGGATTTAAATCTGCAGTTAAAAAATGGCTTATGATGTGTGAGGAAGTAGAGTTTCTACTAAGAAAGGTGGGTTAAAAAGTTTGCAATAAAAGGTATATTGTATATTCTATGTATGTAATTATGCGTTTATATAAGAAAAATAAGAAAAATAGTTATCCTTGTCCAAGTATTTGAAATACGTTTTGTAATAATGAATGCAATCGGCAATAGAACAAATAACTGAATACAAAGAAATTTTACTTCTCATGTGTGCTAGCACCAGACCTATGTAAAAAGTTTATGATGGTAGCCCCAAAACTACTAAAAGGGGTACCTATATATTCCAAAATATTTAAGTATGTTCTAAAATGTAATATTTGATTGTAAATGGAATAAATTATATATTATTATTATTATTATTATTATTATTATATTGCACAAAAAAAAAAATGTAATGATAACCGTATTAAATTTTTTGTCTATATTTTGAGCACATGGGGGAGGGGGACACGTATCTCGATTAATCTCCCCCCTCAATTTGCCTGTGGTACTGATGGTTCATCGCTCATAACGCATAAGTAAGATCATCGCAACGAGTAGGTGAGTTGATTTCATGATTTCTATGTCTCTATTTATTTTATATTTGTTCTATGATGTTTGTACAGTAAATTGTTTTTATTCTCAGAGGACATAAGTCCTAGAACAATATAGGTAAATCTAAAATACGTGCAATAATTATCATACGGAAATACTTTTTTTTAGTAATGAAGAGATATATTTCGTTAATCGATCAAGGCTAAGTGATAATTTATTATAGCTTTGTGTAATATGAAGACTCATATAGAGATTATTAATTATAGTGATACTTTATTAAGGAGATAGATTTACGTATTTTTAAAGACGAGACACTTTTATTATTCACTACACTGCTTTTTTTAAATATCATGAATATAAGAGACATTCTTCAGTTATCGAGTGAATATGAAGAATTATTTTCCGCATTTGCAACTTTCTGCATTGTAAATATAATATTGTCGAGGAAATAAAAATGACTTATTCTTTTTGTCATCTGCTCGTTAAATGAATTTGAATTGGTAAAGATTAGAAAAATTATTTTTTACTCCTTTCTTTTCTTAAAATTTCTTTTTTCCCTTGATGTTTAACTTGGAAATTCATATTTTTTCATATTTATCGTATTTCCGCTGCGTATTTCCAGGATAATTTAGATGAACATGTTACGTGCCATGAAGGCATTAGCGAGTAGGAACTAACTTGTGGCAAAGTCTACCAGACCTGCTCGCGTGTCACTGCATTTCAAGGAAATTGCATTAGCACACTCGATAAACATGGAGGAAACTACTCATCGCTTTGACGGATACTTTTTCGAGATCGTTACATCCAGCCTTGCGGATGAGATATGACAGGGTGCAATCTAAATTGTCTGGAGCTTTAGCTTGCATTTGCCAGACAACTCTACAACTTTAAGCGAAGTAAGCATTTCTCCGACTAATTTAACTTCAATTGCACCCTTCCGTACTCATTCTTATTTCCTTTTTTCTTTGTTTTTTTATCTTACTTGCCTTTCGTGATAAAGAGGTGTATTTTTAAGCACACTCCTGCATATTATTTCGAAATTTTCCAGATTTTAAATTTTTTAGCTTGAATTGCCATGAATAAAAATAATTTGACCGTAACCTATTGATTTCTTCAGAAATATTTTATGTTACCTCCAGAAGTTTTATCAAGTGGATGACTTTTTTCTCTTTTATCGCCATTGGAAAAAGCTAAACATTTCTAAACATTTTAAAGTTTTTTTTTTAATGACTACATTATGAATCCATCGGGTTTTTCACGTCAGGCCCTTTGAAGTTACTCCGATAAAAGGTACTATTCAACGATGTACTATTATTTTTCATCGGAATGTTGTTTAATTTGCTAATTTAAGTCATGTTTGGCATAGCATAGTATATAACTAATGCCCAATTGCCACACTGATACGTTTACTAAGAAAGATTTTAAGAGTGAAAATTCGATTTAAAATTAAGGAAGAAATTTTTCCTCTTCCGGTTGGCAATTGATCATTACCCCTTTGGTTCGAATACTACTTCGTCACTTTGGCCTGAAATACCTACTCACGATGAACATCTATTTTACTCCTCCGTCATACCGACTTAGCCTGAGTTTTTTCAGAAAATGTCTCTTTCAGCGTGTGCAAAAGTTAATTTAAGGGAAAATCCCTTTTTACAGTCTTCATTAGGTGGCTGGAACATGTTATCTTTACTTCCGATACCATTATCTAGCACGTTGACCCAAACCAGGTCGAATTGAAGCGATTATTGGTGGGGAAGTCACACAACCGAATAGGGGCATGTTAGTATTCTTTGCAATAATGAATTAAAAAATAAGTATTACATGGGTTATCCTCTTGTTTATTAAAACGAATAGCGCTCCTTTTTACGTAGCTTTTATGAGTTTTATGTAATTGATGTCCCATTAAATAAAACCGTACGTTTTGCTCCAGACGAAAGTTAAGTGGGAATGAAGGTACCATTTCTTCAAGAATATTAGTTTTTCTTTAATATAATTAGTATTCAAATTATTATGACTATATTGATAACAAACCATAGTTAAATGAGATATTAAAATTATATTAATTATATTATTCTTCCGAACTCGTTTAGTCCAGGGAAAACGAGAAAAATTTATTTCCTATTAACATAATTTTGTAATGAAATATTCTCTAATTTTTGACAACAATCTGAAATCACGGAGCAAAAATTTCTCTAAACTTTGTCATGGTATCACACATTTTTCATCAATTTTGAGCCCTTTTTATTATGTCAAGGAATGATTGTATTCATTCACCAATTGACGGTGGAATTCTTTGTCAAATACCAGTATTAAACCAGATTTAAAATGGCTATTTCGTTCTTTGATCCGGGTTGCCCGAGAAACTGTCATATTTGAAAAAAAAATATTTATATAGCATACTTATTTACCACGAAATTCGCCCTCCATTCTCACTAGATGAATCCAGGTAGTGATCAGAAAAACTAAGGCTTCAAACCCCATTGTAGTGGAAGGCTAAAAGAAATTTGAAGTCCAATAATTTTAACTGACAGACAAATGTATGCAAATAAGAAGGTTATTGCGTAGCCTTGTGGAATTTTTAATTCGTGTTGAACCAATAAGAAAAAAGACAAAACCTTAGTCAAGTCACAAAGGAAATCGTCATGTGGTAATGTATGATCTTAGGTTTTCCAGGCATATCAGGAGCAGAAAGTATTTACGGCGGTGCCGCCGGTTACTGTTCTCCATATCTCCACGTTTCCAGCACTTACTTTCTGTTCACCCTCAGGTATTTCATTCAGAAGATCCCGTCAGGATGAAAAGGAAGGCGCTGCTCGAAACATCGAGAGACATTGATAACATTAGCCGGTTGAAAACCCGGGAAACTTTTCTGCGTCCTGTGATGGTTCACAAAGTGTTATCTTGTTGGTTCAAAAAGAATAATTTTACAATTGGCACTTATTTCATGATTGAACTCGTTGTTTGCCCATTTTTCAGGGCGTAATAAATTTATAAACATAATAAATGCAGAGAATGTGAGTTAAATAAGTGAAAATTAACAATTTGTTGTAAGAAAAATGATTGTGTTTTAGATTCGATTTTGTAGTGAATTTACTACACCGTTTTCATGTGATGCATCTTGAATCCTAGGTAGCGGCCGGTAAAGGAACGGATGCTTTAAAGCTCCGACCGATAAATGTGGACCCGGCGGTGTATTAACGAGCTTGTGGGCGGGTCATGAGGGCAGCGCGGGGCGATTTCAGTGGCGCATGGCGTAAGATAATGCATGGGCGGATAACTACACACGGGAAAAAGGGAGCAATGTGTGTGGGCCCCATGGGTGGCCGCTCCGCTTTCCGGGCGTGGGAGATGTGGGACGCTTCGGTTATAAATGGGCCGTGTGAGACAAATTTTCGGCCGGGGGAGAGAAATCAGCCAATTAAAGGCGTCTCTGTATGAGCCGAGGGAGAGTTAAGGGTTAGGGTAGAATGGTGGGGAGAAATTAGAGGGGGATGTAATCACACATCATTGTAAGAGGACACCAGCGGAAAGGGTAAGCGGAAGGAAGAGTATTAGAGGAAATAAACGTGAAAATTCCTCCCATTACTGAACGTGAGATTCCTGTTTTAAGCATAGAAAGTTGTATAAAATTGGTCTATTAACACCCTGTAAAATCTTTCGTAATGGATAAACTAAAAGAAAGGGTAGGGAGAAGGAGTTTTTGGTTTAAAAAGCGTATATGATCTCTCTTTTCGTGTTTTCTTCTAGAAATATTACGTTACAAACAAAATTAATATATATACAGTTTGTAATATATTGTCATTTAATTTCAGCAGTTTTGTAAGATCTTTATTCATTTTATCAAAGTTATAAAAATTATATTTTTTCAATAGATAACTGCAGGGATCAAGCCTCTGTTTGTTAAAAGAGCCTGTATGAGAAGAGGGGCAGTTAGGGTTAAATAGAATTATGGGGAGACAGAGGTGGATTTAATCACGCCTTAATTTAAAAGGAAAGGTCGAAAGGGTAGACGGAAAGAATAGTTTTTAGAGGAAATGAACGTGAAAATAAATCTTCATTTTACTTGATATTTCTGTTTTAAGATTAAGGAGTGACACAAAGTTGTTCTATTGACACTGTTTGAAATATTTTGTAATAAAGACACTAGAAAAAAATGATAGACTGACGGAGTTTCGGAGGGAAATATCGAGCCTGTGCTGTCTACAAGTTTTTTTTTTATTTTAGAAATACAAGGTGACAATATGGGTAGTTTGGAATATTTTGTCATTTTATTTCAGCAGTACTATAAGATCTTTATTCATTTCACCAACGCTTTATAAGATTTAAATTTTTATAAATGACTGCAGATAATTTTGGTTATGGACTTATTTAATAATGATTGATGTCGCTCGCATAATCTTAATTTATTTTTTCTATAAATCTCGTTTATTTATTTCGTAAATTATCATAAAGGGCTAATAATATTTTTACAAAATCTAAGGAATTCCAACTTTTCGATAATAATGCATGAATTTTGGCTAGAATTTTTCTCAATTACTAGCATGCTTTTGTACTTTATGTACATACGTTAATGGGCATATTGAACAATCGCCGGTATAAGTAAGTAGTTCTAATTGTAAAATACTCACTGCAATTTATTTCTATGATCTTATGAAGTTAATTCAAACGAAAAAAACTTCGGCAAAATCAGAACTTGAGAATCATTCCATGTATTACTAGGGTTACTATGACTTTATGAAGATAAATAGGGAAAGGAGATATCGTTGGTAAAAGATGCAGAGGAAAGGGATTGAGAAAAGGAAATCGGCCCTCTGTGGGGATTTTTGCGAATCTCGGCGCGGACCAAAGGAAGGATTGTGCGCTGAAGGGGCATTAAGGTGACTCAAGTCGAAAGTGGCGCTGCGGCGCGGAGCATTTGAAAAGGAGGAGGAATGGAAAGGATTGTGGCGCGTAATGGCGGTCCTATTCGGTCAACTGCATGTCCTCGTTTGCCCACATAGCGATAGGAGCTCCACACACTCCTCTTTAAAATAAATTTTACATGCCGATAAGTTTTAAATATAGCCAAATAACACAATGAAACATCGGGAAATCCTAATTTAATAAGTATTTGAAAATACAAGGTACGGCGAGGGGTGCAGAATTTTCGTGAACCTGGAATCTAGGGTAAGCAGTTATATTGCGCTGTTAATTTTTAATTTGTGTTTGTCTACCTTATACTTTGGATTATGAAAGTTATATGTATAAATACAGCTGAGAAGTTATTTTTACTTTTATAGCACGCGTTCAGCTCATTTATTTTCCTTGTTTATTTTCAAAACATGAATATAGACTAAAAATAGATATATCCTCATTATAGACTACAATATCTGCTGACTACATGACTAGGACTACCGGACCAATTCACAAACTTCCATCTCCTCCAGCTGATATTCAACCAATGAAATATGCTAATATGCGGGTTTGATAAATAATTGATTGGTCCATGTGTATATTTTAACCAACTTAAACCTCTGTTAAATATAAATTTTATTTTAAGAATAAGGGCGAGCTATCTCTAACTAATATTTCGATAACTCTACTGCACAAGCGCTCAAAATTGCCCACCGAATCGAATCCGCTCATCTAAAATCCCAGCAATTTGTAAACGCTCAGTTGGCAGTTGTTGAAGCACGACGCTCACCTCAGAAGCTTGGATAAATGGAGGTGAGCGTTTATGCTCCGGCTACCGCCAGGTGAAAGCATTCATATTGTTGGACTCCTAGATTAGAGGATTTGATTCGGTGGGCGATTGTTTAAAGATTGTACAGTGAAGGTATCGATTTGTAAATTTAAAGTTACGCTTGAAAATGTATCTGAACTTCTCATCTGCATTCGTGGAATCCCACTAGTATGAACTTTACGTACTATCTAATTCTGTTTACTATTCAACAAAGATAAGGGTTTGAAGTTTCAACGACATACGGCGAGGAATATTCACTCCAAGAAATCAATGAAATCCGACCGCGACATCATCAAGTAATCTTTTACTAAAAAATCAATACGTATTCTCCACGTACTCACTTAAAATGTACTCTGAGACAGTGTTTCCACGTCTTTTTACCTCCCTGATCGGTTTCCCCCCGGCCCTCAAACCGTGTCCCTTAAACTGTTGTGTTCCCACCGCTAGGCCTTTAAAGTAAACCTGAATTCGTGTGGGCGGACGCCCTAAGGGTGTTAAAGGGAGGGTATAAGGGAAACAGGGGCTTCGAAGAAGAAGGGGGGAATCGGGGTGTGTGTGAAGGGTTGCGGGCGAGCAGAGGTAAGAGGGGGGGGGGGACGGGACTTACAAACGGCTTTATTAAGGAAAGAGAATTGAGGCCGTAAGGTCCCCTTTCTTTCATCCCAGCCCAGTCAACAAGTGAGACGTTAAACGCTTTGTGTTGAAATTAAAAAAGAGGACGCCTCTACTCCGCTGGCTAGTTCATATTACGGCTAGCGGGGTATTCTTACCCACTTGGACCGTTTTCTCTCTTTTTTTCATCTCCAAGTTTTTGCCATCATCCCGGCTCTTATACCAATTTCTTTTAATAAATATTAGAATATGTCTGTAATTTGTGGATAAATAATAAATGTTAAATAATTATCTGCTTTTAAGAGTTTTGGTGGCGCTATTTCCATCTCTCTATGCAATATTTAAGTGAAAACTACTTTGCAACATAAAAACGCCTATGTAACGTTTAAAAAATGGCATCGGACACTAAACGCTCTAGCAGTAATTAAAATTATCTTCAAGATTTACAAGACACGAATTTTGATAAAAATACCCACTCGATTAATAAAAACTATAACAATTAGCTAACGTATGAGTATTTAATTTCACTTTCTATTGTACCTGAAAAGCCAGAAATGTTTTAGAGTTAAAATAAATTTGTAAGGAAAAAGTTTTTCCGAATATTTATCTTACAATTAAACAATTCATAGCCATTTAATTGATAAAATAAATTTTATCTTATCGTTTTAAACTTGTAAATTATAATGCACCTGATCGCTCTAAGCCTACTTGGAGAAATAATGGTTAAATATCAGATGGGTGAATTGACATTGCTCCTGTCGAATGGGAATGTATCACATCTTTGTCTTATTTCAATGAGTTTTCTGTTCTCACCTTCCCAATTACAGTTTTAAATAGAACTACTGAGTGAATTAGTGATATTTGACTGCAGTGCTAATGAGCATATTTCCTTGAAAGCACATTTTTCATTGTAGAAGGACTTTTTCTTGATATTCCGCGGGGTCTTTTCTGGTAACGCCACGAATAGAGAAGATGCTCTTTGTATACTGGTGTTATGACAAGGCTCCGTAAATTGGAGCCAATCTAGTTTCAATTCAGCCGAAAAGCGTACACAATGTCACCACGTGCCATTCAATTCTTTTAAATCGAGGAAGTGATAAATGAAAATGCTGTTTCGGCAGTGCACACAAATTGAGAAATGGGCTAAGCGAAGGGAATTCAAGAGCGACACCTTGATAAATCATAAGTAAACAAATCGATTCTTGGCTTTTCACATGTTTAGTATTCAAATATAGAATGAATAACTGGTTATTGATGCAAAAGATAGTCATCACCCTCTTGAAAAGAGGGGAATGTTTTGGCATGATTGTTACAAAGTACAGAAATGACGTTTTCAGTGGATTGAATCGATTGGAAGCTTTATGTTAGTGACAAGTTTCGCAGTTGTCGTGAAGCACTCTCAAGAGGTGGATCTCGCGGAATCGGCCCATTAAAGTTACCAAAATCATGAAATTGGGGTTTGAGAGCATAAGTAAGTACTTGTATAATCAATGGAAAGTTTCCTCAAATATTAACACGTTTTACTGCGAGGTAGTGCAAGTGATATTGAATATTTATGCAGGAAAGCCAAACAGTTTATCACCATGAAAATTAATAAATCATTTCCCTCTTTTTTGGTTATTTTTTTACTGTTTTAGGAGAGAGAAATAAAATTATCAGTAAAATTTTAAAGGGTGAAAAGGAAGGTAAAATTAAGCATAACTTGTAAAACTGTTTTTAAAAAATCTTGATTTTACAATTTACAACGCTGAAGACATATGTAGTACATCAATATTTTCATGCGTGAGTATTTGATGTTTGATAGCCGAGATAGTGAGTTAAATCACTCTTTTTTTAACGAAAATAAATTGTGAAATCATAATTACTAGGTGGTATTATTTTCCAAAGATCTTTCTTCTAATTGTGATTGATACTGCCATTGTCTTATTAGAAAAAAAAAACTTTATCCGCTGTGGTAAGGTTACTTTCATTGTTAAGCATACAATTTACTGTTTTTTTCGTTTTGTTATAATAATAAACAGTAGGTATGTAAGAAAATTTTTGCGTAGCTCTACCTCTGAATCCAAGGAATTTCTACCCAAAGTTTATGTGACAAAAATACTGAATATTTCTTTCTATTCAGCCTCCTGTAGTAGGTACTGATCGTTAGTCGCTAAACATCATGTATATTCATCATTTAACTTATCTGGCAGGGAATAAATTTGATTAAAACAGGGATATACGGATGTACACGTAGACGATAGGTACTTAAATAAGCACGGCAGTGAAATTCCTCTAAATTAATTTCATATCTAAGTCTCGTACGTGTTCTTCCGGTCTCCTCTTCAACTTAATGTCATTCCAAGAATCGAGCCTCATCAAAGGACCATTGGCATGACAACATCAAACAAGGAAAAGGCATCAAAGCGTGTTCGATGCAAAAACAGGGGCGCTCGCTCTGGGGGACGTGCGTGTTTTGCTGGCACGGAACAAAAGGTCCTTCTCCGACTCTCTTCATTCGCACGTCCTTTGTGGAAGAGAACACTCCCTCTGAGGGGGACTCGAGCAGAAACAGCAAGAGAGGAAGGAAATACCCTCCTCCTAATAACACTTGCGCAAAGGAGGATTGTATTTGAATGCGCGTAATAGACTAGTGAGATGAGTAGGAAAGAAAATTATCTTGGAAGAACAGGAGAGTGGCCGAATAGGAAGAAGAGGTGGGATAAATAATACTGGACGGCATGAAAATTGGCCCTGATACCATTCCTGCTGATTTTTATGTAAAATAACCTCCTAAATCCGAATATGAACTCCGTTTTTTTCTATCACCCACCATTTTCGGGGGAACTCCCCCCCTCCAATTTTCAACACTTTTCGGTCATTTGGAGGAATAAAAAGGATTATTTAAGCATTTAAATTTTTTCTAGGAGTTTTGAGGGGAGCAAAATCCTAAATAATTAATATTTATGGTAAAGAGGTAGATTTTTATAAGAAGACTGAAGCGAACTGGCGCAGAGTTGAAGATGAGGAAACCAAGGGTGGCAACATTGGGGCCTACTTTCTGGAATCACAAAGATATTGCTTCTATTTGTGATTGTTACTGCCATTCCCTTATTGGAAAAAGTGTTGGCGATGTGGCTAGTGTGTTGGCTTCCCACCCCGTGGGCTTGGGTTCAAATCCCGGCGGTGGCAGAAATTTTTCTGAGAACGCTCAAAACCTGTTGGAATGTTGTTAGGAGGAAATTTCAAGCGCAATACTCCGCCCGTCGGATGGGACGTTAAGCTGGGGTGCCCTTGGCTCCTTTTGATAAGAGAATAAAGAAAATTAGATTGGAAGATCAATGGGAGAATAGGAAGAAAAGGTTGGGTAAATAAATGGGCAGAAGTGTACTGGTGAAGAATTTAAGATGCAGGTAATATAGGTAGCTGCAGTGGTTCCTACTTTCTGGAATATCATAATCCATAAAATACGTGTCCCGTCATTCACCTACTATACGTTCGGTTTTTTCTTCCACACTGCATCTCAAATAAACTGACTCCCTCCATGTGTTGACCGCTTTTCACTTCTTTTGAAATCTTTTCCCTATCTTATCTGTCACCTAACTGTCTAGTTCCTGGTTATTCTCGTGTCTTTTTTGCATATTTTATTCTTTTAACTACTTTTTACCATGATTTTTTGTCCTCAAACTTGTGTTGCTGTTATCTAGCCTCTATAAAATGGCAACACTGCTATATGTGGTATATTTAAAATGAATAATAAATAAATGCACTAGTGGCAACGTGGTCGACGCACCCCTAATCTATATGCCAAAAACTCGTTAAAAGTGAGATAAACATTTAATTTTCATAATTTTTTTGTTTACCCAAATTTTTAGCAGTCTCTCAACAGCCGGATGCTCTGAAAAAAGGCAAAGGCAAATACAGAATAAGCATTTGCAGTCAAGAAGGCAAACTCGCGGCCAATCAAAGCGCTTGGTTTAAAGATTGAATGGATAGCATAGTGGACAGCGCAATGGCCCGGAAAACCAAAGGTCCGTGATTCGATCCCGTAGCAGGGGAATATTTTTATGGTAATTCATGAATATTTTTACCGCCGTTAACGCGGTAGGATTAGAAATGTTACACCTTCCGATTTTCGCTGCTTTAGCGCCGATTTGAGGCTCTCAACCGGTCGTGGCTTTGTGTTGCCATCTTGGTTGGTCCGCGAGAGCCTAACATCTAGTACCAAGAGCCTCGATACAATTTCCATGGGATTTAAGGAGCTTGGATAGCGTAGTGGTCTGCGAAGAAGCCCAGCAAGGCAAACGTTCGTGGTTCGATTCCCGGTCCTGGGGAAATTTTTCTCATGGAAATTCATGTAGAATTATAAGTACTTTTGGTTTATATTGGCATTAGCTATCCTGGGTTAAAATTTCATGTCACCATTTTTCTCCACTCTGTATACATATATGGAGTAAAAAGTGGCAAGATGAGTCCCTGCGGAACGGAGAAAGAGGGAAGAGAAGGATAACAAAGGGAGAAAAGGAGATAAATGAAGGGTTAGAATGTTGGGCGGCGGCTGGGTTGTGTCAGCAGGGGTGGGGGTGTATTGGAGTGGGGAACACAAGACGGATAAGGGGTTCGAAGGGAAAGGGTATAGGCTCAGGGGAAGGTTGTGGGCGGTCCTCCCGTTCTGGCGGTCGGCCGATTGAAGTGCCTTGATACGGTGTGGAGTTAATCTTCCGTAACTCCATAACTATTTCTTGTAAGCACTCATAAATCAGTGTGAAACTAAACCTATTTTGTGCTAAAGGAAACTTATCATCCTCACTACTTGATTTTCGATGTAAGCGAAATTTTTTTCGTCCAATAAATAATCCGTTTGAATGATCAAAAGGCTAGAGGTTTATAAATCAAGAAGTCTTCCGTAGTTCTTCCTAACTCATGGAATACGTATAAATTGTGTGTTCAAACGACTAATTCAGCCAGTGTATACCACCCAGTTTCTCAAAAAGTGTCTAAATGAGGATTTACGAAAACCTTAATCTTCTGGTTTCATAAGGCCCTGTTCTTGTTGTTGTTGTCATTGTCTTTTTCGTAATAATGAGTTTTACATTTATGACGCTATTATAGTTCAGAAAATGGGAGATAAAATTTGTACTACGTATTTTTTTCTAATTCTATTTTTTAAACAAAGTATTTCAAATACTGTGCATATCTCATTATGGGTTCTGGGATTTTTTTTCCAAGGATGCCAGAAAATTTGGATTTTAGAACGATACAGCTATCTTCCTGATGCAGTGTAAGCTCTCCCATTAATAATAAGTAAAATTTCATGCATGCAAACCAATTCATTCACTGAGTTCTGCAGGGATACAGATTTTGGCAAAATATATTTTGAAAAGTATATAAATCAAGAAGTCTTCCGTAGTTCTTCCTAACTCATGGAATACGTATACATTGTGTGTTCAAATTACTAATTCAGCCAGTGTATACCACCCAGTTTCTCAAAAAATCACTAAATGAAGATTTACAAAAACCTTAATCTTCTGGTTTCATAAGGCCCTGTTCTTGTTGTTTTTGTCATTGTCTTTTGAAATAAACTGAAAATACGAACATACCTGTATCTATTATTTTAAGGAGATTTTTTCATTGGAAACAATCTTGGGGATGCCGCGAAAAAAATCATCCAACGAAAAAATGACGCGATTTCTTTCATTTATAGCAGTTTTAACCATGGGAATTTCTACCGTTATTTTATGTTTTCTAATACCCTTCTCCTACCCTCACTCTTGCTTCTTCGGTGCAGGATTCTTCTCTTTGTGCGGAAACCAGTATTTTTCAGCGCTAGACTAGGTCAACTTTCGATGAAAGCTAAGACCTAGTCTTGAGAGTGCCGAAAAAAAGGTTTACTACTTCATAAACATAAAATAACTGTAGGGAAGAAAATACTCCAGCTTAAACCGTATTAGTTGAAAAAACTTGCATCACTTTAATAGTTGGCATTAACTCAACTACTCAGCTGAAGATTTAGGATAAGCAATTATGGATTGATTATTGTGTTCATGTATGGGTAGCAAGCATATGAAATCCGGTGCAGAAAGACTTTCCGTGAACTTCATGAAATAAAAAAGGAAACATGAAGGATTCATCAAAAACTAGTTCGACCGTTCGTTCAGAAAGCGTTATACAGGTGTTAGCCGGATTAGGAGCCGCTACAGACTCGGAGGCTGTGCAATAGTCTTAGGTTCCTTGAGCAATTTAGAATGGATATCTTTAAGAGTGACAAGGAGAACATCATATTAGAACCTCACTACATTTCCAGGTCCGAATGAAACGATAAATAAAGATAGATATTTTGCCGAACGAATGGGTACGGGAATTCGTTTTTCCCCGCACGATAAAGGATTTCAATAATTGCTAGGCGTAATTTCGATAGAGCATTTACTTTTCAAGTATAAACGGCTAAAGCCCTAACACCCCCTGCCACACTCCTGTTGTGGCCGCTTGCGGGTTAATATGTGGATGTACAAAATGTTGGGAAAATGATATATACTTTTTGTCACACAAATTTTTCCGAAAGGTTTCGGAATTTTTCCGATGCTGACCAAGTGAGAAAGGGTATCGCGCAAAAGGTTTTGAAGAATTGGGGCAAAAGGAGACGAAATATATGGAGGGGAGTTTGGTGAGGTGGGCAGAGGGGACCAGTGGCGCCTTTCGGGGGACGCGGTGGTGGTGGGAGGAGGTGTTGTGAGAGAGATGAAGGTCGTGGGGGCGTGGTTGGCCATGGGAAGGCCAGAAAAGTATGGGGATAGGAGGTTGGAGAAGGTGGCGACTGGGGAGGCGTTACTATGGTTACTAATGGCAGGTCTTCCCCGAGAACACCCGAGTGCCAACGACGGCGGGGCACCTACTATCGCCTCCGCCTTTTGGTGTGCCCTTCTTCCTAACCCGTGGTCCCCTCGCAATATTTCCACTTGGCTCCCACGCTCATGTTTCAACTCCGCCTCCTTCCTCCCCTACCGTCTCCTATCCCTGCTCCGCTAACTTTTGCCCCCATCCATTTTACCTTCCTTCGCTCCAGGGGCTGCTCCGAAGGAGGTGAAGAGTTTGGGGGGGGGGGGGGCAGCTATAGCTCCACATTTTTCCCTAACAATTGATCCATATCATAGGCACACGGTACATAGGTACAGGGTACACGGGCACGCGTCCCCATAGGAACTTAAAAAATGGACGATATTTCATGTACAAATATTAATAAATTCAATATTTTTATACAAAAGTTATAAATATGTACACATTTATGACTTTTGTATTAAAATGAAGAGCAAAATTCTTAGAGTAATTGATGTGTGTTGTTTATAATCCCAAATATGAAAGGACAGTTTTCCTGTCAGAACCGGTCCCCCCCCCCCCCCCCCACCCAGAAAAATTCTGGATCCGCGGTTGCTCCATATCATTCATCGTCATTCATTACAGGCGAGCAGCTAGGAATTAAGGCTAGGAGAGTTTCAAGCGCAACTAATATTGGGGATATGGAATACACGCCGGGATACGTAGGAAGTGTGGGGGCACTCCCCCGGAAATTTTTAAGATAAATGGTTCAAAATGGTGAGTTTTACAGCTTTCTTAAGAATATTTTACTAATCCTTACACTAGACCTGTAGTAATACTAATCGAATTAATTAAATTGGATTAAACGTTATGTATTTTATAATAACAATGTTTATGGTGCTTTGGTTCTGTAAATAGTTTGATGTTTTGCTCGTAAGTCATCCGTCCCCCTAACACTCCATTCATAAATTCATGTCAAAATCAATTGACTGAAGTAGATTTTTTAATTTAGTTAACCACAGCATTTTATGTTGCATGGAAAATAAAATTCCGATATTTAGAAAAAACAGATAGTTTTAAGAATGTCGTTGGGTTAACGCCGTATTGTTTCATGGCAAAAGTACACCACAGTTGCAAAAGAGTATGGCGTACATCTTCCTCATTTCAAGAAGAAATCAGAGATAATTATTTTGATGTAATAATGAACTGATTCTATATCGAATTTTGAGTTTGGAGACAAGAGTGCCAGTCAGTATCCTGGCCCTTAGCTTCCATACAGCTCAGCATTTCCGGAGTTTTTTTTTTCTAACATTCCCAATTCGACTGTCCAATTAATCCTCGGACCCTTTGCCTCCACACCCTATCCTTAATCTCCCAGAATTTCTTCATCAGTCATCCCCCAACTCATTCTCTCCTTCCGTGTGCCTCTACTGCCTGGGATAATTACTTGATTGTTTGATTAACGTTGATTGTGTTTGTAGTGGGGGCGTACACCTCGTAACTCCGCAGTCCCTGGGAGTAGCTTGTTTGGAAACCTTGAATAGTGAGTTGTTGCGTCATACGAGTCGAGAGTAAGGCGCAATTTCACACTATGATCCAATTTCCGTTTTCCCCGCTTGAAATTGATTACCAATGTGATTTGTGAAATAAAATTTATAAGAGTGCCGCCATAGAAATTTGCCAGTGTAAGGAATAAACTAATGAAACGTGAATTCAATAAAAGTAAAAATAGCATTTAGTTAAATTAGTTCGTCCCATGACAGTGGCGTAGCGAGGGGGATGTCCGGGGGGTCCGGACCCCCACCCTAAATTTAAAAATACTCTAATACTCTAATACTCTCCTACACAAAAGAAAATAAAATACCTATTGAAAAATCATGCATTTATAAAGGATTTCGTTGGAAAATGAAGTATTTTCGGGGTTACCGACAAAAGGCCCGGCGACAAAATCCACCGCGACATACGATCCGGCGACAAACCTCCCCCGCGACAAAAGGCCCGGCGATATAAGATCGGGCGACAAAACCCCCTGAGGACATAGGCCCGGCGTCAAAATCCCCGCCCAACCCTACCCAACCCAACCCACGGGATTCTATCTCGGGCGTTTTGTCGATGCGGGGATTCTGTCTCGGGCCTTTTGTCGCCGGGGATTTTAGGAGCAGGACTTTTCACGGTGACCCATATTTTCGATTACGAAAAGTTTTAAAATTAGTTTAAAAGCTTCTTCTTAGTACCCTGCTTTTTTTTAATTTCCCCCCTGGTTTCCCCCCCCCCTTCCCGAACGAAAATCCTGTCTGCCTCACTGTCTCATGGGTATGAAGCTTTGAATTAGGTGAACTTGAAAATTTATACATACAAAAAATAAGCTGTAATAACTTCTTTGTAATATTTGCATAAGTTGGAGAAAAAGCAGTGATCTTGTAAGTGTTTTCTTTATATTTTACTCGACAAAAATACGTACACAAGTTAAAGTTTTAATTGTAGCTCGTAGTTACATGAACTATAACTAATAATCACATGATGCAGATTGGCATTCCCGTTGGTATTGGCGTTGCATTAAAAAATAACCGTACATAATGTGTTTTAACACTACACGTTGCTACTATATCATGGTGGAAACGCATCAAATTCTTAAATGCCAATCTATCTTTTATCTTGTTAGAATGTTTTTAATTTTTCCGTATGCATTGACGTGTATCTTAATCTAAATGTTTACCTGTTAATCGCAATTTAATTTCATACCTATCTTCAAATATCGTCATGAGTTTGAAACTCATGCCTGAAGTTTCACTCATTTCCGAAATTTTTAATGAGTATATCCTGCCACGATTATGTATATCATCAATTTATCCTGTCGTGTATCAAAAGCTTCACTGCTGTTTATAATACTGGTCTTTATTCTGAGCCTAATCTGATCCAATATCTCTCTCTGCCGTTGCTTAATTACTTGAATTTCCTGGAAGCTGGATAGGATAGTTCCAACTCCAGAATTCCTCAGTGAATGAGCAGCATTAATGACCCTTTCCTGGATTTCCTTAATGGATTGCTGTCCAAATAACTGGAGAAGGTGCGAGGTTGTGAAATTGTTTCAAGATTTAGCTTGAATAATGAACCGTCAAAAATATTCCATGTACATACATAAATTAATTTTTCATCGTCTTAAGTTGGGAAAGTCATTTAAAATTTTTATTTTTATGTGGAAAACATTCATTTATTATCCTAAGGGAAAAGGTTACAAACCAAATTCCCGGTAAATATTAAATTCGTTCGATATTACGGAATCTTTTTATTGCTCAGTATATAATTTTCGTGAATGTTTTAATTTGGAATTGCAATTTTTTAACACTTTTATCGTGTTGATAATTATAATTCGTCGGTAGTTAACAAATACGGGTATATATAAGATCTATTAATGTTATATTTGCATAAGTATACTTTTAGTTTCAATATTTTGCAGCTAAATGTATAATCTTTTATTTTTCCTTTTTATCCCTGCACCAGTCCGTAGAGCAGCATATCGTGCGATGACCACGTAGAAAAATACATTTATGTACTAATGGATAAATTTTGCTCTACAGCCGAATTTTATGAACTTTATTTTTGTTTTCATAATTTAAGTTAAAATACCAAACATGTTGGTTAAAAATTCATA
Organism: Ischnura elegans; assembly: GCF_921293095.1. Taxonomy (NCBI): domain Eukaryota; kingdom Metazoa; phylum Arthropoda; class Insecta; order Odonata; family Coenagrionidae; genus Ischnura; species Ischnura elegans. The sequence continues at coordinate 28,213,839 of NC_060254.1, read as the reverse complement.
TATTTCAATAGTGTGATGGAGAACTCGGTTAATTTTAACTTCAACATCTTATATCATAGTCTTTCTCTCTAAATATTCATTACGATAATACAACCAAAATCTCAAAATATATGGCGATGAATTTATATCACTCCAGAGTCAAATATATAGCAAATTTGCACCACATTGTGCATCACAATGGGATACTAATCGTGCACACAACCAATTATCAGTAAATTTATAAGCGTGGGACCTTGATAAAGGAGAAATAGGTTATTTTCTTCATCTAATAGTTTAGGAACATTCTTTCAAAAATTGTAGGAGTTAAAGGAATAAAAAGTTTTCATTTTCCACAAAGGTGATTCACCTCCTACCACCATACTGCTGCAATAAATGATTTTCACCAAATAACGCTCGCACAAATAACTTATGCTTTTTAAAATTTTGTCTCTTAATTCATTGTAAAATCTAAAAATGCCCAGGTATAAAATCATTTCAGGCTTGACACGGTGGAAGTTTGATATACCTATGATAAAAACTAAAAAAGGTTATTTCCGCACCTAAATTCAAAATTCAACTGCCGACCATGGTTTTAACACATTAAGTCATTTTCAACCCTTAAAAATTATACAGGGTGTCCCTTTTATCTTGACCACCCGAAATAACTTTTTGTACAGATTGAATTTCAAAAATGTGTCAAGCAAATGTTCATTAGCTGTCAGGGGGACATTAATCAGCATGATTGCCTTCCTTGTAGCTTTGTTATTTACAAAGATATTAACACCGGTATGTCTTTTTTTAAATGGCACCCTATATTTTTTATAAAAAAGTTGTACTGCTGTTCATATCTTTGTAAATAACAAAGCTACAAGGAAGGTAGTCATGCTGATTAATGTCCCCCTGACGGCTAATGAGGATTTGCTTGACAAATGTTTGAATTTGCATCTGGACAAAAGTTATTTCGGGTGGTCAAGATAAATGGGACACCCTGTATAATATGATGAAACCATGGTCGGTAATCAAAATAAGTCAAAAATCATGGAGGAATGCCCAGATTTTATCTTTAACGTTTTCTAGAGTCCCTTCTACCTTCTCCACTTCCCGATTCCCTCGCGCACCGACTGGCCGCTTCAAAACCTAGTGAGCTTGTGCCAACATACACTCCCTCCTTGGTCTTACCAAAAGTTGCCCCAACCGCTTCGCTTAAGTCATGGCGTTTTATAGAGACGAGGAAACCCTTGGCTGGGGGGTACGAGGATGAGTCTCCCCTGGCGGCCTCCTCCTCCTCCTCCTTGCATGCCCCGAATCGCAAATTAAAATGACCCTCCGCCCGTTATCCATGCTCCAGCAAAGCCTCGTCCCGACCCCGTTGTATTGAAAGGGTCCATTCTTCTCCGAAGAAGAGATTTGCTGAGTCGAAACGTTTCATTCTCCTATCTGTATTCTACGAGATGTTGTCTTGGAATATTGTCTTTTTTATTTTTGGTATGCATGGGAGAAAAAATGGGATAATTAAGAGCTTTCGTAAAATTTTACGAGAAAACACGAGTAATCCTTACAAAACTATGCATTCTTTCATTTGTACGCCCTGGAATTTGGATGTGGATAATGATATAACAAAAAGGCATCTAGAAAAATTGTACTTTGAAGGGAAAGGCGACACTTGTGCAATAACTATTTGCAGGTTTACAAAGAAAATTGCCACCCGAAAAAATTCTTCGATCATAACTTATAAAATTAATATGAAAAAGTATAGAAATTAGATATTACGAACGTTGTAGCCATGCAAATAACAGCGCCACCAAAAACAGAAATCAATGGCGTCCTATATTTTCATTTTGCGAAATTTAGCTCAAAAGATTACAGATCTTATTCCGTTTAATACCGGCTATTGAAACATATAATGTTTATTTTAATGATTGCTCTTCAGGTTTAGGTAATATTCTCTCAAACTCGAGTACACCTTATTACTGTATCAAAAGCTTTTGTATTTTCATTCTAACTATCGTATTATCTTTTTGATTCATGTATCTATAATTGCCAATTTTAAAAATGTTAGAAGTAAATTTTCTATCAATTTGTAAATTAATTTATATTAGAAATTTAATTGAAAATGTGTGCCCCCAAATGAGTCCGTATAAATATATCCACGTTTCATTTCCTCGAAACATCAAAATAAGTTTGGTAGCCGAAATTTTTCTAATCTTCATTTTGCGCAGTAGAAAACGCATTACATTCCTTCATGAGTTTTAATCATATATCGCTCAAGCTCAAAATTTTCTCAATTCCTCACTGTTGCATTTAATGTGACTAATAAGTCATGAAAAGGAGAATCGTATAAAGGCTTGAGATTAACACGTCGCGCTGAACACTTTTAATTTTGCAATAAGTTTTCCTTCTGCACAAAGTGAAACCCTATAGCTAGGGTTACCTTTTTTTTAAATAACTGTGATTATTCAATACCCTTGAGCTCAATATTCTTCGAAATTGACCGTTCAATTGTCCGCAATGCACCGATGGATTTTCTTTGCAACTGCTTTCACCATTCTCTCCTTTCTCACCGCCAAATATCCCTCTCCCAATCACGTCCTTCGACATCTCTTCCTGTCTAATTGCGCGGTCAATCATTCACTCCCCATTTTTCATTCCCCATGTGTCATCTTATCCTTCTCCATTTTCTATTTTGAAATTCCTGGAACTTTCTCTCATCACGAACGATGTCAATTTTACATCGACAACCCCGAGTTCAACAATGGATTCTAATCAATGCTTTCAAGCATCCGAAGATCACGTCTGCACAGCCCTTGCTTTCCACTGGAATCATCATATGCAGTCATTAAATATATGCTCCTGGTTTCAAGAGCACCGAAATAATTGAACATGTCGGATTACAATAAGGATCAAATATCTCAGTCATAATTATGGTTGTTAAAATTGTGTTAACAATAACGGCAACTCAACGTGACGTGGCAAAATTCGATGGCCTCAACGTCCTCAAAATATTATAAGCAAAATTACTCTCGTAAATTGGGGAAAGTCGCTTTAAAAGAAGTTATTTTAGTTCAATTAGAAGATGTATATTTGGCTCTCTGAGTATAACGTGTTCTTACATTCCCCTAGGAGCCGGAGCACTAATAAATATTCCTAATTATTTTTATTCTAAAGGCACCAAAATAAACATCCTTGCTTAAGTAGTTATTTTTGACGTTGACTCACTTTTTAGTTTAAATTAACCCAGTAGTATGAATTATTTTATTTCATAATTAGGTTCAAGCTTTGCAATAATTATCCTCCAGAATTCAATATTTTATTTTTAACAGCACACATCTCGACTCTCGGAATACCAGCAATGTCATTTTTTTAGTTTCGGTGATTTTCTCTTTACTTATTCCCAGAATGTTTCACAATTAAGGGAATATTACTACGAAATACCAATATTTACAATTCTATAGAGTCGGTGCCTTAAATCATATGCCCATCTGCCTTTTTCACAAGGAAACACTATCGTGTTTGTGAGAGTCGACTGTCATTGAAGAAAGGTTTTGATACTGTTACGTCAGATGCTTGTCTTCATTCAAAAAATCTCTATACTTTCTTGAAATTACAGTTTTACATTGTCTTACTCGTTCAAGCAACTTTCTCTCTTGCTTATCTTCCCAACAATTCCCGTCCGTTTTCATTAGCAACCCCCTGTGACAACTGTGAGTAACAGTATTTACTTAATATTTATAGTAAATTTCAAACGTTGCCATACTTAAACAAATGTGTATCCTAAATGCACATTTGAATGCAATTGAGCCCCTCACTACGTTCAAAATTGCCAATGTTCTTCATACTTTCAACTTAGGTTTTTTTATTCTTTCGATGATTGGTTTCTTTCCGAGGAAACATGACCCTCGGCTGCGGTCGACATACGGTCTTGGCCGTCGATATTTGGCAATGCCTCTCCCATACCTTCGCACCGAACCTTGTCCATAGCCCCCGCATGCAAACAGTCTACTGGTCTCTCTCTCTCTCTCTCCCTTCTTCCCTTTCTATACATCTCTATACCGCTGCTCCCTTCACCACTGCTATGCAAACAAGCGATGGTGCGGCTTAAGCCTTTCCCGCTTGCCTCCTGAACAATCGATTTCTTCCCGACCATTCCTTAACGTCTCAATCTGCAAACACTCTGGGCAATATCAACCACTCCCATTCAGAAGGCATGTACCCCTCTATGTCAGGGGTGTAGAAACTTTTCAATGTTGGGGCCACATTATACATTTCCCACATTTACGCTGGCCGAAGGAATCAAAAATAAAACAAATCAGAGCCAGTTATTTAATTTACTCAAAAATTATAAGGTACAAACATGGAAAAATTAAAAAATATATCTTGCTGGAAAAAAATTGGGGTAAACTAAATTGATTCCTGCCTTAATTTTTACGCAAAGAAGTTAGTGGGGCGATTGATACTGTCGTTTTGACTTCAAAATTTTCATTAAAATCAGGTTCCATGTTAGATGAGCCAATTGTAAGAATTGATTTCAAATGATCATCAGACATCAGTCAGCAGCCCCAGCTTTGAATAATTCTGCGATGCCAGCCGTACGATAATTATTTTTCAAAGCCAACACATAGGGATTTGTTGCCGGGCCGGATGAGACCCGCGGGCCACAGTTTGGAGACCCCTGCTGTGTGTCTTCGCTGTAGGTTCAGAATCTAATGCTCTTCTCCCCAGTATAATTCCGTGGCTCTCCTGGCCTGGTTGATACTTTGGAGTGATGGTCTTCAAGAAATTATGTGCAGAACATTTGGCCAACATTTTCGTACTTTTTTATACTTTCTTTCAGGACGTTTTTGTAATGAGTATGATTTATTTTGCAAAATATTTGACCAACGTATTGGTATATTTTTATAATTTCTTCGGTTTTCTTTGCTATGATTATGATTTTTTCTGCATGAGGGCCCAGAAGAAGGCATAAAAATGTACATAAACGTTGGGCAAATATTTTGCATTTAATTCTTAAGGCCAACAATCCAAGACGCTAATAAATGTTAAAAGCTGAGAGAAAAGAGAGGAAATCAATTTGGTCACATGGTCATTTTGGGGATTTTCTATGTGGAAGAATACATTGCATTGTATTAAAGACTATAGTATTTATAAAAATGGATGGTTATCTCATGATTAATTTGTAGCAATAGGGGCAATTTATGTGATCTTCTGGCGGATGAGTATTGCGTTGGTGTTGTGGCTCGAGTGTTAGCTTCCCACCCTGTGGATCGAGGTTCAAATCCAAGCGGTGACGGAAAATTTTCACAGAATTCCCGATATTTTCTTGATAGCTGCATAGAATGTTTACGCGCAGCTATCCATCCGTCGGATGAGACGTGAAACGCTATTGAAAACGTGTTTAAAAGGTGGAAAACATTTTTAAATTCGCAACTCAAAGCAAGAGGTACTTGGTAGTATTGGGTATTAATATTTCTCATACTCTTCCGGAGTTTATTTCATCACTTTCAGTTACATAATGTCTATATACAAACTTTCGCGTTTATGAAATAGTCAGTTACGAATCGTCTAGTCACTAATTGTCGCGTTTACGATATGTCGTTGTTATAAACTGTCCATTAACGAGATGTCGGTTACGAAATAGCCATCTACGTATTGACGTGAATAGGTGGCGGCTAATATCGCGTATTATTATATCAAATGTAATAAAATAGTTGAATGAGGAACATTCTGTTTTGATCGTAATTAATCTCTTACAAAGCCCGAATTCACACCAAATAAGTTGAGATTTTGAGTCTGTGTGATTAACCCCTTCTTGAAAAATCATTGGAGAAGAAATAAATGCTCACTTTTATGTGCGCATGCAGTTATGTAATCATCTCACGTTCTTATTACATACAGCCATATTTTTACATATACAGCCTTCCAGATTTTCATCCTTTCATAATAGGGTTTAAATGAATTCGTATAACAGGGTTTGACTAAGAGATTCTACTTTAACCTACGAGCGTGCATTTTATATGATTAAGTTTTACTGAATTTTAAGGCAAGGGTCTTTTGTGCGGAAATATTTTCCGATGTATTGTAGGAGTTTAAATGAGGTGGTACAGTGAGATAGTTTTTGTACAATAAGCATTTTACGGTCTAAATGCTTGAAAAACTATGATTAAACGTGAAACCGTGGCCCATTGGCACCTTTCTCTTATGGCAGGCTAATTTCGATGACAGATTTTTCTCTCCGCCCCTCCTTCCCTAACCTTCTCTCATGGCACAAAAGATCACACTCTTCGGCTGCCTTCTTCAAATACGAGGCCATACATTTAACTCCGAAAGTGATCGTCTGTATTCCATCTAGATTCTGATACCTTCAGCACTGTCATATCATGCTATCGATGGATGACTTTCCTCCTTGGTTGTGATTTAATGCGTCAAACATGTTGGTTCTGTATCAAGGCCGCTTCGGCACATGCGCATATAGTCAAAGTCCATCATCACCTGGTATGCGTGACTTTAGGTGCGCATACGCGCGTTAACATCCTTCAAATCGAACCTTCATAAGCATGATGCATACAGATTGCCTAATTATCGCTTATAAGCCGAATAAACTGCTTTCGAATTGTGTCCTTTCCCGTTAAAATAGTCCAATGAAACGCTTATGAACTCCTCTGACATTTTCATTTCCTACTTAAACTGCTCGTTTTTTAATCAATTTATGTTGTCGAATAGACACTGGCAAATGAAGAAACGCGCGTTTTCCTATAATCGGCGCCTAATTCTTCATTCACGGAGAAAAAGGAACGTCTTCAAATCTTCCGAAGGTAAGTTAATACCATCACGCCCTCCAATTGAGCGGGTCACCACTTCTCAGTTACTCATCTCCTTTTCACATTGATATCTTGTGGTTCGTTGACATTAAAATCCATTTTGAGCGATCCTCAATGAGGTTGGTTGATTTTCTCTTCTTACTTCAATTTGTGCATGCCGTTATGTAATAATCTGATTTTACTGTAATTTAAAATAATTTTACACACAGCCTTACAGGTTTTCAGCCTTTCATAATAGGGTTTCATCGAATGTGTATAACTGAGAGACTTAGAGATTCTACTACAACCTACACGTGTTCATTTTATATGATTAAGTTCTACTGAGTTTTAAGGCAATTAATGGGTCTTCTGTGCGGAAATATTTTCCAATGTATTATAGAAGTTAAAATGAGGTGATTTAGTGACATCGTTCTTGCTATTCTAAGCATTTTACGGTCTTACTGCTGGAAAAAATATGATTAAATTGTTAGTATCAATCAATGTACTTTTCATTATATTTATCGGAATTCGTGATTCAGCTAATTACCTTTACTGTCGCTAAGATACTTGTTTTCCCGATGCTATTTAAAGAGGGAATTTCGTATTCATTCACCCCAAAGGTTTTGATTGCAATGCATCACTCATAATTTATTCAGCCAGATAGCTGTATCCAATCTGATGGTACACTTTAATTTTCCCTTTCTTGGTAGTGCTAAGGCCTTGCATTTGCGCCAGTCGCTTTTGGCTATTCATGGGGCTCCTTTGATTTCCCATGGGCTGATCCGTCAAACTTTTCAAAGTGTATACGCTCCAGGCGGGCTCGAAGCTCCCAATCTTCCGGTTAACTGATCGAGTTGCAGTTCGCCGGAATACGTTAAGCGTTCTTGTTTGCTTTGTGTCATAGACTAAGAGCATGAGCTTACTAATTAAGCCAGTATATCAAATGAGGTTGTTAGCAAGGTGGTGGTCTACTTTGGTTATTTTTTCCTTTGCATTATATTACCCCTTTATTTCTAATGAGTGCTTTGCTGTGGCGTGACATATTAGGACTCTCGTATCCCAACTAAGTATGTGTATTTTACAAAACTCTCATTTAAAAAAATATCATGATATTACTATCGGTTTGACTTGACATGGAATAAAACAAGGTGACCTATAAAATGGGTGAATTTAAAAAAAAAGCTGGAAAAGAGTCTAGGAAACTTTAAAAAATATATTCATGCTCTAGAATGATTTATGTTTATTTTTTATTTTTCCGTTTGCCGAAACTGATTGCTGATTTTATCTGAACTATTATTATGTAATATTCACTGCGGCTACTGCTTTGATGAAAACATTTTGGTTCAGTGATGTAGCCAGGAATTTTGTTCGGGGGGGGTAAAACCGGGGGGGAAAATTTGCGAAAAATATATTACTAAGTACAGGGTTTTAAACTAATTTTAACACTCATTATAACCGTAAAAACATCGTAAACCTCATTTGTTAAAGTAATCTTTTGAAAATTCATGTATTTTTCTGAAGGGATTTGCGAGTAGTACTTTTTGATCACGAGTATAGTATCAAGTCAAGTTGAGTCGAGTTTGGTAATTTCTGGACCAGGCAATACACCAACGCACGTTCCAACATATTCTCATTCATCCAATCCCCTTGTAAATGTCCTATTCTGAATGCTTAGCAAGATGTAAAAAGGAAACTAAAATGAGGAATGTTGATGGTAATTGTGTCAGAATTCGGCGATGAATGAAAATTAAAGTGTCTTAAACAGTTCCATGAGCACAATTGAAATGAATTAACCTCTGGTAATATGTCGAATGTGCTGATAGAGGTGGATGAATTCTGTTATTTGGGAAGCAAGATAACTAATGACGGGAGAAGCAACAAAGAAATTATCAGCAGAATAGCCCAGGCGAAGAGAGCATTCCACCAAAAGAGAGACCGGCTTACAGCGAGAAACTTAAATATGGAAGTAAAGAAACAATTTATAAGAACCTACATCTGGAGTATGCTCCTATGCGGAAGTGAGGCATGGACAATGACCGCAGCGGAGAAAGCAAGGAGAGAGGCCTTCGAAATGTGGTGCTACAGAAGAATGATGAAAATCAAATGGATCGACCGAGTTAGTAACGAGGAAGTCCTAAGAAGAGTAGGAGAGAAGAGAAGCCTCACGAAAACCTTAATAAGAAGACGGAACAACCTTATAGGCCACATCTTGAGACATGATGGCCTGATGAAGACAATCGTCGAAGAACAAGTAGAAGGCAAGAATGGAAAAGGAAGACCTTGAACAAAATATATGGAACAAGCAAAGAGAGATGTGAAGGAGAAGAAATACGTAGGTTTGAAAAGATTAGCTGATAGGAGAACTGAGTGGAGAGCTGCGTCAAACCAATCTTAGGATTGTTGACCAGTGATGATGATGATGAATATGTCGAAAATTTAATTAATATACACATCAAACTCAAACCGCTCACTCACTGTCCCTGAGTCTATGAGAGTCAGTCGACGAGTATGTGTACCTCGAATATTACAGTAGAGGATCCTCAAGTCGGTGCCATAATATGTTGTCACCCACCACGCAAATTGGGTTAAAAAAATCGCTGACCGAAAAATTGACCCGTGTTTCAAGGGGAAATAAGGAATAATTGGTGGTATCTACCAAAATTTATGTAGATGATGATGTGATCTATCAGATGCAGTACTTTCCAATGCTATTCCTCGCTATAGCGAATATTAAACTGCAAAATATTGGAAAAAGTGGATCGCATTGCGGATATTTTTGAAAACCGATTAACCCTTAACCGGTGACGTGCGGTCTGAGTGACCGCTGCGTCTCTAAAATTATGAATATTTTCAAAATTAAGGTTTCAAAATATCTATAATTCTCGTTAGTTTCATATTTTTGCATAACAAGGACATCCCACTCTTAAAATTTGTCGTTCCCTTTATTAATTTCTGTAAATTTGCAATTGAACTGGATTAGCGGTCTGTGAGACCGCACGTCACTTACTAAGAATTCATCAAGAAAAGGAATAAGCGGGATAAATTTCATGGCTACTTACTATTTAGCCTTCCAACTTTAACATGTAAGGCCTTTTTTGAATCTGGCGAAATATTGATACATAAATATAATAATTATAACTCAAGTTGTTTTGGCATCAGTTTTTTTATCCTGCTTCAAATCACAATTTTTTATGACAATTTGGTTCGTGTTGGGAGTGTAAAAAATTTAATTGAAGATTTAAATTAGTTCAGCATTCAAAGAAAATTTAAACAAAACAATAAAAATGGCGTAGCAGTATTCTATTAATTTTTGATTTATTGCATTCTCCCAGACCGCACGTCACTGGTAGTGTAACAAGAATTGCACGTCACTGGTTAAGGGTTAAAATGCGACCAAAGTGGCAACAGAAATCATCACTCTATGTAATGGAATTAGGCGTCCCCTATGAAGTCCCCTATCTGTTTTCATTTATATGAATTCTTCATTTATTTCAACTCTTGTAATTAAAATGTAGCCTTCTTGATTGGGATTAAACGACTGACATGAGTTCTGACGGTGTCTAAAGGGAGGGACGAAAAATTATGGGAGCAAGTGGAAGGGAGTGAGGCAGCGGCAGGTGGATTGATTTTTGACAAAATTTTCGGGACGCCTCCGGGCCTGCGACGCATTAAAACAGCCGACACGCGTCGCACACATTTCGCAATGCCTTCCTGAATCTACACTTCAATTAATTGGACTTGTTTGGCCAATATCGTAGTTTTTAATTGATAACCTCTCACCCATGGCGGCGATTTTGTAATGTCGAACTCCTGCAGTTACCAAAATCAGTTCAATAAAACGTTATTCAAGGATACTTTGCTTTTCTTTATGTTAGATATATTCTCGTGTTTAAGTTATGGCCGTATCGCGTTCCTGTGATTGCCTAACAAACATTTTACAAGCGGCTATCAATACCGCTGGCTAAAAGCCTTGGCGTACTGCCGTGTAGTTGTCGATCTGGTATGTACACATCAAGGGAACTGCACAGACGAGGCCCAAAGAAGGGTTTTGCCGCTTTGGTCGCATTTTAATCGGATTTCAAAAATGTCCGCGGCGCGGTGATGAGTGCAATGCGATCCACTTTTTTCCAATATCCTGCAGTATAATGTTATTCATTTCGAGGTATATCATTGAAAATTAATGAATTTGATATATCACGTCAAAATGTGTGTACATTTTGGTGTATATCCCTAATTTTACCTTATTTCCCCGTTACACTCGGATCACTTTGTCCGTCAGCGACGCAAAAATCGACTTTTGTAAACACATTTAAATGCGCGGTGGTTGACAACACATTTTGAGGCCGACTTGAGGATCCTCTTTTGAAATATTCGTGTTTCACATACTGGTCGACTGACTCTCATAGATTCAGGGACAGAGAGTGAGCGGTGAGTGGTCGTTGACTCGCTTTACTCTATTGGAGACATTCGACTCCGTCTGCTGCGGTAGCCAAGCTAAGGTGCGTGAGCTGAGAGTCGCCACTACGGAGGGCTGCAAGTGATAAGCCACTTGACCCGGGCTGGGTGTGATTTCTTGTTTTGAAAACTTGGCCTTCAAGTTGACTGCAATTTGAACGTCATTGTGGTATATGTACCGTCAAGAATCGCAGTGGAAGCGCATGGTCTTCCAAACGTGGCTCATTTCAAGCAAGTCAATCGAAGACGAAGGACGTATTTCTTAATTTTGTGGCGGTACGTGTATTTCATACGATCGCAAGCGGATTTTCAGGGAGCCTCGTGGTTGCCGGAGCTCATCAAATCATTGCGGTCTACTACGCTGTGTTACTACCTTATGTTCCGTTGAAAGTGAGTACCAGAGATTAAGTTCTATCATTTACTAGTCGGCGGGGAGACAGAGGCCTTTAGGCTTCTAACCACAATTTCCCACCCCGAATATTTTTCCCTTCAGGAAACCTCTTACAATTAAAGGTATTTGTTATTTAATTTATCAGATTTAGTTTCTTACTAGTATAACTTACTGGGGGTGCAGACCCCCTTTTAATTTTTTCTCTGAGACCCCGTAACGGCAGAGATTTAGTCTTAGAAAAGCACTTCAGATTTAGTCTCACTATTTAGTCACCAAGGAAGTTACTTGGTTCAAACCTGACCGAAAGTTTTATTTGAAGTAAACTTTTATTAATTTGACATAAATCCGTGTAAACTTATCTACCATTCGACTAGTTGCACATATATCTTGAAAAAAGTCATCCTCATGTAAACGAAATATCTTATATTTTTTTCTAAATAGACGTAATTATATCTATATTTGAGAAGCAAGTAATCACTGCGATAATTCTACATACTCTGAAAATGTTAGGATGATACCTTAAGTTTTCAAAAGAAGTATTCGTGAGGAAGTCAGACCGTTTGATCAGGTGTAATACGTCCTCTTTCCACTAAGTTATCGCAGGTTAAACTGAGAAATCTGCGCTAATACGGTTTAAAATATTTTACGCGATAAGAGCAGTGATGCACGACGATTTATAATGCATGAGTACGGCTAGTTATTTTTCATTTCAGTTCAATAGTTACAGTCCGCCATGCTTCTGTCCAGGGGCGAATGACACCTTCAGTAAGCATAAAAAGCTCAGGCACTAAAACCAGTGCTTACCACTGTTATCCGAAACAATGCTCAATTCTTCCGTCCAAGGAAAGGGATTTTTCAATTAATGAACTTTAATGCGGAAAATACAACGTATGACTTTTCACTGTTCATATCCCCCTCCAACAAAAAATTGCTGGGTTAAAAAAATCCGCCACTCATACGGTCGTAAGTGTATGATCTCTTTGAAGTAGATTACCTTGAGATCGTATCGAGCGAGCAGAAGTTGCCAGATTGTGTAATCGACGGTTCTTACATTGAAAGAGTCTATTTTCTAAAAACAGGTTGCCGTGGATGGAAGAGAAGCGAGCAAATGTTAACGGTGTCCATCTCCAACAGTGGAATGCGTCATGTGTTCCCTAGCTATATGCCACAGTGGGTAACGGAGGAGGGGAGTTTCCCTGGTGGGTGGAAGGCAGTTTACGGTCGAATATGTATAAGTTACTCCTAGTGTTTAGTTCTCCCACTCTGAGCCGGAACGCCATTTCTTTGCTGTGATGCTATATTGGTCATTCTCCTGTCATGTGAAATCTGCC